>NC_143552.1:77926562-78238125 GCF_054136105.1 Typopeltis vanoorti | reverse complement strand
GGCTTTTGATAGATTGCCATACCACAAGTTGGTAACTAAAATGAAGCGGATGGGATTAGATGAAAGATTAGTGAGTTGGATAGGACATGAATCAGCAAGTTGAGTATGGGAGTGCAGTATCCAAGAAGAGGAAAGCCACTAATGGTATGACACAGGGGTCTGTTTTGAGGCCATTGTTATTTAATTTGCATATTAATGATATTGAGATTGGATTAACTGGTGATATGCAACTGTTTGCAGATGATGCAAAACTGAGGAGAGTGATGTGGAATCAAGAAGATGTTGGGGCTTTACAGGAGGACTTGAATAGATTGTATGAATAAGCAACAGTATGGAACTGTCAGTTCAATGTTGCAAAGTGTAGGGTCCTGAAATTTGGCAGGCAACAATGGGATGCAAAATATACACTTAGTGGGGAAATTTTGGAGGAGGTTGCTTTGGAATGGTGATAGACAAGGATCAGAAGTTCAGAGGTCACATTGCACAAGTTGTGAAGTCATCACATCAGATTATAGCAATGGTGCAAAGGACCTTAATGTGAAGAAATAAAGTTCTGGTTCCATTGTATAAGGCCTTAATCAGGCTTTGTATGAATTATGTGCACAGATTTGGAACCCTAGTTTTCATGGTGATAATTATTGGAAAAGATCCAGAGAAGACTGACTAAGGTGGGGGGTGTTTGGGATACCAAGACAGATTGAGGGAATGCAGTTTGCAAAGCCTTGTGAATAGGAAGAAGGGAGGGGATATGATTGAGACATTTAAGTTGATAAAGGGTTGTTACTGAGTTAATGTGGAAGAAATTATTCACAGAATAGGATAAAGGAGTAGAACAAGGTGACATTCCTGGAATCTGTATAAGGAGAGTGTGAGCATGGGCATAAGGAGCAGGTTCTTTGCATGGAGAGTAGTTGGTGAGTAGAATGCATTGCTTGACAATATGGTGAATACAGATACATTGAATGAGTTTAAAATATGGTTTGATGGGCTTTGTATGTACCTATTGCAATAAGTCTTTGACTCCATGGAGGTCTGGTGTGAATAATAATTTTCACGCAACTTCTTCTGATTGAAAAAAAAAATAAATAAAGAAAGAAAGAAAAAATGTATTTATAGACAGATTTCTAAATTACAACTGCCATTGTTGAAATTAAACTTGAACAAGATGTTGAATATCATAATGAGATGTCAGATGAGTGGCTCACTTTTACAATGTGCTGTATAACTTCTCTCATATCCTAATGCATTAATATGTGGGTATATTACAATTAATATGTGGGTATATTACAATGTTAAAATTGTAATAACATACAAAAAAACACAAGAAACCAAAGTGGAAGAAATGAAATTAGACTATATGATGACTAAAGGCTTATGAAGCAACGTGCTATATGGGTGTTGTTGAACAGCCTTAGATATGAGCAAGAAACCTAAGAATTAGTTTCCCAAAATTTCGGAAGTTTAAAAAAAATCAGCTAACGCCTTTTTATTCCCATATACGGGGAGTAGGCGAGGCCATTTAGCCCTATCTAACTTTTGGAGATTGAGTGGGCAGTTCAATCTCCACTGGTACCAATCAGAGATAGGCCCAAGGCTATCACTAATTAAGCGGTACTCAGTGAAGAGAGATGGCTCAAATGTGCCGCCATCTCGTGGTCCCTAACCCTAATACAATATATTTAATGTCTGAAATAATGTGGGTTCTACGGTCGATTTTCTTGAGTTTACAGGACGAAAAACCCGAGTTTCCAGGAGGAAAAACCTGCTTGCCCATGCCAGAGATGGACTAACTCGGGAACCGGTCGAAAAAAGGCTTAGAAAAATTTCCTCTAGTCGCCGACTAGACTCGAAACCAAGTCTTCCTTCGTGCGGCCAAGCGCTGTGGTTGGCAAATGCCACATCCACTGAGCTACACAGGCTCTTTGGGAAGTTTAATGTAACCATATTTATTAAGATTAGGCTGGTTTTTTTAAATCTGCTACTGATTATAAAAAGTCTTTCAAGTTTGTGTTAATTATGATGGAGCATGATAGTTTTCTTCCATTTGAATTTGTGTAAGGTATCTATGGCATTGTCTGCTAGACCTGACTGACCATAGTTGTGGTAGCATTTGTATTTTTTATTTATTTATTTTGTGTGTGTATGTGTGTGTTCTTCTAGGCAGATGTTAGCAGATTTCCCTGTTTGACCATAATGATAAGTTGCAAAAACAAGGAACCTTGTAAAGGAGGGGAGGAAGTGGATCCTTAGGAAAGCAGAGAAGGGAAGTCAGCTTCAAGTGAGGTTTGAAAGCAGTGCAAGGATTACATTTCTTTAAAGTTCTGGCTAAGCCTAAATGGTGGTTTTTATTACATTAGTTAGGATGTCATACCATTTCACTCACTTTAAATTTATGCATATAATTTTCTATGGTGCTGTGAAATGCCAGATTTCACACCTGATTTATGTGCCTGTTTTCTCTCCACATTCTTGAGAGGTTCTTTTTGGAGGATTTCTCCAGATTGACCTGGCTGTCCAACATAAAAAATGCTCACAAATACAGAGGATGTTTTACACTTCTGATCATTTAAGAGGTGGGTGAGGTTGTGTCAATGATCTTAGTTTCATGGATATTTATTACAGTTGTCTAAAAGTAACTTTTAAGATGTATTGTTTTTTGTTATTTTATCTGTAACATTTTTAATGTAAAGTAAAGGAATAGCACCTCTATTTCTTTTTCTATTTTGCTATCATCACTGGATAGTGTAATGGCTCTGTCCTTGAGTTTTGCTGATGCTTCATTTTCATACCACGTGGTGATGTGATGTGGCATGTAGACATTGTCCAATATTGTTCAGCTTTTTTTTTTCCTGTAGATGTCTGCATGGTTAGCCTAGTGGCTATGCACTTCACAACCATATGCCTGGGAAAGGAGTGCCCTGGTGTAAAATCTTGTATAGACAGAAATTTTATATTAAATTCTTTCTATACTGATTTTACTTTGGAATTTAAATTAGATTGATTTGCTTGTAATTTTTGTAAATATCTGACTGCTGAATTATTGTACAACAACAAAGAAAATTATGTATAAAAGAATTGTAATAATAGAATGTTTAAGACAAAGAAATATCCCAGATGGATTAAAATAAGACCTGAGGCTATCACGTTTATGAAGGTCAAGAATGTATGGGTTTCCCACCTTAACACAGTGACCAAAAAAAGGTGGCAGGTGCAGCTCCATTGACTTTGGATTTTGCTACCCTTTCATTCCCATGGGTCTGCACCCGCCACCTTTTTTGGTCACTGTGTTAAGGTGGGAAACCCATACGTTCTTGACCTTAATAAATGTGATAGCCTCAGGTCTTATTTTAATCCGTCTGGGATATTTCTTTGTCTTAAACATTCTATTATTACAATTCATTTATACATAATTTTCTTTTCTTGTTCTTGGAAGACTTGTTCTTGTTTCATTGGAGAAGGTCAGTCGATGTAGCAGGATTTCGTCGGGGAAGATCGGTCGTAGGTAGCCAGCAGACTGCTAAAAGAGGAGAGGCCAATATCGATGGTTGTTGCAGGATAAGCATGCTTTAGCCCAGTTTTCTGTTCTGGCTCTCGGTTCGTATATGTCCCGTCGATTCTAGATCAAGGGACCCGTTCCTGCCAACAGATATCCAAAGATGTTAGATGGGTTGTTTAAGCAGTGAAAGAAATGAATTCCGGACTTCCAGCTGCCTGCTAATTGCGGTCAGTAGAAGTGCCCTGTCGATGTCAAAAGAAGGTGCCTGTAAGTGAAAAGCAATATTGGAATGAATTAGATGGTAAAGATCTCAAGGATCTACTGCTGTGGACTAGATGATTTAATACCAAGTAAGGTCTTCTAGATATGATTAACTGAAGGCAGGAAATAGTAGAAATTGCTCTATTGAATTTGTTTGTTAATATTACTTAAGGCTGAAGGCTATTAGCTAAATATTGAGAATTTACCTGCTTAGTTGTGAGATAAGATAACTTTATTGTTACCGAATGTTTAAACTTGCCTGGTGTATAGCATTGTAGGTCATTTCTAGTATATGAATTAAGTGTAGGCATAAGTATTACCATAGCCTGTGTACATAGTGAAAGACTGTTGAACTTGGTAGATTAGTTTAAGCTCCTAGCTACAGTTAATGAGAAGTATAGAGTCAGAAATATTTTGTGTGCTTAGTATTAAACTTTACTGTAACTTGATTAGTATGAATAGACTGTATTCTTTGTCAAATAATTTGCCTGATTCCTGCATACCAATGCACTGCTCATAAAAAATAGAACCTATGTGACTTAAGGGAATAATTTGCCACGACTGTAGAATAGAGTTTTACGTTGCTTGATAGAGTGTTGAGAGTTAGAAGTATTTCTGTGCTAAGTAAAGTGTTTTTTTTTCTTTCTTTGGAAAGATATTTAATCTTATCTGCAATTTCTGATGGCTCAGTCAAAATAAAAATAAATTTTCAGAAATCATTATTGAAAACATACGCTTGCTGTTATAACGAAGGAATTCGGCTCTAGCCAGAGGCAAATTCCCAAGTTATAAAATTACGTGCACGTGAATAATATAGTTACAACTTTGAGAGGGGGGGGGTCAAAAGGTTAAGTAAGAGGATTAAATATAGGAGACTAAATCAAGCAATGGATCTAAGAACACTTGAAGTTACGACAAGGATTTAATAAGTATAATTGAACAAGTAACGGATAAATATTGAATAGACATTTAGAATCAAGTAAAAATTAAAATTGAATAAATAAACAATAAAAATCATATATTTTTACACTGGGTTCGATTCCCGTTGCCAACATGAGGAGCTTAACCTTCCTACCTTTTTTTTTTTTTGGGCGCAATTCTGGGCGCAATGGCCACAACTTCGCCATTGCGCCCAGAAGAATACCTGCTGAGGATATAATCATATGAATGCAGGATTTGGCACCTTCCAAGCCAGGTCACCAACGATATTAGACTGGATGTAGCTTATGTTCTGACCAAAGCTAAACCACCTAAAACCAACATGCTCAGTAAAGAAATTAAATCTTTATTAGAATTAAAGAAAAACAAGAAAATAATAATCACCAAAGCTGACAAAGGGAGTGCCACAGTATTGCTTAACCAAAAAGATTATATAGGTAAGCTGAAATCTCTATTGTTAGATCGGGCCACTTACCTCCCTATCGAGTACAATCCCACCAACTCACAAATTAGAAACTCCACAGGCTCCTTAAGAAGGTCACTTCTTGGCCTGTGGAAATCACCAACAAATTAAAACCATATATCTCCATACTCCCCCGTATTTATGGACTCCCAAAAATTCTCAAGGAAAATGTGCCATTACGTCCCATAGTGGATGGCATTGATTCCCCCACATACAAACTAGCTAAACATTTGGCCAAAGCTCTCTCACTCTATACTGGCAACACACCTTCATACATAAAAAACTTAGCCCACTTCAAAGCCAGCATAGAAAACCTTACACTCAAACACACTGACATAATGGTCAGCTTATGTCTCCTCCTTATTCACAAATGTCCCACTCAAAGAATCCTTAGAGCTAATCCAAGCTAAATTTTCTCCCGATATCACAGCCCTATTTCAGTTCACAATGAACTCAGGCTATTTTGTTTGGCTGGCAAGGAAAATTCTACAAACAAATAGAGGGGACAGCCATGGGTTCTCCACACTCTCCCCACCCTTGGCCAACTTTTATATGGAGACTTTTGAAGAGAAAGCCTTAAACTCTGCCCCACAAAAACCCACTATTTGGCTTTGTTACGTGGATGATGTGTTCGCTATTTGGCCACATGGCTCAGATGCACTCCACTCCTTCTTAACACACTTAAACAACCAACACCCCAGAATCAAATTCACCCTGGAAGAGGAAAAAAACAACTGCATTCCTTTCTTAGACACACTAGTCACCTGCCAGCCTGATGGAACCTTGGTTTTCTCAATATATAGAAAACCCACCCATACAGGCAGATACATTCACCAACAATCCCACCACCCCTCCTCACAACAATATGGAGTCATTAAGACACTACACAACAGGGCTAAACTTATCTGCTCAAATGACAATGCCCTAACCACAGAACTAAACCACATTCTCAACACTTTCTCAGCCAATGGCTACCCCACCCAAAAAATATTGAAACCAGTAAACCACAACTCCCCCCCACCACCTCACAACAAGGATTACTCTAAATCCATCACCATACCCTATATCCGAGGCATCTCGGAAAAAATTCACAAAAATTCTAAAAAAACATAACTTCTTGTTAGAGACCATATAAAAAATTGGCATCCCTTATCCGCTCTACTAAAGACAACCCCCCCCCCCCCATAGACCTACCTGGTGTATACCAGGTCCCTTGCAGCTGTAAGCTGTCCTACTTTGGCCAAACAGGCAGGACAGCAAATATCAGAATTTCAGATACACAAGGACTACACCCGTCTTCACCAATACAGCCACTCTGGTCTTGCTGACCATGCGCTGGATACCTGCCATAGAATACGGTGGAAGAAAGCCAGGATAATACACCGTAGCAAATACAGATATGAAAGGCTTTTCATGGAATCGGCTTCAGCTCTAAGAAACGATCCAAACCTCAACAAATTTGGCTGCATGAGACTTCCTCAAATTTGGGAAACCTACATCAGAAGACCTTCAGCCCAATCGCCCAAGAATACCAACACTGCCCACTAGAGGGCACCATCAGGACTTTAGGAGAAATAATAGCTTCCTACTTCTTCCTCACTTACTGTTTTGTTGTGCCTGTGTGCATGTGTCTTGTACTTAAGTTCTTGAAAATGGCAACGTGACGTTGCCGAAATATTGAAATATATTAAAATTTATTTTAATATATATCCTAGTATGTTGTAATTTCCTTAAATTATATAGTGAAAATGCATAACCAACGTCTAAGCCTTTCCATGAGAATAACCTTCCTACCGGCTGAGGTGGATTAAATATCCAGACCACCATAGCATTCTGCATGGATCAAAACTTCATTGGCATTCTACTTTTTATCATGCCATTACCTCCCTCCACCGTTAATCTCTTTACAGCTATTTTAGAGCCATTAGTGGATTAGCTGTTAGTGAGTGACCTTTATGTCACCTGTCTTTACGCATACTGTTTTACTTGGAATTTCCTAAGATACTTGACCTTTCTTTGCCTCAAATGAATTATTGTGTCTCTTCCCAAAAATTGAAACGATTTTCTCATTGCAAAAATAATCAATCCTGAAATGACCATCGATCAGCCTTTGCAATGAATCTATTTAGTAATAGTAAATTTGCTGTATTTTATTCTTCAAATCAGTGCAATGGAACAGTTTCACTGGTTGTTCTTTCACTTTACTCACAATATAGAAACAATTTTTTTTCACGAATTTTCAAATGTTTGCATTGGAATACTTCCCCTTCGGTTTTTTTTTTTTTTTTTGTAGGTTACGATAATATCCAGTGTGTAACCACCATAGATATCTTGAAAATATAATATGAAGGATATCATATACGGAATGATTCAAAATTTATCCTCGTTTTGAAGATTTTCTAATGCCATGATTTTCTACTGAAATTAGGACATCTAGTTAGGAAAGGGATCTGTCTTTTTCTATTTCTAATGTAAATTGAATTTTCTGGTTTAAACTGCTCAGAAATTCCATAAACTTGTGAAGGTTTTCTTCAGAGTTTGGCCAAATGACAACGATATCACTGATATACCTAAGCCATATATGATATATGGCTAAGGTTTTTTTTTAAATCCACTAGCAGCATATATAAAATACCAGCAAATAAATGAAGTAAGCCATCAGAGAAGTAATACAGCACAATGCAGTAATGCAGCAATGGGCCATGTGTCTGGCATCTTGTTACTGTATTCAGCATTTTTTTTAAAGTTTAATCTGAATAATGACAGTTGTCAATTTAGAAATCTCTCTGTAAATACGTTTTTTTCTATTTTTTTTTTTTAATCTGAAGAAGTACACAAAAATGTTGTTAGTATGTGAAAAAATAATGTTTGAAACTAGTAGTTAAATAAAGTAATTTCTTGTTAAAAAGTTGTACATGGTACTTGCCAGACCCAAAAACATAGATATATCAAGCCACAGAAACCTTATTGTGATGAAACCTAACTCATTAGGTTTTATCACAATTCCGTAGTCTTCAGTGAGAGACTGTTTTACTGTGACAACAAACCCATCTTTTGAAATTTATTATCTCTTTATGAAACTTTTAATAATGTTATTAAAACACTGGTCCACAAATTAAAACTTTTTTTTCTAGCTAAAATTAATTTAGGTGGCTCTAATAAAATTTCAAGATAATAAACTGAAATCAGCAATCCAAAAAATTTCTATGTAAGGATTTTATTTTAAAGATATTCATGTTTTCCAAAGGTTTTTTTGGAATGTTTTATCATGAACTGGTAAATAATACTAAAATTTTAAATTACTGTCACTTAATTACCTTTTTATTTATTTATTCATTCTTTATGTGGTTCCCATTCATGAAAGGTTGTAAGCCTATAGTACATTAGTACTGTGAGTAGGATAAGGATTATTTATTTATTTATTTATTTTTTGTATTTATAACTCTAAATTTAGGAATAGTCTGAGAATGAATAAAGTCATGGTTTGAGTATGAACATGCCTGAGCCTGTCTTACATCAACAAACATTGTAACAGAGTGTTTCTCAACCTGTGTTACAATGTTTGCTGAAGGTCTGCAGGTGGTCTGCAACAATGGGACAGGTAGACTGTAATCAGACTTAAAGTAAATAAATAAATAAATATATATTTTAATTATCTAAACAAAAACAAATCAAAATTGAATAAGTAAGTAAAAATTATTGAAATAAAATGGATACTTAAAAAACCAACATTCTGTTGCTATATGTTGGTTTTTTTCATGGAATGAACATTCTGTCGCTACAATAATTTGTAACAGCAGAATGACGAGTAATAAAAGAGGAGTGAAGTGAACACCAATATGGTTTTATCCACCTTCCCTTGCTGTTTTGTCAGATTTGAAAATCTGACAACCCCCCCCCCCAATTTTATGCGGCCTTGGGACCAGTATAGCTAACGAATCAGGCCTATCGCTGGGTCTTAAGTATGCCTGACTGTAATCCATGTGTGTGTGTGTTCACAGAGCTGGTTTGCCTGCATGTGGGATGAAAAAAAAAAAGATAAACTGGAGAGAAAAACCCTGCTGTCCATGCCCAAGACCGGCTAACTTGGCTATGTCTGAGAAAGATCCTTAAGCTCCTCACATCGGCGACGAGAATCAAACCGAGGACACTCCTTAGTGAAAACAGGGAACCCTCATTCTATCGGGGAAAATTTACTACTTCCAGCTATAAAAGATGGGGTAAAAACTATGTTTAGCAACAAGTTACTAAAAGATATTGATTTGATTACTCTTTCAATTGACACTGTCGGTCGCAGAATTAATGATATGGCAGGTGACGTAGAATCTCAGTTAATCGAAAGAGTTAAGAAGAGCCTTTGTTATGCGTTACAAATAGATGAGACCATCATCTTCATCATCAAATTCCTGCCATATACCCTCAAGGGGTGTACAGGATATGACAGTACTACATGAAAAAATTACATCATTACTAACTTCCTATCTACAATTTTCCTCCAAATCAGTCTGTTACTTGTCAAGACTCCAACATTATCAGATCTTATATTTCTATCGTCTAAGGCACTTTGTACTGTATCAATCCACCTATATCTTGGTCTTCCTATGGGTCGTTTTCCTGCCAACCTGGCAGAGAACACTTGTTTTGCTAATCTTTCCTCTCCCATTCTATTTAAGTGACCATATCATCTGAGATTAGCTCTGCTAATGCATTCCTGGATGCTGACAATGTCAAGTTCTTTCCTAATATCCTCATTTATAATATGATATTGCCATTGATGCCATCTGTTCAGGCCTCAAATCTTTCTCAGGACTCTCATATCGGCTGTCTCTAGTCTTTGGTCAAGTGTTTTACTTCTGACCCAACTCTCAGATCCATAAGTTAAAACTGGTTTGAACACTGTCTTGTATACAGCTAATTTAGTGTTCCGACTAATTTCTCTCTTATTCCATATGAATTTATTCAATTGACTTCCTACCATACCAGCTTTGCTGATTCTGTTGTCTATTTCTATATTTAATTTACCATCTTCAGTAAAAATCGTGCCTAAGTAGCTAAAATGTTTTACTTGTTCCACAGGTTCTCCATTCACAACACAGTTGACATTTTCAATGATTCTGCCTATTTTCATTGTCTTTATCTTTTTATTGCTGACCTTCATACCATATCTATTACAACAGCTATTCAATTTAGTCAGAGAATCTTGCAGACTTGTAGCGGATTTATTTAGAAGTATAACATCATCCGCATAAAGCAAAGAGCTGACATTAACATCTCCAATTTTGAAATCAGGTTTAATACCGCTTTCCTTCATAATGTGATCCATATAGATAACGAATAACAGAGGGGATAATGTACATCCTTGTCTCACACCAGATTTAACATTAAACCATCTTCCTGTACAACTCAAATAAAGACTAAGTATTGCTCGATATAATGCCCCATTGACACCATATAACTGCAGCGTATTGAATAGCTTCTCTCTTGGGACCTTGTCATATGCCTTTTCCAAATCGACAAAACTTAAATACAGATCTTTGTTATATTCCCATGCTTTCTCGACTATTTGTCATAAAGTGAAGATCTGATCCTGACAGCCTCTATTTGGCCTGAATCCAGCTTGTTCTTCACCAAGCTTTTCTTCCACAATTCTTTTTAACCGTTTCTCAAGTATACTTGCATAGATCTTGCCAGGAACACTCAGTAGGGAAATACCTCTGTAATTCTCACATTCAGTTTTATTTCCCTTTTTATATATGGGTCCTATGAGAGCTCTACACCAATCATTGGGGATTCGTCCCTCTGTCCAGGCTTTCTGAACTATGCAGTGCAGCCACTGTAAGACTTTTATACCACCATACTTCAGCATTTCTGGTCGAATATCATCTACTCCTGCTGCCTTTCCACATTTCAAGCCTTTGATGGCTTTTTCTACTTCAAGTATGAATATGTATTCCTGACTGCATGCCTGGTCAGTGTTTTTTATCACTGTGCTCTCATCACTGCTTTTTCATTTAGCAGTTTTTCAAAGTAATTACTCCATACTTCAAGGATATCTTTTTCTCCTGTTTTCATGTCACCTTTATCATCTCTAACTATTTTTACAGCACTCTTTCCTCCATTCCTAAGCTTTTTCAACAACTTCCAGAATATTTTACCACCTTCTTGATATTTATTTTCTATATTCTTGCCAAAGTCCTTCCATGACTTTTGTTTAGCTAGTTTTACACACTGTTTAGCTTTTTTACATTTGTCTCTGTATTCTGTAAGAGTAAAAGCTGACTTATTTGCCAGGAACTTTTGGTATGCTTTCTTCTTTTCCTTCACTGCCTCTTTAACTTACTGTGTCCACCAGGGAGTTCTGATTTTTTTATCCTTGCAGACAACCTCACCACATGCCTCTCTGGCAGAATCAATCAATGTTTTCTTCAGAGCTTGCCAGTGAATCTCCAAGGTTTGATTCCTATTCTCAAACTCTTTCATTTTTTCTTCAATAATGTTTGTATATTTTAGTCTACAGTTCACATATGAGAGTTGCTCAACTTTTATTCGCTTTAAAACTTTCTTACATGTTATTCTTTTCAATATGAAATTCAATTTTATCCTGCTCAAGACTAAATAGTGATCACTTCCAATTTCAAATCCTCTGTACACTCTGGTGTCCTGCACCAGGGAGAAAACATCACTATTAACAATAACATAGTCAATGAGACTTTTCTTATTCCTAGCCTCTTCTCTCCATGTGAATTTGTGCACATTTTTATGTTGGAACATGGTGTTAGTAATAACCAGTCCATGTGCTGGGCAGAAATCCAACAGATATTTGCCATTATTATTATTAGCTTTGCTCTTTTCTCCAAATTTTCTCAAAATATTTTTGTATGTCTCACAATCATTTCCTACTCTGCTATTTAGATCCCCAACCAACTTTTCATTGTGTCAGTTGCTTTTTCTAAAGCGTTAAAAAATTCCTCCGCTTTTACCTTAGTAGAACCTTCTGTGGGACCATGGGCACAAATAAGTCTCATTGTCCAGTTCCCCATTCTCATATTTGCCCACATTACTTTACTTGAGAATGACTGCCATTCAAGAAGATTAGCCTCGTATTCTGTGTTGAATACTATGGCTACTCCTTCTTTTCCTTGATTGTCATTGCCTGAATATAACATTTTGTATTTATTGCTCAGAAAGATCTCACCAGTTTTGGTCTTTTTTGTTTCAGTCATCCCTATTATGTCGATCTGGTACTTATCTAATTCCTCAGCTAGCTCAATTTCTTTGCCATTCAGGCTTCTTACGTTGATAGTACCAATCTTTAACTCTGGTGATGTTGAGTTGGGGTTTTAGATGAGACCATTGATGTTACAAATGATGCACAGTTAATATGCTACATAAGATATGTGCATGATAACAACGTGCATGACGATATTCTGTTTTGAAGAACTTCGTCATCCTGAACAACTGGAGAAGAAATATTTGACACTATCAATAATTACATAATACACAAAGGGGAAAATGTATGGGCTTCTGTTCGGATGGAGCTCGCTCCCTTACAGGCAGGCATAGTGGGGTTGTTTCTAAAGTCAAAGAAGTAACTTCGGATATAAATCGGGTACATTGTTTCATACATAGAAAGTCATTAGCCTCCAAAGGAATGCAACCAGAATTAAAAACTATGCTATACAATGCCATAAAGCTAGTAAATTTTATTAAGACTGAACCGTTAAATAACAGGTTATTTTCAGTACTCTGCGATGAAATGGGCAGTGAAGATATACAACTTTTCCTTCATTCTGAAATTCGCTGCCTTTCCAGGGGCAAAGTACTAACAAGGTTATTTCAGTTAAGGCACAAAGTTTCATTGTTTGTAAATGAACGTAATTCTGATTTTGCATCGCTCCTTGTTGACAAAGCATGGTTATCAACACTTTCAGGCACTTTTTTCAAAATTAAATGAACTAAATCTCTCCCTTCAGGGAAATTCTTTAACTGTTCTTGATGCATACGACAAAATAAAGGCATTCGAAAAAAAAAACTGGTTTTATGGATTAATTATGTAAAAGACAGACAATTTGCACCTTTACCAACATAGGAATCCTTTTTAATGAAAAAATTATAATTTTGTTGATTCTGAGTTTCTGGAAAGGGTTTGTGACCACCTCAAAACTCTGAAACAGAATTTGGAACCACATTTTCCAAATAACTTTTATAAGAAATTTCTGTGGGTTTGCGATCCATTTCAGGCTTACAGTCATGAGAACGACCTTTCATCATCGAAAAAAAAATAGTTAATTGAGCTTTCAAGTGACAGTGGGCTTAAAATGCAATTCCGTTCTCTTGGCTTGGCTCGATTCTGGATCTCGCCTTCATTGAGAAGTGAATTTCCCGAATTATCTGAAGCAGCATTGAAAATTGTCATGCAGTTTTCTACAACCTATCTTTGTGAGAAAGGATTTTCATTGCTCCTTCAAATAAAAACAAAACACAGAAATCATCTTAGTGTGTGTGTGCCGACCTTTGACTGAAGTTGACTAATATTGAGCCAGATATCCAGCAACTCTGCATGTGCCGAGAAGCTCAACCATCTCATTAAAAGTAAGTAGTAACTTATAAAATGATAGAATATAGAATTATATTCTATCATATTATTTATTTGTTTAATAAAAATTAAAATTTGTTGAATGATGATACACTCTTAAACATTTACTTCCAATTTAATTAATCATGTTTCCATATGTATCCAAAATATGCTTTTAGATTTATTATGTTATAAATGGCACAGTTTTCCCCAAATGTTGGTAATCCCCACATAGTTTTTTTTTAAAAAATTACATAACTTAGTGGTCCATAGAATTTAGATATTTTACTGGTCCTTCGGCTTAGAAAGGTTGAGAAACGCTGCTGTAACATATACTCTATTTATCATATAAGGGTTGATGATTTTAAATATTTTATTTCTTTATTCATATTTAAAAGATATGACCATAAAATAACTTGCTTTAGTTATGTGCATATGGTTAATTTATAAGTATTATGTACTCAATGTTCTTTTTATATATATGATAGGATGCCGTCTGTAAATGTAAGCAATAATTAGGGCTAACGAAATTTACATTACGTGAAATAAACTTTACGAATTAAAAACTATGAAAGTGATCATTCGACTGAAACAAAAACTACAATCCACAACCCAAAATTCTATGAAAAATCATCGCTCAAACACTTCCAACAAAATAATTACTGTCATTGTTAACTAATGGGGAGCCACGGGGATTACTTCTATAGTGAATTAAAAAAAGAAAATAATAAAATAAAAACTCTATAGAAATAATGAGTAGAAAGCAAGTACTGTGTGCGTGGAAAAAACATTTTTTTATTTTTGTATGTGATAATATTTTTTATCACTCACAAAAATGACAATAAAAAGGTTAGTTTTACTATCAGATGATTTCGATTCATTACAAAGCAGTGAGCAGAATAAAGTTTCTTCAATGACTCATTTAAAGGGTTTTGTTCTCGTATAATAAATAAATCTCTAACATATTTTATTCCCCAAAGAGAAAACGAAGAGAGAAAGTGGGATTGTTTTAACGCTGTCTTTTGGCAATCAATAAGCAGCCGATTTGCATTCGGAAACCGTAAGAATGGCAAACTGCTGCCATCTCGTGTTCTTCAGCATAACTCTTTTGCAGTTTTGTGGGAAATCGTGTGTTTTTTTGCTTGATTTTTCTGAATTTTATTATTACTTCTTGTGAGTTAAAAAAAAAAAAACTGAGAGGAGACCTCCACATAGCCTTTAAAGGAATGTGGAGAACCGACCAGGGCTTCTGACCTAATGTCCAATCCTCACCTTCTCGTGGTGCACCCTGTTGGGTATCTACTTGGATACTGAACGGACGAGGATGGGCTGGCAATTTGGGATTTAGCCGACCAAATTGTATTCTTATTGGTTAAACCAAAATAAAAAAAAATGATGGTACAACATGACAAAATTTCATGCCGGCTGGGGCGTCGCCCAGTTAAACAAGGCCCCCGTTGTTTTCGCCAGGGAACCAGGGCGAACAGCGAAAAGTCAGCTACAGGAACAAATCTGAAAATAAACCCCAACTCAACATCACCAGAGTTAAAGATCGGTACTATCAACATAAGAAGCCTGAATGGCAAAGAAATGGAGCTAGATGAGGAATTAGATAAGTACCAGATCGACATAATAGGGGTGACTGAAACAAAAAAGACCAAAACTGGTGAGATCTTTCTGAGCAATAAATACAAAATGTTATATTCAGGCAATGACAATCAAGGAAAAGAAGGAGTAGCCATAGTATTCAACACAAAATACGAGGCTAATCTTCTTGAATAGCAGTCAGTCTCAAGTAGAGTAATGTGAGCAAATATGAGAATGGGGAACTGGACAATGAGACTTATTTGTGCCTATGGTCCCACAGAAGGTTCTTTTACTAAGGTAGAAGTGGAGGAATTTTTTGAGGCTTTAGAAAAAGCAACTGACACAATGAAAAATTGGTCCTTGTTGGGGATCTAAATAGCAGAGTAGGAAATGATTGTGAGACATACAAAAATATTTTGGGAAAATTTGGAGAAAAGAGCAAAACTAATAATAATGGCAAATATCCGTTGGATTTCTGCTCAGGACATGGACTGGTTATTACTAACACCATGTTCCAACATAAAAATGTGCACAAATTCACATGGAGAGAAGAGGCAAAGAATAAGAAAAGTCTCATTGACTATGCTATTGTTGATAGTGATGTTTTCTCTCTGGTGCAGGACACCAGAGTGTACAGAGGATTTGAAATTGGAAGTGATCACTATTTAGTCTTGAGCAGGATAAAATTGAATTTCATATTGAAAAGAATAACATGTAAGAAAGTTTTAAAGCGAATAAAAGTTGAGCAGCTCTCAGATGTGAACTGTAGGCTAAAATACACAAAGATTATTGAAGAAAAAATAAAAGAGTTTGAGAACAGGAATCAAACCTTGGAGATTCAGTGGCAAACTCTGAAGAAAACATTGATTGATTCTGCCAGAGAGGTATGTGGTGAGGTTATCTGTAAGGATAAAAAAATCAGAACTCCCTGGTGGACACAGGAAGTTAAAGAGGCAGTGAAGGAAAAGAAGAAAGCATACCAAAAGTTCCTGTCAAATAAGTCAGCTTGTGCTCTTAGAGAATATAGAGACAAATGCAAGAATGCTAAACACTGTGTAAAACTAGCTAAACAAAAGTCATGGGAGGACTTTGGCAAGAATATAGAAAATAAATATCAAGAAGGTGGCAAAATATTCTGGAGGTTGTTGAAGAAGCTTAAGAATGGAGGAAAGAGTGCTGTAAAAGGAATTAGAGATGATAAAGGTGACATGAAAACCGGAGAAAAAGATATCCTTGAAGTATGGAGTAATTACTTTGAAAAACTACTAAATGAAACAAGCAGTGGTGACAGCACAGTGGTAAAAAACACTGACCAGGCAAGCAGTCAGGAATACATATCCATACCAGAAGTAGAAAAAGCCATCAATGGCTTGAAATGTGGAAAGGCAGCAGGAGTAGATGATGTTCGACCAGAAATGCTGAAGTATGGTGGTATAAGAGTCTTACAGTGGCTGCACTGCATAGTTCAGAAATCCTGGACAGAGGGACGAATCCCCGATGATTGGAGTAGAGCTCTCATAGTACCCATATATAAAAAGGGAAATAAAACTGCATGTGAGAATTACAGAGGTATTTCCCTACTGAGTGTTCCTGACAAGATCTATGCAAGTATACTTCAGAAACGGTTGAGAAGAATTGTGGAAGAAAAGCTTGGTGAAGAACAAGCTGGATTCAGGCCAAATAGAGGCTGTCAGGATCAGATCTTCACTTTACGACAAATAGTCGAGAAAGCATGGGAATATAACAAAGATTTGCATTTAAGTTTTGTCGATCTGGAAAAGGCATATGACAAGGTGCCAAGAGAGAAGCTATTCAATACGCTTCAGTTATATGGTGTCAATGGGGCATTATATCAAGCAATACTTAGTCTTTATTTGAGTTGTAAGTCAGCAGTTAGAATTGAAGGAAGTACAGGAAGATGGTTTAATGTTAAATCTGGTGTGAGACAAGGATGTACATTATCCTCTCTGTTATTCATTATCTATAGGGATCACATTATGAAGGAAAGTGGTATTAAACATGATATCAAAATTGGAGATGTTAATGTCAGCTCTTTGCTTTATGCAGATGATGTTATACTTCTAAATAAATCTGCTACAAGTCTGCAAGATTCTCTGACTAAATTGAATAGCTGTTGTAATAGATATGGTATGAAGGTCAGCAATAAAAAGACAAAGACAATGAAAATAGGCAGAATCATTGAAAATGTCAACTGTGTTGTGAATGGAGAACCTGTGGAACAAGTAAAACATTTCAGCTATTTAGGCACGATTTTTACTGAAGATGGTAAACTGAATATAGAAATAGACAACAGAATCAGCAAAGCTGGTATGGTGGGAAGTCAATTGAATAAATTCATATGGAATAAGAGAGAAATCAGTCGGAACACTAAATTACCTGTGTATAAGACAGTGTTCAAACCAGTTTTAACTTATGGATCTGAGAGCTGGGTCAGAAGTAAAACACTTGACCAAAGACTAGAGACCACAGATATGAGAGTCCTGAGAAAGATTATAGGCATGAACAGATGGCATCAATGGCAATATCATATTAAAAACGAGGATATTAGGAAAGAACTTGACATTGTCAGCATCCAGGAATGCGTAAGCAGAGCTAATCTTAGGTGGTATGGTCACTTAAACAGAATGGGCGAGGAAAGATTAGCAAAACAAGTGTTCTTTGCCAGGTTGGCAGCAAAACGACCCAGAGGAAGACCAAGATATAGGTGGATTGATACGGTACAAAATGCTTTAGACGATAGAAATATAAGGTCTGATAATGTTGGAGTCTTGACAAGTAACAGACTGATTTGGAGGAAAATTGTAGATAGGAAATTAATAATGATGTAATTTTTTTCATGTAGTACTATCATATCCTGTACACCCCTTGAGGGTACGTGGCAGGAATTTGATGATGATGATATCACTTGTATGCTAAAGACTGTATACTGTCATTAGTTTGGGTGTGAAATGGGTTAACCAGAAGAAAAGTGGGTTACTCATCATTGCTGCATATTGTGTAATATTAATTTGACTTAATGGATTCAGGAAAAAGGTTGGCTTCTTATATTTTGGGTTGCAATGATTTGGAAAGAAACAAAAACGCATGAAAGAGACTGTTATTTCTGTCACTCGATTTTCTATAACATGGTCAACAACAAAAGGAGATCAGAGAAAATTTACTGTATCTGAAAGAAAAGTGCTGATAAAAATGTTTGGACCATCTTACAATCACAATACTAAACTATGAACAATGAGGAGGTATGAAACCTGTTTCAAAGATCCTACATCCTATCATTTATATGAGGCAAGAGAATTGAGTGGTTTGGTCATGTTTGGAGAGCAGAAGACCAGTTATTCAAACAAGTACTTACAAATCACACAGAAGAAAAGACCACAGGAAGACTCCGAACACGATGGATGGATGGATGGATGGATGGATGGATATGGTAACGAGAGAATTAAGACAGCTGGATGAACACTTGACACCAGATGTAGCTTATGCCAGAGACTGATGGAGAAACCAGTGATGGCAGCATTAGAACTAAATGATCCATTAAGCTGAAAGAAGGATTTTCTATGAGAAACAAATATTGTACTCAAACTGTCATAAGGCCAGTACTATTTTCATCATTACAGCAAGATATGCAGTACTGACAGATGATGAACCTTCTGCTTCTAGTGTGAAGAAATTATCATCAGATGAAAGACACATTCATGGAGTTAAGGTATAATTGCTCAGAAATTATATATTTGTTTAATCCTTTACCCAAATGTAAGCAAACAAAGTTCATATGTGGCATAGCTTCCTGACTAAACTTCTTATATATAGAAGATGATGACTACACATCAATTGCTGTAGTATCCCAGCAATTGAATGTAAAGCAGACTTCCTTTCAGAGGTGCCTGATTGTAAGCATTAAGGGAAGGTCACTACCCAGACTGGTTTTGATCTTTATTTAGGTCTTATCAGTGAGAATAGACCTAGGAAGATACCACGGCTAAATTAATGAAGTCATACATTGAGATGCTATTTACTCAGTTTTTGACTGAGATGGCATGTGATTCACTTTATAAAAAAATTGCCAGAATGATCTATTCACTGCTGCCAAAGTTTAAAACTCAACTGTTATAGAAGTCCATTCCAGTATATATACATACATTCTGCTACACATAGCACCGTGGGCTTCCTCGGTTTCTATTTCTTGGAAACAAGATAGTTTACCTTTTCAAGCAAAAATACCCCCCCCACACACACAAAGATAAATTTTACAATGGAAATAGAAAAGGACAATAAACTGGCATTCCTAGACATCTTGCTCACCACTCTCTCTCTTTCAGGTGAACTAACTACTTCCATCTATAGCAAACCTAAGGGAAGATCACTACCAAGTCTGGGTAGTGACCTTCTGCAACAATCTGCTCATCCTTTCCAAACAATTTGAATCATAAAAACTCTGTTGCATTATGCTCATATTGTATGTTCTAATTCACAAGATCTCAAGCAAGAACTTCTCAATATCAAACATAACTGAATGGCTCTTCTCAAAACGTCCAACATGTTTCTGATTCTTACAAGCCTGCTTCCAACAACCTTGAAACAGTATGGAGAGTCCCGATTTAAGGAATCCCAAGAAATACAACTGGGATGCCTAAATTTGTCATAGTCAAAAAAAAACTAAAAACTCATCACACAGTTTTCTTATTCTAATGATAAACAATCTCCTCTTTCTCTTCCTGGGAACTGCCAATTCTCTGTGATTGCAATCTTTCCTATTTCAGACAAACTTGATGTTCTGTGTAAAAAAAAATTACAACTACCAATCTTACATCATTAATAAGAAATTTGGCAAAGCACAGCATGGAATTGACAATGATCACAGAATCTTCTGGTCTAAAACATACTTACTCTGTTGATGTCAACTTTAAGTCTGAATGTTTAAGGAGAGTGTCAAAGCCCTGCTTCATCATCCTAATCTGAAATGATTGGTTCACATTGCGGGAAAATTCATCGCACGTGATCGCGGAAAAAATTCACTGAAAATGTTATTCGAAAGAAAATTGAAATGATATTGCATTGATACCAATATATGAAAAGTAAATGCAGTGCAAGATAAATTTCACAAAATATAATTTTATTATGTATCTATGTATTAGTCCGCTAATACAAACAAGTGGCTTGTTTTTTTGGTTTGCCTCTTCTAAAATACTGGAATTACGAATATGATCCTTCCAAGAGTAACTGAGTAACAATCTTAATTTGCATCATAATGATGCAAATCAGCATTAGCTAAACTGCCATCTGAAGCTGAACTACTAGTCTTTACCTTTTCCTCCAATGCTAGAATTGAAAATTCAAATTCAGACGAAAAAATTCATCTCTCACCTAATAACAGTTACAAACATCCATACCTATAGCGAGTTTCGCTTACACAGCCACTCAAATACAATAGTTTGGTATTATAACAGTGCCAAGTGGGGACAGCCTCTGTGACGTCTATGCCTCATTCCCACTGGACTATTGTTTTCGGTCTTCCAACCCAAACATATACACGAAACGTATCACCAAAGTAATCCTCACTGACATGGAAACATATATTGCCAACACTACTCTGAACTGCTGTCCCCTAACTAAATCCTGTTTCTCCAAAAGATATGCAAAGGCAGTACAAATGAAAAATCAAGCATACCACAACTAGCTTACATCAAGAATTCCATCCTTCTTTAGTGTTTATTTTAAGCCTGAAATAGATGCAAGAAAACTATCAACGCTTCCAAAACAGGCAAAAAGCAGGAAACTTGCAGCCTGCCCAAGCAGCAGCTGAGCCCTTTGGTCTCTTGCCAAAGCAATTGGTCATAACTTTTGCCCAAACTATTCCCACCCCCTATCATACCTAGATGGCTCTACTACATCATCATCATCCACAGAAAAAGGAAATAAATCTCCTGGCTTCATGCTTTGCCTCCAATGCACACATAACTCACAATGGTAAATGCCCCCCCCCCCCCCCATCACCACCATTTCAGCTACCCAATATCCAATGCCACCTATATCCTTTTGCCAGAAAAAGATTGTCTAAATTAGGCACGAAAAAATTCTCCTGGCACTTATAGCATTCTTCCAATTGTCTTGAAGGTTTGTGCACCCGAACTGACTTCTATCCTATGCTGCCTGTATATACACCCTCTTACTCCACTGGTAACTGGCCTATATTCAAACCCATTCCCAAGAAGGGTGAAAAATCACTGCCATCTAACTACTGTCCTATCTAAAGTAATGGAGAAAACCATCAATTCCCAACTCCTTCATGACCTTGAAGGCACCCAGCTAATAAATGACCACCAGTATGGATTCTGTCACTGCCAATCAACAGGAGATCTACTCACATATATCACCCATCTCTGGACAAATGCCATGGAATTTTTTTTTTTGACGAATCTCAAGTGGTTGCACTTGATATCTCCAAAGCTTTTGACTGGGTCTGGCACAAAGGCTTACTAAGCAAACTTCCATCATTTAGTCTGTCTCAGGACTTCTGCAATTGGATTGCAGCTTTCGCTTTGTCAGGACACACACTGTGATGGTAGACAGTTCCTTACCCTCTCACCATTCAACTAATGCTGGGGTTCCACAAGGTTCTGTTCTCTCACCAACCCTTTTCCTTCTAGATATCAATGAACTACTTCAGTTGACCTCCAACCCAATACACAGTTTTGCAGATAACATGTTGCACTCCTCCCTTTCATTTGATAAACCTTACTCTACACAACTCACCTACAGAACATCAACTACCACTGCCCTAAATCCTGATCTCCGAGCCATCCTCCAATTGGACTCAGATAACCTCATCAATTTCAATGCTAGTAAAAACACCCAGTTCTGTCTTATTCTTTTACTCTTATTCTTATATCTTACTCTTATTCTGTCTCACAAAAAAGAACCATTTTCTCCCAGTATTATTTTTGATAACACTCAAATTTCCAGGAAAGATGAGATCTTTCTTTTTGAAATTACCTTGACATCAAGCCCTGGCATAAACACATCACAACCACTGTGTCTTCAGCTTCTAAAAAAAACTAGGATCTCTCTTTAGCATAAGATGTTACTTCACTTTTGAACATCTGTTAACCTTATATATATCTGCCTAGCTATCAAATACCACTCTCATATTTGGAGTGGGCTCCTAAGAGCTCTCTCAAAATGCTTGACTAAATACAGTTAATGAAAGGAGAGCAATTCTCTTACCAGCTCAATCTAACAGATAAGCTTAGGTGTTGATGGTTATTCATGACTTATTTTTAACAGTATTAACAACACCAAACAAACCATTTTATAAAAAGATGTTTTATTAACTTGCTTATATTTCACTGAATTTCAAATCATCGTCAGAGCACAACACAGCATATATACGTGACAGTGAGTAAGTGAAACAATACAACTGTAATAGACAAAAGATCTAAAGTCTTATTTTGGTTCCCTTTAATGTTGTACAAAAATTACAGATATATGGGAATTGCTCTTAAGATAACAGTCTCCCAAATGTTTGGCAAATTAATGCAACCATATTTGTTCAAGTTAGGAGAATTCTTCATAGCCATGGCTGACTCAAAAACTAATCTTTCAGATCAGTAACAACTACTAAATAGAGCATTAATTTTTTTCCCATCTAATCCTGTGTGAACGGATGTCCAAAGTGTGGTCTGTCAGCCTTGACTTACCATGATAATGGTAACAAATGTATTTTTTGATGTTCTCCAAGGCAGATGTTAACAGATCTTCCTGTCTGCCCATAGCAGGCCAAGTCACAGTTACAAGGAACTTCATACACTCCAGGGTGCACTAGAGGGCAAAGTTTATTCATAGGTGAGAGGATCAGAGTTGCTAATTTAACATGAGGTTTGAATGTGGTGCAAAGGCCATGTTTCATTAGTATTTTGGCTATCTTTTCTGATGCACCTTTGACATAGGGAACAGAAATGGTAATGCTGTGTTCCTGTATGTTAAAGGAGAGAGAAGCAATTGGGGACTATGTAGTATTTTATCTATTTTGTAGGAATTGTAGCCATTGGCCAAGCCATTTGCCATCTGGTCCCATGGACAAGACACTTTGGATGCATTTGTCACCTACCTAAACAGCCAATACCCCAAAAGCCACTTTACAGTAGAAAAAGAATAACTATTTACCTTTTCTTGGCAGATTAGTTACCCATCTTTTCAGATGGATCAATATCTTTTCCATTTACAGAAAGCAAACACACACAGGAAGATATCCCTGCAAAATTTTGATATCGTCTGCATTCACTATTGCCCTACCCAACTTAGATCGCACGGTTACGCGGAGTAATACATAGGGTGAAGCGGCAGTTGGAGCGACTGCAAAACTCTTTCCTGAGTGCTTTGGCTAATGGATATAAGCAAGTGTATGAAAGGAAAAATAAGCGTATGACTGGGAGTGTTTCAGAAATGAAGGAAAAAGTGTTGTATGGCGACTTGTTAGTAAGAGGTGTAATAGGTGAGAGTTTGACTAAATCGTACTTACCGGATGCAAAAATTAAGGATGTAAGTGAAAGTATTAGAACGCAAAAACAGAGGGTGAAAGAAATGATAGTCGTAGCAGGAACAAATGATTTGAAAGGAGATAAATTTGATATGAGAGATGACTTAAAGGAATTATTAGAGGTAGCGAATGAAAAGAGTGATAGAGTTAGGATAGTGAGTCTGTTGCCACGGTATGACAAAGAGGAGTTTAGAAGGAGGGCCATAATCACAAATGACTTTATGAGCAGCTTATGCAGATGGTGTGGAGCGAGTTTGATGGGCGAAAGGATTTGTACAAGATGGATGGTTTACATTTGAATGGATTTGGTGTGCAAAGACTGGAAACGATGCTGCTGAGTGAAGTGAGAGTGGATGTGCAAAATCAGGAAAACTAGAACTATTAACGAGGGGAGGAAGTGTATATACAGACATTAGTGAGGCAGTTGAGTGTAAGAATGTATATAATGAGCCCGAGCCAGTACGAAGGACAGGAAATCAGAATTGGATAGTTAGTATAATGCATCAAGATGGGGGGGGGGGGGGAACAAATGGACCACTGCATTTCATGTTTACTAATGCCAGGAGTATTAGGAACAAGAAGGAAGAATTTTTGGCCGTGGTTGGCTCTTCCTGGCCACAGGTTATTGGCATTAGTGAAACATGGCTGACAAAAGATGATATAGTTAGTGGGATAGAATGTGTGGGGTATAGTGTGTTCGGGAGGGACAGAGAGAATAAAATGGGGGGGGGGGGTGTTATTGATCATAGCTGATGAACTGCAGCCAAGGAGAACAGAAGTTGTATTGCAGGATAGTGAAAAGAGTTCATTTGAGGCTATTTGGTGTGAGATTGGGACTAACGGAACACAATGTACAGTTGGGTGCTGCTATAGACCAGGTGATGGAATAGATGGTGGAGACAGTATGCATAGACAAATTGATGAAATGAGTGGAAGGAGGGTAATTATTATGGGGGATTTCAACTATGGTAACATTGATATTGGAAGGAGGAGAGGACACGTGAGGAAGGAACTGGATTTTATTCAGTTACTAAGGGATAACTTAGTAAGGGAGAATTTCAAAAAGAAACACACGTGGCGTTTATTGATTATGAAAAAGCCTTTGACAAAATTAGCAGACAAAAACTGTTTAAAATATTAACCGATTTAAACATACCAAACCAACTTTTACAATCTATTCAAGAAATATATACAGGAAATAAAATAGCAGTTAAATAAGAACACACCTCAGAATGGAAAGATATATCAAGAGGAGTACGACAAGGATGTACTCTCTCACCTCTGCTTTTCAATATATATATAAATGAAATATTAACAATCTGGAAACAGCATAACCCATTTGGTATACAAATGACCATAGATACACTACTATTTGCAGATGATCAAATAGTATTAGCTATATCAGAAGATGACTTACAAAGATCATTAAAATCATTAAATGATATCTCAAAGCAATATAATATGACAATATCCAAAGAAAAAACAAAAATAATGGCATTCAAAGGAGAAAACCCAATAAGAAGTAAAATAGTGATAGATAATAAAATACTAGAACAAGTAAACACTTTTAGATACTTGGGATGTGATCTATCATACGAAGAAGAAAAAGACATAGACACTAAAATATCAAACTTTGTCAAAGTAAATGGCATAATAAATAATACATTTAAGCCATCTGTGGTACAAAAACACACTAGAATCAGACTATATAATGTCTTGTCAAAACCAACTCTACCATACGGAAGCGAAACACGGACCATGAAAAGGAAAGATGAAAAACGAATTCAAACAGCAGAAATGAAGTTCCTCAGAAAAACAGCTGGATATACCAAGTGGGACCACAAAACAAATGAAGAAATCTTACAATCCCTGAAAATAAAATCAATTAATTACTACATAAGACAGTATAAAAAAAAATGGCTAGAACATTTAAATCGAATGGACAACAGCAGACTACCAAAAATATTATACAGATACAAAATAAGTGGAAAAAAGAAAAATCGGAAGACCAAGAAAGAGATGGCATGAGACCGGAACAGGCCACATGGCCTAAATTCAATGTTAGGAAGAAGAAGAGACTAAGGGATAACTATCTGAGACAGCATGTAATGGAAAATACTAGGGGTTCGAGAATGCTTGACCTAGTAATAGCATCTTTGAAAATTTGACTGTAATGAATATGACCATGTTGCCACCTATTGGTGAGAGTGATCATAGGTCTTGACCTGGGAGGTGGCTAAATGTGTGAAATTTTCGATTAAGACAGGGTACATGTGGAATTACCATGCTGGCAAGCATGACAAGCTTAGGAGATTGCTTGGTTCAGTGCCATGGCATGTAAAATTGCAAGGGCTGGATGTTGATAGGGCATGGGAAGAGGCCAAGGAGCATTTGCAGGAGGTTATGGCTGACTGTATACCTAGAATCCAAATAGTAAATCAAGTAGGGGTTAAATGGATGAATAACACCATTAAACTTGGAGTTGCAAAAAAGAAACAACTGTAGAAGGAATTTAAGGAGAAAGGTGACCTGCAGGCACATGACTGGTATAAAGCGCAAGCCAGAAGGGTAATGAGTGTGGTAAGAAAAGCAGATTATGAAAGGAAATTAGCCATGCAAGCTAAAGAGAATCCCAAACAGTTCTTTCAATATGCTGCAAGTAAAAGAAAATGATTTTAAGGAATGTCGATGGTAAGGAGGTCACTGAATCTGTCGATATAGCGGAATTACTGAGTGAGCACTTTGCAAGAGTATATCATCTAGGTGATGACATTGAAGGAATGAAGAAACCATTAGTTCATATGGGAATTGTGGTGAATGAAGTGGAGGTGAATAGTCTATTACAAAACCTTAATGTGGGATTGGATGGTATACCGGCACCGGTCTTGCGTGAAGCGGCTAAGGAATTATCAGTGCCCTTGACCATGTTGTTTAATCCGAGTCTCGGGTCTGGTTTAGTCCTGAAGGTGTGGAAAGAGGGGAAAATAGTTCAACTGCATAAAGGAGGATCCAAGACTACTGTTGCAAATTACCGACCAATCAGCATATCAGGAGTCGTTGTCAAGGTCTTGGAGAAAGTAGTCAAAGGAAAAATACAGGAATGGATTAATGAAAATGAGATACTGTATGGGGACAGCATGGTTTTGTGAAGGGTAGATCATGCCTCAGTAACTTGCTCAGGTTTTATAACATAGTGATGGCTGAACTGGATAAGGGTAAAGGGTTTACAGTGATACTGCTGGACCTGGCTAAGACCTTTGACAGGATACCACATGGAATTCTAATCCATAAACTGCAACATATGGGAATGGATATAGGGTTGGTGAGATGGATAGGAGGGTGGTTGATGGAGAGATACTAGAGAGTAGTTTACTCAAGAGTAGAATCCAAAAGATGGCCTGTAACTAGAGGTGTGCCGTAGAGTTCTGTTCTTGGACCACTGCTATTTAATTTGTTTATTAACGATATAGGGAAGGAACTGAGAGGAACAGTTCATTTGTTCGCTGATGATGCAAAGTTGGGTCGGGCACTAGTGAATGCAGAGGATGTCAAAATTTTGCAGGGTGATTTTGATAGACTGGAGGTCTGGGCTAAGGAGAATGGATCTCAATTTAAGGTGGCAAAATGTAAGGTTATGCATTTTGGGGTGAAAAGATTAGCAGCAGTATATCACATTGGTGGAAATGTACTCCAGGAGATTGATGAGGCCAGGGACTTGGGAGTGTTGGTGGATAGGGAGTTGAAGTTTAGGGTGCACATTGCAAAAGTGGCTAAATCAGCTCATCAAATCACTTGGATGCTGAAGAATACTTTGACAAGAAGAGATAAGCAAGTTATTGTTCCTTGTATCGAGCCTTGATAAGATCCCCATCTCGACTACTGTGCCCAGATCTGGTCACCTAGTTTCTTCTTGATGGGGAAGAGGTTGAGAGGATCCAGAGGCAAGTGACCAAGATGATAGCAGGTCTATGGAATGAACCTTATGAAAACAGGTTGAAGATTTGTGGGTTGCAGAAATTGGTTGATAGGCAGAAAAGGGGAGATATGATTGAAACATTCAAAATGCTGAAGGGTTTCTATAGGATTAATTCAGAGGATATTTTTGAAAACAGGACTGGTGGTGTGAGGACTAGGGGACATCCATGGAAGCTGGCAAGAGTGTGGTTAGTAAGAGTGTTACAACTGGGTTTTTTACTTTTAGAGTGGTGAATGAGTGGAATAAGCTGCCCAAGTCTGTTGTGGGTGCTATAACAGTGAATGAGTTCAAGGCAAAGTATGACAGATACTGTGTGAGCTGGGTTTTTTACTTTTAGAGTGGTGAATGAGTTCAAGGCAAAGTATGATAGATACTGTGTGAATGTTGAATAGTTTGATGGACATGATGTTTAGGGCCTCCCTGATGAGTAAGGACTCCTTGGAGTTGCCCGATAATAACAATATCTACATAAACAATCACATCATTATCCAGTTGAACAGTATGGCATTTTAAAAACACACACACAGAGCCAGAGCCATTTGTTCTAATGATATGATACAGCTCTGTCCACAGAACTCAAACATCTGTGCCATACTTTCTTGGCTAACTGCTAAAATTCCTACAAAATAGATAAAATACTACATAACCTCATTACTTCTCCCTCTTCTAATACATAGGAAAAATTTGGGAGACTGTTATCATACGAGCAACTCCCACATAGCTGTATATACAGGGTGTTCGGGATAAATTTGACAGTTTCGTAAGGAAAAAGAAAATCTTCTTTGTATCTATCAAATTTAATGAATTGACAAAAAAACATTACAGGCAGAGTTAATTACAATACTATCAACAAGATTTACTCAAAATAACCACCATTAGCATCGATCACAGCTTCAATTCTGCTTCGGAACCTCGAACAAGCTGATGCTACAGTCTCCCTGGGAAGGGCCGCAAAAACTGTTTTAATTTTATCCATTAACTGGGCTTTTGTATTACTGGAAGTGCGATTGGTGTCTTTTTCAACTGCGCCCCATACAAAATAATCCATGGGGTTAAGGTCTGGGGAGTTTGGAGGCCAAACATTTGGACTGGTGAAGTCGTAGAAATTTTCAGACAACCATTTTTGACTTTTCCCAGAGGTGTGGCAAGGGGCCGAATCCTGCTGCCATACATACGGCCTACCATTGGCTACACTTGTTATCCAGGGCTTGACTACAGTTAGCAACTCCACGAACAAAGCCCGAATTCCAATGCCAGGGTTCTTCAACACCTGTTCCTGCAGATTTGCGAGGAATTCTGCTGTACGAACGCAATCAGATCGTCTGCTAGGGATCTTTCTTCTTGCTACATCCTCGTAGTCACCATTGCAAGTCTCTAGTTCATGCCTGATTGTTTTTACTGTATTCAGGGAGCATTGGGCAGCAGTCGTAATATCCTTATTTTGATGGCGGGCACGAATCATCATGATACAAGTTAACCTCTTCCATGATTCAGGTGGGTTCCAGCTATCCATCCTTTCTGACATCTTGTATATGAATGAAGAAGGGTCCAAACTTTTAAATGAAGAGAAGTGTGTGTTAATACATGTAACTTACGGAAAAATATAATTAATTATAAATATGTCAAATTTATCCCGAACACCCTGTATATATATATTTTTTTTTTTTTTTTTTTTTTTTAACAACATTAGAGGATGCCAAAATAGAACTTTAGATCTTTTGTCCATTACAATTGTATTGCTTCAGTTACTCACTGTCACATATACATGCTGTGTTGTGATTGGATGATGCTGATTTGAAATTCAGCAAAATATAAGCAAGTTAATAAAACATCTTTTTATAAAATAGTATTTGGTGTTGTTAATACGGTTAAAAATAAGTCATGTCTTACCAACTCACTCCTCCCTCCCACTTTCACACAGACATCTGGTTTCTGCAATTTATGTATTCTATAAATCTTTCCATGGCAAATGTTCACCTGGAATAGCATCAATAATTTCCCCACAGCCTGTTGGAACAGGTGCAGCTGCAACCCAACATCCCTTCACAGTATATCTTGAAACTCACAGAACAAATTTCTTTTTCTCCTCCTTCGTCCTTGCTACTGCCTTATTGATGTGTTTTCCAAGGAATACAATATACAGGCTGTTAAATCAAATGTAAACAAGTTTCTCCTTTCCCAACCCATATACTATAGGTTGATCAACCAACCTCTCATGTATAGACTCTCTCTCACTCACACACACACACACACACACACACACAAAAATAAAAAATAAACATGAATGAGTGGATGCAAACCTATAGTACAGTTTGTACCATTGGTGGGCTAAGGATTTTTTCCTATTTTTATCAATTTTATATATTTTTTGTATTTTTATATTTATTTTTTACATAGTTTGGAAACCCTGCTCAAGAGACCAAACATGAAACTTTTTCAAGCCATTTCAGGCCTCCAATAAGCAGGACAGTGTTCTCAAACCAGGTGATAAAATTCATTTTCCACCTAAATGCAGCAGGATGCCAAAATAGGACTCCACAATCACAAACCTCCATGCCCATGGAGATTTGTGATTGTCAAACTCACAGCCTGTCGGTTGGAGAGCAGGTGTGTTAACTACTTAGTCAACAAGGTTGGCAAGGGTGGTTTATCTCTTAAGGTATAAGTATGATCATAAAGGCAGATTTTTGCAAGAATACTTTGAAAGTTGACTGGCAAACAACTGTGACACTTGATATGGCACTGTGTATGATGTGGGCCATACATCCTACTCCAGTGATATTTTTCTTTGTAAATTCTGGAATTTAGAAACACATTCCTCTTCTTCCCTTTTTGTTTGGAACTGTCAAAGTTAGTATTAGAGTCATCTACTGAGCAGCCAATAATTTTTTTTTTTTTTGACAGTTTGAATATATCCAAATGATTTAAAATATGATCAGTGATTAACTTATCCAGGTAAACTTTCATTTGGACTCCTTTTTCCAGGGTAAACAGTAATGAATTAAAAGTACCAATTTAATATCAACAATGACTCAAGCTATCAATTAGCAGAAAGCTAAATTTAAATTGATTTAAATCAATAATTACTTTTTCCACTGCTAGGGAGAGGGAGAGAGAGAGTATGTGCAAATATTGCTTGTGTTTTAGTTTTGCACCAATAAAAATTTTTTTTGTCACAGGGCTTTATTTTTATTTACTATTATAGTTATGCAATCCACTAGTCAAAACTATGAATATGTTTTGCTGTATGATAGGCAAATACAGCTTTGTTAGCAGCAACTATTTCTTCAGTTCCCATACACTGTTATCTAAAATAATAAGATTTTCACTCGAACTTGTTGTAGCTTATTTGTGTTTCTTTGTTTTGATATGTTGCAAAACATTGTTAAGTCCTCCATGTCCAATTTTCATGACTCTTTTGCAAATAATAAATTATTCTTCCTTCACTAAATTTGCATCTTTTTTTTTTGGCATGGCTATTAATTTGAATAGAAATTTAAATCTTGATGTAACTGTAACAATAAATGGTAACTCAAAAATATGTGAAAGCATAATATAACTCTTTAATGGAGATTATTAACATTGTTAATAATACATTTAATTACCTGAATACCAATGGAATTAGAAAAAATACTAACTGTATTCCGTATAAATACAATCAATACACAGCTGATGGGAGATACCTAATTGACAGTGAGAGCTACAGTGCACTATACACAAACATGATATGTGCAATTGCAATATCACTATCGGCTCATCATCATCAAATTCCTGACATGTACCTTCAAGAGGTGTACAGGATGTGATAGTACTACATGAAAAATTTACATCATTACTAACTTCCTATCTATAATTTTCCTCGAAATCAGTTTGTTACTTGTCAAGACTCCAACATTATCAGATCTTATATTTCTATCATCTAAGGCACTTTGCACCGTATCAATTCACCTATATTTTGGTCTTCCTCTGGATTGTTTTCCTGCCAACCTGGCAGAGACCACTTGTTTTGCTAATCTTTCCCCGCCCATTCTGTTTAAGTGACTATACCACCTGAGATTAGCTTTGCTAACGCATTCCTGGATGCTGACAATGTCAAGTTCTTTCCTAAAATATCCTCGTTTTTAATATGATGTTGCCATCTGTTCACGCCTTTAATCTTTCTCAGGACTCTCATATCTGCAGTATCTAGTCTCTGGTTAAGTGTTTTACTTCTGACCCAGCTCTCAGATCCATAAGTTAAAACTGGTTTGAACACTGTCTTGTATACAGTTAATTTAGTGTTCCAACTAATTTCTCTCTTATTCCATATGAATTTAGTCAATTGACTTCCTACCATATCAGCTTTGTTGATTCTGTTGTCTATTTCCATATTTAATTTACCATCTTCACTAAATTGGCTCTTGACTGGCTATTTCTTATACTTAATGAAAAAAAAAAAAGATATATATAAAAAAAAAAAAGAGCCTAACATTCTAATATCAGAAATAAATCAATATATGACTTAAGTCATCATCATCATCTAATTCCTGACATATACCCTTACTATCATAAGATTCTATACATTCAATGTATAGAATCTTATGATAGTACTACATATAAAGTTACACATCATTACTAACTAATTCATAAATCAAAATGATGGTACTTAAGTCATAAGGATATAATCATTATATCCTTATGACTTAATATAAAGTTACACATCATTACTAACTAATTCATAAATCAAAATGATGGTACTTAAGTCATAAGGATATAATCATTATGTCTGCAACAGTTGTTTTAATGAAATATTGAGTGAAATCGTTTTGGAAATCAGATATTGAAAAATAGGACAAACTGGTGTCCTAAAAGCTTGTCAAAGGGAAGAAGATGATGACCAATTTTAGTTCACACATTCATTTCAAAGCAAAAATTATATAATCAGTTCAATAAGCAAGGTCATATTTAATAGTTTATTTCCATTTGGTTTCAAGTTCATTTAGATTTTTAATCAGGTCAAATATTTTTCATGAATTAAAAAAAAATTTCTGAATTTGTTGGAAGTTTTTTCAGTTGGTTATACTATAAATTAAAGATACCAAGAAATGATATACTTGGTTTAATCCTTTATTCAAGTGTAAGCAAACAAAGTTTGAGCCACAAGTATTTTCAGGACTGGGACAACTCATGGTAAAGGTGGTATGACTTCACATCACTTGTCTTAGTATTGCATAATGCAAAGCACATCTCCTTGCAGATATGTATAATGCTATGCGTTATGGAAAGGATCACTACCCAGACTGGTTTCGACCTTTAATGAAAATACTTCAGGTGCAAACTTTGTTTGCTCACACTTGGATAAAGGATTAAACCAAGTATATAATTTCTTGGTATCTTCAATTTAATTTCTAAATTTGTTCTTTTTTTTTTTTTTTTTTTTTTTTCAAATTTTAAGTTGTAAGTACACTAAAGAAATTAAAATTATTATTATTATTCCTGCTACTAATATATCACATGCTCTAAAATTTTCTGTGTATCTGGGATTTCAATTACCAATGCAATGGATAAAAATACTGGGAGCAAGCAACAAAATGAAATCATTTCAGCAAGAGGAGAGAAAAACCAAGTAAGTATGTATCAGAATTAGCATGTCATTCAAACATGAAATGTTGTTTTATTTTTATTTTTAAGCAAATCCCTGAAAGGTGGTAAACCTATTATTCATCTAATACCATAAATGGACCAAAGGTTAGATAATCTGGTTCATCTGCTCTAGAGACTACACATAAAACTTTTTCGAGCTACACATCAGACATTTTCAGGCCTCATAAGATTAGCATTCATAATATTTCTTAGTCATTTAAAAGTTATTTAAAAAGTAATTTAAATTTAAAATGCATTATATATTTCTAACACAGCAAAAGTTAGAATAAATAATTATTCAAAATTATTTAACTAAACACTCTAAGATTATTTCAGCAACAGAAATGGACATTAACTATCAGACATAGAAATGGTATTAATCAAACCTTTGAAGGTGTTCGATTCCATACTGTCACATGATGACCAGAATTAATGAGGTTTTTAACAATTCCTCGTCCCATAATTCCCAAGCCTAAGAAACCAAACTTTAAACCAGTACATTTTAAATTCACCTGTTTTTGGACATCTGTTACACGTTCTATCACTGGAGGTGGTGTTACCTATTGATCATATGGGAGAAATGTTAACTACTTATAAGCCAAAAAAATTTTTTTTTAAATATAATAAATAAGCATATTAAAAAATGGAGGCATAATTCAAAATGAATATAATTGATCACATGGTGGTGTTCACCAAGCATGCAAACATACATATAATTTTAGTAATTATTAACTTATACTGAGTTATGGTCAGAGAAAATGCATTATCAAACAGCATATGCAGAAGATAACGGAATGATTATTAGAGAGCAGTCAAACTTTATAACAGAATAAATTAAGTTGCCAAGAAATTATATTCTTGTTTAATTCTTTACCCAAATGTAAGCAAGCAAAATTTTCAAGTGAAATATCTTCATGACTGGATTACTTGGATAATCCAGTCATGAAGTTAACTTCACATCAATTGCCTCAGTATCCCATAATGCAAAGCACACTTCTTTGCAGACACGTATATTGTTTAATATATAAGCAATATACACATCCAATAAAAACAATAATGCAATTTTTGCTATCTCAGCTTTACTGAAAGCCTGTATCTAAGAATATAATTTCTTGGCAACTTTAACTAACTTACTCAATAACCAAGTGAAAAAAAACAAACAAACCTGTAATAACAGTTTTTTTTTTATATAGATAAACATATACAGATAAATACAATGAATCCTAAACAAACTGACTGTGTTGATTACTTAGTAAATAGCCAATTTCTATAACACAAATTGGACACTCTCTAATGAAGGTTATTCCATGCAGAAATCATCAAATTAAAAATTAAATTGAAACTGCATAATGTTGTATTTTGATAAAAGTCAAATATTTGGTTACCTATTCATAAGATGGAAGATTTTTTTAAAGATCTTTTCTGGCATCCTATTAATTATGGTGACCATTTTTATTCAGCAGATCCACAGAATTTCACATCTTATTTCCAGTGTGTTTAATTTCTGATTTTTAAATGTCATTTTAATGCTGAAGGTAAACAAACAAATTTTTTCCAATGATAAGAGTCACCTGTTTAAGGTGTACTTAGCACTCCTCCCCCCATTTTATACTCAACCCTGCAGGTTCTAGACTGAATTCACACGTTTCATTTTTTGTGTGCTTTATGCATACATGTAATGAAATATGAATGCCCCAAATCACCTTGACTGTTTCAAGTCAATCACCTTGATTAAGCCTTTTTTTTTTATTAAAAAAAAAAAAAAAAAAAAAAAAAAAAAAAAAAAAAAAAAAAAAAAAAACCTCAAAGTTTGTAGAAAATAAAAAAGACAACTTTGAAGCCCAGAAAAAATGTGTTGTTTTTCTGAAAAATTATTTTTTCATGGGAGGTTGCAAAATCTGTGGATTTTTCTGTTAAGAAGGGGTATATACAGAACTACAGGTTAGGCAATTATAACAAGCTTCGGAGTGAGCTCGCAGCCATCCCATGGCAGAACATATTGCAAAGGAAAGATGTTAGCAGTGCATGGGATAAAATCCGTGGGTATCTGAGGAAAGCAATATCAGATTGGTCAGGAGATCAAATAAGGCAGGCGTTAAATGGATGAGCAGTAATATCAAGCTTGACCTGCAAAAAAAGAAAAGGTTATGGAGAATTTACAAGGAGAAAGGTGACCAGTACACCCATGAGCAGTACAAGGCTCAAGCTAGGAAGGTTACCAGCATAGTAAGAAAAGCTAAATCAGATTATGAGAAGACCTTAGCCAAAGAGATCAAGAGTAATCCCAAAGAGTTCTTCCGCTATGTAGCAGTAAGAGGAAGAATGACTTCGGAAGGATAACTTTAGTGGGTGCTGATGGCATTGAGGTGACAAAATCAAATGTAATAGTCGAGTTACTGAGTGATCACATTTCAAACGTCTATCACCCAAATGAGGATATCTCTATACCTGTAGCAATACCTAATGTGAGAATTGAAGCTAAAAAATCAGAGGTATTAAATATATTGCAAAATTTAAATGCAAATACTGCTGTAGGCTTAGATGGAATATCAGCTCGGGTGTTGTATGAATGTGCAAATGAATTGTCAACCCCTCTTACTTGGATATTTAATTTAAGTTTGAACTCTGGTATGGTCCCTAGGGAGTGGAAGTTAGGCAAAGTGGTTCCTTTGCATAAGGGTGGCTCTAAAGCTGCGGTAGTTAATTACAGAGCAATCACCATCTCAGGAGTAGTGGTAAAAGTATTGGAAAAGTTGGTTAAAGACAAAATACAAGAATGGGTGGATCAGGATATGATACTCTATATATGATACCCCCCCCCTCCATTCTCCACTTTCTCAATGTTCTGTTTCTGAAATATGACTTTTCTAGAGGTATTCACATGGGCCTCTCACTCTCACAAATGCTTTCTTGCTTCTGGAATATGAATTTTCTAGCAGTATTTTCACAGGACTACTTCACTGTACTGACAACCACTATCCTTTCACTTTTTTCTAATCATTCTAACTGTGTAGATACTGACCAGACCAGCTGCCGATCAGTATCTACAGTCAGCTGTAAACTTACAGAACCAATTTCTAATCCTTCTCTCACTCTCTCTCTCTCATTCCATTGATCTCAGTTTTTTGGAACACCCTTCTTAACACCATTTTTCTCAAGTGTATACAACCCTCAGCTATTTAAGAAATGCATCAACAGATTCCTCTTTTTTTCCCCTCCCTAATCGCAGGCTCACATATGGCACTGTTCTAAATTTTGTGACCTCTCTTGCAAACAGTTGATTATAACACCTGATGTTTCTGCACCAATATTAAAGCATACATGAGATCATATTTCTCAAAGATATTTGCAACATCTATCATATCATCAAAGATCAAGTACTGAGCCCTGTGATACATCATCTGCTTTCTCCCAGACTCAACTCTTCCATAAGCCACCCTTTGATATCTGTCCATCAGCAACTCTCTAATCTATATTACAATATTCATATCCATCCCTATTTGCTCCAATTTATGCAACAGAGTTCTATGTAGAATCTTATCAAATCTTGTCTACTAACATCACTGAGTAGCCATTTTCCTTATCCAACTCAATTGTCACTTTCTCATAAAAAGTAAGCAAATTATTAAGGCAGGACCTACCCTTCATGAAACCAATTTGCCTCTTATAAAGTATAATATTCCTCTCCACCCAGTCCTGAATTTTGCCTTTTTCCAATTTCTCCAATACCTTAAGAACCACTTCTGAGATACTGATTGGCCTATAATTTACTACTTCTGTCATAGAGCCTCCTTTATATAGTGGGACTCATTCCACTACATTGCCACCTTCCCCAGTACTAGGCTTGAATTAAACAGCTTGGTCGGAGGAGGAGCTGATAATTCTCTTGCACATTCTCATAATACACAGGCCAACATACCATCTGATCCCATGGATGTTTGCATTGAGGTTCTGCAATATTTTAAGCATCTCTATTTCTTCAACTTCATCACCCATCTGTCAATGTCACATCAGGTATTGCAATGTCATCATCTAGATCAGTGATGGCGAACCTTTTTACCCAGGTGTGTCAAACATCTTTTTTTTTAAAATACTGACGTTGTAGATGTGCCACTTGCATACATGCATTATAAATTTAACTACATAATCATAGATGACTTATACATATCATATTAGGCTATTTATTTAATAGGACATTGATATAAAATCTATGAATTCATATTATACAATTAATTTAATAAAGTGAAATTACAAACTTACATTACATTTAACGACTTTTCTGTTACTGAGCACTGGTAGAAAGTTGCTTTATAGAAGGGCTATAGTGTGTACATTTTAATGCTACACAGGCAGCGCTTAAATCATTGCTCAATCTATTTCTCCCTTTCGATTTGATATTATTTAAGGCAGAAAATAGAGTTTCACAAGGGTATGTAGAAGAGAAAATTGTTAGAAGAGCTTTAGCAAAGATTTTAAGAGCATGAAAGTTTTCGGGAAGGCTATTCCACACCTTAGAATTTTACAGGCGGCATCATGCAGATGTTCCTGCTCAAGTTCTTCTAATTCATTTCTAAAAGCAATAAACTTTCTTTTCCAGATAGGATTACACTGGAAGACTAGTTGCATTTCTAGATCTTTTAAATCCAACCACTCAAAGCCATCTAATTTAAGATCCATGAATTCTGTTTCATCAGGACACTTTATGAATTGGATTGTTTGTTCCAACATTCGAAATTGCTCAAATCTAGAAGAAAACTACTCAGTTACTGACTTTAGAACTTTGAATGATTGGTTGATATGATGTTCAAGATTGTTGGGGCTGGTTTCGTTTAAAAAAATTTTCACTCTTGAGAAATACTTAAAATTGGTACTTTCTAAATCATGTTGAAATATTTTGAGTTTATTCTCAAAGCTCTTGATCGTGCCAAACATAACATCGACAGATTTTCCGACTTGCAATTGTATATTAAGTTCATACAGGTGCAATGAAAAATCTGTGAAAAACATCAGCTTACTGAGCCAAGCAGAATTGTTCAACTGAGAAAATTCGTGTTCCATGCCCTTCGCATTTAAATATATTAATTTCATTTAAACATTCAACAAACTGTTTAAGTACTTGGCCACAACTCAACCATCGAATATTATTGTACATTAATAGACTATTGTACACTGATTCAACTTTGCTTAAAAGTGAATTAAATTCTCGTTTGTTTAAAGCCCTAGCAGCAATAAAATTAGTTACCTTTGTCACAATTCTTATCACATCATCCAAATCCTTTAAGCCTGATTTTGCACACAGTGTCTCCTGATGTATAATACAATGGAAACAAACCAGGGGATGACCAACATATTCTGTAAGTTGTTTGATAAAACCGACATTACGGCCAACCATATTAGGCGCGCCATAAGTTGTAATCGATAATATTTTCAATAAATCTATCTGTTTCTCACGGAACACTCTAACAACACAGTCACATGTCTTTACCTGTTGTGTTTTGAGGTAAATTTTCTAACTTTATCAATTCCTCGTGCATAGAATCACCGTGAACATACCTTGCAACAATAGCCAATCGAGCTGATGACGTAATATCTGTAGTTTCGTCGAGACAAATGGAAAAACAATGGCACGAGTTCAAGTCTTGTTGTATTTGATTTTCTATACTAGCATTCATTGATATAACTCTGTCTTTAATACTATTCCTACTTAATGGTAACTCTTTCATGCACTTTACAATAGTTTCCTTATTGTGAAAGTCATCAAATAAAAATGGTGCACACTTTACTAAAGCTTCTCAACAATTTACAAAAGTTTTCAACAATAGTCAATAACACCATATTGTTCAGTCCGGGCATCTTGGAAATTTCTTCCACTTCCTTTCTGTGATAATTTTAGTTTTTTTATTAGTGCTAGCTGCCATTGTAAAAGGGTTCACAAATTAAAAAAAAAAGCACAATTATATACAGCATTAATTAATCAGTAATAATTAATAAGAACTAACAATTACTGGAAATGAATTATACCCCAGCAACTCAAATTACTTAAGTGGCAGACCATGCAAGACTACCACTACGTCTTTCAGCAGGGTTGCCAGATTTATTACCAGTACGTTCGTAGCAACCTTGTTACGTTTTACTCTCTATCATGCTACTAAATAGCAGCTATTTAGTAGGTTTTGTTGCGACGTCATAGTAAGTTGTTACTATTTGCATTATTTAAGAAAATTTACTGAATTTATTGCAAACTATAAAAATGTTTTCATTATTTACTCAGATAAATTCAATATTTAATGCTGAAAATTATATTTTCTGTTAAAGTGGTTTTAAATATGTTTAGAACTTGTATTACTCAGTCGAGAGACTTGGAATGCATGCATGAACGAATTTCACACAGGAGCCAAATGAAAACTTAGTTTATAAATTAAGTTTATAATATATAAAGCACGTATTTATAAGTTTGTATCATATAATACTGATAATAATTTTTATAAGTTTTTATATCATATGACTATGCAGAAATTATAATGATTAAGAAAGAAAACGTAAACTTAAAATGTGTGTTGTTTATAGGCTAGTTACAAAATAAAATAGAAATAGGCTAACTATAAAATATAATTCTTTCAATGAACCGAAACCTACCTTCTCCTTAACTGAGAGCGATCTTACTTGATTTATCAGTTTTTTCATCAGAATACCAATATCTTTCAACATCCAAGGTGTGTCACCTGAAATCCTCAAGTGTGTGTCAGTGCTGACATGCATGTCATAGGTATGCCATCACACTGATCTAGATGGTACACCCCTGCAAAATGCTCACTCCGTAATGTGAACTATTTGGTTTGCTTCTGTTACCTTCTCATTAGTACTTTTTTAAAGTCATCTTTCTTTGGGTCATTTCTTCTTTTATTTGAATATTTGAATAGATAGTTAAAGAACTCTTTAGGATTTCTTTCAGCCTCATTAGCTAGCTTTCTGCAGAAATTAGGTATGGCCTTTCTTAACCATACAGATCACCTTCTTGCCTGTGCCTAGTTCTGTGCATGGGCATGCTGATCATCTTTTCCTTTATATTTATATTTCTTTTTCTGAAACTCTTGCTTAAAGATACTATTCATCCACTTAACTTCTACTTGATTTATTCTTATGACTCCAAGTATACATTCAGATACTGCTTTCTTCAAATACCCCTTGACTACCTCCCATGCATCACCAACATCTCTTCCTTCCAAATTCCCATGCCATTGCTCTGTTGAAAGCTGACTTCTCAGCTTGTCATAATCTCCTATTTTGTAATTCCACATATATCCCTTCGTAACAGAAAATTTTGCATGTCTAGAATATCCCAAGTGAAGACTACATGATCATTTTCTCCAAGCAGAGGCAGCATAGTAGACTGGTTAGGGTTAAGTTCTCTGATGCTATGATTAGATCCAGCACTCTTGAACCTCGTGTCCCCTCCATCACATACCGCCTGAGGTAATTATTTCTCAGCAGCTGTATAAATTCAATTTCCTTCCCTTCCTGCAACCATTCCTTCTCCCAATCTATATCCCCCATAGTTTAAATCCTCTATAATAATTATTCGACCTGTACTCATCATGCTAATTTGCCAATACATATCCTCTACATTTTCCCTTATAACCCTTGGATTATATCAGCACCCAATTACATATTTCATCCTATTCTATCTCACACCAGATAACCTCAAATGAATTACCTTCTAAATCCCTGTTCCCCTGATGTACTTGTATTATTTTTGGCTTCAATTCTTCTGTTATCATTAGCAAACCCTCACCCCCCCCCACCCTGTTCTTTCTGTCCTCTCTGAAGACATCACATCCCTTGCATTCTATTCTTAAGATCATATCATCGTCAGTCAACCAATTGTACTAATGTCTATAACTTTTGGATAAGTTGAGCAAACCAATACCAAAATTCCTCACCATGATTTCGAATATTTCTAGCATTAATGTACATAAACTGCAATATCCCCTTCATCCCACAACCTCCCTCACACCTTGTGTTGCTTAACCCACTAAAGTTAAGAACTTGGAGTACTCCATTTAGCATTATGTGATCACTCTCTCACTTAATAACTTCTAACTTGTCTTAACCCGAGCTTACTTGCATCCAACTAAATATTCTAGTCTCCAATTCTGCACTTCTAAACTCTCAGTGAACAACACTTTCTGAAGACTCTTGACACTAAATGCATTCAAATGCATTTAGTGTCATCTAAATCTAAACCTAACCTAAACAGTCTTCTTTCCTTCCCTCCATTAAACTCACTCCACACCATTCCTCCTATACAATCTGTACACTGACTTACTCGTGATTATAGCTCCTCCAGTCATAGCTGCTATCATACTGTGGCAATAGACTCACAACTTTTATTTTCTCACTATTCTTTTTCACATGCACTAGCAACTCTTTCATGTCTTCTTGCATACCAGGCTTGTCACCTGGTAAATCATTTGTACCAGTCAAAATAAACATCTCTTTCACCTTCTATATCAATCTCACATAGGAGAGAACCCAGTGGATTTCTTATTGAACAGTTCAAGGTTACAGTCCATGGGAGAACTCTATTCCAATACAATTCCAGAGAATAGAGATAAATGGAGAGGAGAAGAGGCTATGAATGAATGAATAATAACTTTAGTGGAAATTTTTTGTCCTTTCCATGTTCAGTCATTGAGGTTTTCTTGAGCCTCCATAGTCCAAGAAAACTGGGATTTAGCTAGAAAATACAGACATGCAAATACAGAACACCTGCAGTGTTCTGTATTTGCATACAGAACACTGCAGTACACAATTCTAAAACTGTGTACTTGGTGCAATACTAGAAAAGAATAAAAAGTCATCATCATCAAATTCTTGCCATGTACCCTAAAGGGGTGTACAAGTACTACATGAAAAATTTACATCTTTACTAACTTCCTATCCACAATTTTTCTCCAAATCAGTCTGTTACCTGTCAAGACTCCAACATTATCAGATCTTATATTTATAGCTGAGAGGGCGCAGAGTAGACACCTGTTGCTGAATCTGCTCCTGTTCTAAGCTTAAATGTAAGTAATTGCCTTAATATAATCACTTTTAAAATGTGCTCAAATGAACTGTCTCAGTAATCTGAAAAAGTATACACATTAATCATCGAAATTGATCCAGTGGTTCCTGTAAAACTAGTGCTTCAAGCTACGAGTCAAGCTACAGCAGAAGAACAAAGACCATAGTCACTGACACCACACAATCCTGCGAGCCACGTGCTGAGACAATCGCCATCCTAACCTAAACGATACTTACTAATCCTCATTCAGGGTCAACAGCCGAGTTATGTCTGTCGCCAACTGCAAAAGCTGCAAAGGTAAGATGGACAAAAACGAAGTACTGCAATGTTCTTTTGAATGTCGCGAATATTATATCATCCTGCATGTATAGGTGAAACAGAATCTAACTTTCGTAAAATGTCAAAGGACAAGAAATTAAAATGGAAATGCCAGAGTTGTATTAATACTTCTCCCAAAAACGACCTTAAAACTACAAGTAAACTAAACAGAAGCAGCAACGGTTTAGATTTAACTAAAGCAGTAAACAAAGATGATAGAGAAGCTGATGCGAAGGTTTTCCTAAGAAACTTCAGGGAACAGATTTTAGAAGACCCAAACGCCATCAAAGTAGAAATTAAAACGATAACTCCGCGATAAGAAAGGAACTGGAAGTACTATTTAAAGCCAAAATAAATTAAGGATCTGTGCACTAAAAACACAGAACTAACAAATAAAAATAAAATACTGAAAGCTCAATGAACGAACTGAAATGGGAAGTTAATGAAATTCAGCAGTTTTCCAGGTTGAACAATATCGAATTAAACGGCCTACCAGAAGCTCAGAATGAAAACTTGCATACTATAACTGGAAAACTGGTGAATCTACTTGGAGTAAAAAGGGAAGACATCTTGCATGCCCACAGAGTGCCCACCATAAGAAAAACAGATATCAAGCAAGTTATCATTCAACTAGAAAAATTAAGAATATTAAAAATAAATGGATGACGGAGGCAAGAAAACTCAATATTACAGCTCAACAATTTGATGAACAGTTAAAACCAGTGCCCGTCTACATAAACGAACACTTGACCAAACTCAATAAGCAACTCCTTTATGAAGCAAAACAAAAGAGAGCAAGTGGTGCAGTCAAATATGTATGGGTAAGAGATGGTAAACTATTCATGAGAAAGAACGACAACACAAAAGTAATATGGATAAAAACACCGGATGAACTCAGTCAAAGAAGGCAGCAAATCTAAATGTTAACTATGAATTACTGTAACAATAAAGATCTAAATGGATTTAAGATTCCACATGAATAGCTTACATTCTGATACAACTGTAAACTGTAAAAAACTAAATAATCTAACCTCCGTAAAAAATTTTTTTTGACACTACTACAAACTCATCCAAGAATTTAAACATATATCATGTCAATATTAGGTCGTTAAGGTCAAATATTGATAATTTAATGTTATTTTTCACAGAAATTCAATATGATTGAATTTCTGTGAAACAACTTGAGGTTGATCGTTATTCTCTCACAGATTACAACACGTATTATGATTGTTGCGACTATAATCGTTCAGGTGGATTAATTCTATACGCTAGAAAAAATATTTATAAATTTCATAGACCGGAATCAAAAATGCAAAGTGCTGAAACCGTAATGATTTACGACACAGCAATGAACATACTTATATTTGCTATATACCGTGCACACGATGGCCCAGTTGATATCTTTCTATCAGAGCTAAATAATGTCCTAAAGACCTTAAAACACAACAACGTCATACTAGTGGGGAATATAAATTTGAACCTTTATAAGAGTAATAGTAAAACTGAAGAATATAAAAATATATTATCTACTCATGGGTTTCTTGCTTACATTGATGGCAATACAAGAGAAGTGAACAACTCAGTGAGTTGCATTGATCACATATTCATAAGAAATAGAATGGCCTATGAGGTATCCTCTGCAATCTACTTTAGCAAAATAATAGCTCACTATTCGCTACTGTTGAAACTATCCTTACCTAATAGCGTTAACATGAGCTGTGCAGGTAGTCATAAAAAATCCGAATTTAGCACCAATTATAATAAATTTGAGAAGTACATAAAACATCATCAACTGCCTCAAACCGACATATTAGACATAAATCAGCTATATGAGGAATTTATCAAAATTATTAAATATGCAGACAGCAAATCGCAATATCACAAAAGAGTTACTACAAAAAAGGATGTTCACACATACACTGGATAACAGATGAACTAAAAAATATGATAAGGACAAAACAGAAGCTCTATCATAAGCATGGGAAAAATCTGTAATTTAATGTTTGAACATGACTACAAAAGTTTAGCTAAAATAGCTAAAGGAAAAAATAAAGCAGGCAAAAGAAATATCGAAATTTCTTTCTTATAATAATGATAAAAGTAAAGAATGGAGGTTGGTTAATATGATAATAGGTAACACAAAGCAAAAAACATGTGAATTCCTAGAGGGCAATGAAATCACCGATGTACTTAACAAAATGAACAACCACTTTACAAACTATGGTAGTTGTGAATTCAACCCTGCAGAAAGGACAAAGTACGTGAGTCACCTTCCATGGATTAAGAATTCCATGTATCTACATGCAGTAAACGAAGATGAGATAAAGAGTGTAGTAATCGGATTAAAAAAGGGGAAAAAAATGGGAAGTAACAATATAAATGTCAAAAAACTAAACATTATCATTAAACACAAATTACAGTTCTTTACAAATATCATTAATAAATCCTTTGAACAAGGTAAATTTATAGAACACTTAAAGACTGCTTCAGTCGTACCTCTATATAAAGGAGGTAAAGAAATGAAATCAAAAATTACAGACTAATATCTATACTATCCACAATCTCAAAGGTTATTGAATTCTAATAAAAAAAAAAAAACGCTTAAATAGCTATTTAAATACTATATCCTTTTATGCATTAATCAATATGGATTTAGATCTGGATACAACACCAATAAAGCGCTATTAGTTTCATAAAACAGTATTTCATAACTGGAATAAATAAAGGAATGCACACAGCTGCCATTTTTCTTGATATATCTAAGGTGTTCGACTGTATTCATCATGACCTAATGCTACTGAAAATGTCCACATACGGCATCAGAGGAATTACTAATGACTGGTTCAGATCCTATCTGAATAGTAGAAAAACAATATACCAGCTACGACACATTCAATAGTTCAAAAAAATAATAAAATACAGAGTCCATCAAGGGTCTGTACTAGGACCAATCCAATTTTTAATATATGTTAATGATTTATGTAAATACCAACTTTTTGGCAAAACGATATCCTTCACCGATGACACGACATTAATATACACCAAAACAACCCTTGAAGATCTAAAAAATGGGATTAATAGTGATATGTTAAAACTAAGTAAATGGTTTAGCAATAATGGACTTAACATTAATACTGATAAAACGAGATATATGTACTTCACGTTAACAGATAAGCTAGACCACGATTTAAGCATAAAATCACATGAATGGAAATGTAGTGACATCCTAAATTGTAACTGTAGCTTAATCAAAAAAAAAACAAAATCAGTTAAGTATTTGGGCCTCCACAGCGATAGCAATATGAAGTGGAACTCCCACATCACTTTCTTAACAAATAAGTTTAGGCTCATAATTAATAGAATATATTATGTTAAAAAATTCGTAAATGCAGCATTCTTAAGATGCTTATACTATTCCTGGGTAAATTCCTCACTGCAATATGGCATCACCTGTTGGGGTGGAGATTATTACAACAATCTGCTTCCATTAATAAGAATACAAAACAGAATAATTAGAGCCATAACTACTACTGACTTCGTACATTCAACCAACGATCTGTTTATCATGCATAATATTCTACCACCAGAGAAACTATATCTCTAGGGTTGTCTATCATACGTAAAAAGGAACGCTGAAAGTTTCTTGGCATATAATGTAGATTATGGATTACGCTGCGGCAGGAACATGCTAGTAGTACCCACGGCAAACAAAGAAATTTTTCATAAATCCTTCGAATAACTAGCGACAAGCAGCTACAATACACTCCCAAATGAAATTAAATCTATAACCACAGCTTATGCATTCAGAAAAAGATTGAGAGACTACCTCATGGGACTAAACAATGTTGACAATTACTTTAAATGCATAGTATAAGGGATCATTATAAATAGCATATATTCAATTAAGGTACCAATATTCATTCACAAACTAGTTCATTCACTTGGGAGACTAATATATTAACATGTACATCAAATCAAACCGTGTAAGATGAGCCCTCATAGATATAGTCACTGGAATCGCAGCGACTGTTTCGAACTAATTTAATTCTCTAGCAACCAGTATGGCTACGACCCTTGGTTACACATAAATACACAAACTAACTTACTTTATCACTAAAACCAGTAACTTATTATAAACTATGAAAACTATCCGAAATGTATTTTACTCTATTTGTATATATAAGGAAACATTTATGAACTGTAACAAAATAAATAGCCAAAAATAAGTGTAATTAGCAACAGAAAATAATAGTAATACTTGAACTGTATTGTATAATACAGTTCAATAATACACCCAGCCTGGTTGGCCGAGTGGTTAGCGTATCTGCTCTCCAGGCATAAGGCTGTGGGTTCGAATCCCACTGTGAGCATGGATGTTTGTGATTGTCTGTGAAAGTCTAGTGGTAGTAATGGGTGGTAGATGGCGTTGGTGTAGATGATGATGGTAGTTGCAGTTGGTAGAGACAGAGAGTTGTAGAGTAGGTGCCTTACCTCGATGAGTCTTTGGACTCCCTGGAGGTGTTATATTATAATAATAATATTGTATATTGAATTGCAAAACTCGAATTGTATTGTATAATATTGTACATTGAGTTGTATTATATTGTATACTACTGTACATTGGAGTGTACAACTTGAATTGTATCGTAATATGGTACACTGAATTGTATAATATAAATATCTTGTTTATGTGATGGGAATGATAATAATAATAAAACATCTCATCTATCTATGGAAAGCGCCCCCCCCCCCCCCCCCCTAGCATAATTGGAAGAACGACGGTAAGTTGCACCCTTCAATTGGAAAAGGCCTAAGTTCGATTCTCATCATGATAGGGAGAATCTTTATAGGGAAGTTTACAATCAAAGGTGAGTTAGCCGATCTCATATGGAGGTAGCAGGGTTTTTCCTCCCGGAAACTCGGGTTTTTCATCCCGCATACAGACAAATCAGCCCTTCAGAACACACGCAATTTACAGACAAAAAATTCTAGCTGTGGTGGTGGCCAGTAGATGGTGCTTAAGATGATGAATGGTAGGAGAGGTTTGGTATAGCGGTAGATACAGAGAGTTGTACAATAGGTGTCCTCCTGCGATGAGTCTTCGGACTACTTGGAGGTGTCACAAATAATAATAATATCTTCCAAGGCACTTTTTAACCCATATCAATCCACCTATATCTTGGTCTTCCTTTGGGTCTTTTTCCTGCCAACATGGCAGAGAACACCTGTTTTGCTAATCTTTCCTCACCCGTTCTGTTTAAGTGACCATACCACCTAAGGTTAACTCTGCTAACGCAGTCCTAGGTGCTGACAATGTCAAGTTCTTTCCTAATATCCTCGTTTTTAATGTGATATTGCCACTGATGCCATCTGTTCATGCCCCTAATCTTTCTCAGGACTCTCATATCTGTGGTCCCTAGTCTTTGGTTAAGTGTTTTACTTCTGACCAGCTCTCAGACCCATAAGATAAAATTGGTTTGAATACTGTCTTGTATACAGCTAATTTAGTGTTTTGACTAATTTTTCTCCTATTCCATATAAATTTATTCAGTTGACTTCCTACCATATTAGCTTTGTTGATTCTGTTGTCTATTTCCATATTTAATTTACCATCTTCACTAAAAATCATGCCTGTAGCTGAAATGTTTCACTTGTTCTATAGGTTCCCCATTAACAATGCAGTTGATATTTTCAATGCTTCTGCCTATTTTCATTGCCTTTGTTTTGTTATTGTGGACCTTCATACCATATCTATTAAAACAGTTATTCAATTTAGTCATGGAATCTTACAGACTTGTAGTGGATTTATTTAGAAGTATAACATTGTCTACATAAAGCAAATAGCCGACATTAACATCTCCAATTCTGATATCAGGTTTAATACCACTTTGCTTCATGTGATCCATATAGATAATGTACATCCTTGTCTGCCACCAGATTTAACATTAAACCATCTTCCTGTACTTCCTTCAATTCTAACTGCTGACTACAACTCAAATAAACACTAGGCATTGCTTGATATAATGCCCCCATTGACAACCATATAACTGTAGCATTTTGAATAGCTTATTTCTTGGCACCTTGTCCTATGCCTTTTCCAGATCCAAAACTTAAACACAGATCATTGTTATATTCCCATGATTTCTAAACTATTTGTCGAAATTGGAGATCTGATCCTGACAGCCGCTATTTGACCTGAATCCAGCTTGTTCTTCACCAAGCTTTTCTTCCACAATCCTTCTCAAATGTTTCTCAAGTATACTGGCATAAATCTTACCAGGAACACTCAGTAGAGAAATACCTCTGTTGTAATTCTCACATTCAGTTTTATTTCCCTTTTTATATATGGGTACTGTGAGAACTCTACTCCAATCATCTGGAATTCGTCCTTCTGAACTATGCAGTGCAGCCACTGTATGACTTTTATACCTCCATACTTGAGCATTTCTGGTCGAATATGTCTACTCCTGCTGCCTTTCAACATTTCTGGCTTTTGATGGCTTTTTCTACTTCAAGTATGGACATATATATTCCTGACTGCATGCGTGGTCAGTGTTTTTTACCACTGTGCTGTCATCACTGCTTGTTTCATTTAACAATTTTTCGATGTAATTACTTCATACTTCAAGTATATCTTTTTCTCCAGTTTTCATGTCACCATTATCATCTCTAATTCCTTTTACAGCACTTTTTCCTCCATTTCTGAGCTTCTTCATCAACATCCAGAATATCTTGCCACCTTCTTGATATTTATTTTCTCTGTTCTTACCAAAGTTCTCCCATGACTTTTGTTCAGCTAGTTTTGCACAGTGTTTAACTTACCTTATATTTTCGCGTATAACGATCCATGTATAATGCTAACTAGAAATTTTGTTTGAAAACTAGTCTTAAAATGTCATGTCCACGTATAATGCGATCTGTTAATCTTGTTCCCTAACATTATAAATAAAACAATAGGAATTAACAAAAGAAATATTTATTTTAAAACAAAATGTCAAAATCCTTTAAATTCTTCTTCATCTTTTGAGTCATCAAACATTTCATTTATAAATTCATCTGTAGGCATTGCATCATCGTCATCATGCTCTCCATTTTGTGGTGCGTCATCCTCGCTTTCGCATATGACGTCATCTTCGGATCCATCCAATGAATTACTTATTCCACATTTAAGAAATGAGGATTGAATCATTTCAGATGGTATGGAATCCAAAGCTTCTTTATTTAAAAAAGCCGTTTAAAGTGATCTTTAAACAGCTTGCAAAACGGAAGTTAGACCACCCGGTATGACTGCTAGGTCTGTATACGTAGCTCATGCTTTCTCTTTGCTTGCATCCGTTAAATGCACTCAGAACATATCCCAGACTAGCATGTTTTGTTGACGTAACAAGCTACCGGGACGTATGTTCCATACTTGATCCAGCCACAATTGTACACCTTCTTCATCCATCCAACCTTTCTGATTGGCACGAACAAAGACACCTGGCGGAAATTTCATATGCTTCAAAATTGTCTTCCTTTTAAATATCACTGTTGGCTTTAATTTGGTTCCATTTGCCATGCATGCTAGAACAATGGTAAAATGCGTTTTTTCATGTCCTGTTGTTTTTATGAGGACACTCTTTTCACCAACTGAGTTTACTGTTCAATTCCCAGGCATATCAAAGTGCATGGGCGTCTCATCCATATTGCCTATTTGGGAAAGTTCATATCCGTAACACTTCCGTAATTTTATGATAAATTTATGGAAGGACTCCACTTTTTCTTCAAGCTGCTTTGGTAACTTCTGCGCAATTTTTGTTCGGTGTCGTAATGTTAATGCTTTGCGTTCCATAAATCTGTTGCACAACCCAGGTGAAGCAAGAAAAGATGAAATACCTGGTGTCTCCTTGAATTTACCATTCTTGAGTTGTAGAGCTTGAAAACGAAATGCATGTCTTGTTACTATAATGCCATCTTGTCATCGCGTCAAAATCCATTCATTTAGCTCTTCTTCGAGTTCTGGAAAGGATGCTACATCTCCACGATGGGCACGTTTCGTTTTGGGAATTTTTTCAAGACTGTCTTTTTGCTTACGCCAAAGTCTAATATTACTCTCTACTACACCAAATTCTCTCATAGCAACACTGTTATTATGTTCTTCTGCAAACTTCACGACACGCAATTTAAATCCTGCTTCAAAAGATGAACGTTTACGTTTCTGTTGGCTCATTTTCAGGCTAGGTTTGTTTAATGAATAATATTCAAAATGAACTGTAGTTAAACCGATATAATTGTGCTAATATCCTGCCAAGGGGGCAGGATATTAGCACTACTTACATTACTGGCTTTATGCGCAGATACGATACGTGCTCGGTCGCCGAATGCGAGTGGGTCAAATAGATTTTGGTTGCATAAGCATTAGGTAGTATATATTGTGTATGCAAGTCTAATAAGATGTTATATTTTTTAAGATCTGCATATAATGCGACCCCTAACTTTAGACCATAAATTTTAACCATAAATTTTTCGCATTATACGCGATAATATATGGTACATTTGTCTCTGTATTCTCTAAGAGCACAGGCTGACTTGTTTTGACAGGAACTTTTGATATGCTTTCTTGTTTTCCTTCACTTCCTTTTTAACTTCCTGTTTTCACCTTGGAGTTCCTGTTTTTTACTATCTTTGCAGACAACCTCACCACATGCCTCTCTGGCTGAATCAATCAATGTTTTCTTCAGGGCTTGCCACTGAAATCTCCAAGGTTTGGTTCCTGTTCTCAAACTCTTTCATTTTTTCTTCAATAATGTTTGTGTATTTTAGTCTACAGGTCACACCTGATAGCTGCTTATCTTTTATTCACTTTAAAACTTTCTTAAATGTTCTTCTTTTCAATATAAAATTCAATTTTATCCTGCTCAAGACTAAATGGTGATCACTTCCAATTTCAAATCCTCTGTACACTCTAGTGTCCTGTACCAAGGAGAAAATATCACTATTCAACAATAACATAGTGTTGGATTCTGCATGAAGAGAAATTTAAATTAATACTCTCCTCAGAATCCAACATAATCCACCATGGCAAAGGCTACATTTGTAAATATTATTTAATGTAAATCACTTGTTTATAATTTAATATTCATATAACTACCTTTAATTTTATCTAATATTTAATTATTTAATAAGAATATATGTATTAATAGTAGAAAAACTCTGTGTTAAAATATTATCAGGCTATTTGGCTTATTTCTATGTTAATATAGAATTTATATTTGATAATTTAACTGTGCATTAATTGAAATGTAAACATTCTTTATTTATTCCTATTTGTAGACATTTAGCGTTATGCAATACCTCAATTTTATTATGTTTTGTTTTGTTGTCATGGAGACGTATGTAAGTGAGCGAGCACGTTTTTGGAACAGCACGTGGGGAGAAGGTTTATTGAAAAGAGTTTTAGAAAGTAATCACGAGAATAATTTAGGTGGGAAGAATGGATATAAAAAGGAAGAACGCTGGAAATTATTATTAATTAAGAGAGAGAAAAAGGAGAGGATTGGCATTAGGTTGGAATCGGAGCATTCGGCATCTGGGAATCACAGTGCGATAATAGCGAGTCGGCAAGTCACTCAAGCAGCTAATAAAGTCTACTATCGAGAGGCGGTTAGCTAATAAATTGTAGAATAACAATTATAGCTACGGAAGACAGCTGGGTGACTACTAAATAGACTAGCGATATTTGAGTTGAGATTCAATTTCAGGGCCGACCTTTCAAGGACATACAGAACCTTGAAGCAAAGCACAGAGTTATCAGTGAATAGTAGAGGCTGTAAAGTTGAAGTTTACCGTTAGCTGTGCTTAGAAATATATTGCCTAAAGAATTAAATGAATGCAGGAAGAATGAATAGCTGTGCATATAAAACCTCAAGTTAAGGAATTATTGTGTATTGATCACTTAATTCATAAGTGATCAGTAGTACTTCATGCAAGAACGTTTGTTTATGTGTATAGTGACCGATGATTAATTCAGTTATTGCTTAGAAGATTTATTTTAATGAGTGCCGTATACTGCTCAAAGTGTTTACAGTTATAAAAATGTTTGTGTGTAAGTTTATGAAGAAAGAAGATTATCGGTAAGATTATTCCAACCATTAATATTCCTTTGCAGAGAAGTGTGTGAGTTTCATCCTAGAATTTCCATATACCAACAGTAACTGTTGCGGAAATTAGCTGAAGTGTAAATTTAAGTGTTTGTTTGTGAAGAAGTATTACTGCAATTTGTTATATTTGGAACTTGAGGAACTGTGAGAAGACTGTGTTATAGAGATAACAGATTTACCGTTATCTGAGTTGTATGATTTTCAGAGTAGTTAAAATGTTTGTGATATTTTAATAACTGATTTGAAGTTAAGTGTAAAATTTGTGATTCTATAATTAAATGTTTGTTTTTGTTAATCAAAAGTTGTATTTTGCCTGAATCTCTTTTACTGCAACATTCATAAAATATTCGAACCAAAGCGGGTAAATTAAGTAAGTTAAATATACTCGGCCAGTATATATAATAACAACATATAAAGGAAGGGTAGTTGAGAGTTGGTTTATCTTCAATTCTTGAACTAATTCAGATATAAAGTGGCACAGTCTTTAAATATAAATTTGCTTTATATTTGAATTAGAAATCAACTTACAACTTATCTATTAGTTAAAAACATCGTATTAACTAAATATCAGATCCAAAGTATAGATTGAGAAGAAGTAGGATCCAACAATAGTCAATGAGACTGTTTTTATTTCTCTCCATGTGAATGGTGATCACTTTCAATTTTCCTCTGTACACTCTAGTGTCTTATACCAAGGATAAAACATCACTATTCAACAATAACATAGTCAGTGAGACTTTTCTTATTTCTCTACATGTGAATTTGTACACATCTTTATTTGGAACATTGTGTTAGTAACAACCAGTCTCCATGTCCTGAGGAGAAATCCAACAGGTATTTGTCATTATTATTAATAAAAAGAATAAAACGTTAAAAGTGGAATATTTTGATATTCTGGCTTGATATTAATCTGGTTACATGCCAAATAGTGATGTTAAAATAGCAGAATTAAAGCAGTATATTTTTTTCACAGCTAAAATTCGAGTGATCCTTAATATGTCTTGTTTATGTAATAAACTTGATTACATTACAAAAAAGATGCAACATGATCCATGCCAGCCACACAGATGCATGTTTTATAACCTGTAAAGCTGCTTTTCAGTTCAAAAACTCTGTAGAGCCTACTTTGGTTTCTTTTCCAACTTTGTGCATGTGTGTATGCACTACACACAGTTACATGTGAATTACATATCACGTGACCTTACCAATCCCTGCCTATTAAGCCAGAGGTTGGTAAGGTTTCAACAACCATAATAATTCAGAAATTCCTGGTCAGAAGGTTGAATTCCAGATGACTGGAGTTGAACTCATATGGTACCCATCTAAAAAAAGGGAAATAAAAAATGTCAGAATTAAGGAATATCTCCTATTGAATGCAGATCTGGAAAAGGAATATCACAAGGTGCCACGAGAAGTTATTCAAAACACTACTACTGTATGCTGTAAATGTACATTATATCAGTCTATATTTGAGGTGTAAGTCAGCAGTTAGAATAAGGTGTAAGACAAGTGTGCACACTATATCTCCACTCATATTCATCATTTCTATGTACTGTATATCACATTAGAAAGGAAAGTGGCATCAGTCCTGATATGCTCGTAAATAAATCCAATTTAAGTCTTCAGAGATGCTGATTTTCATAATAAATTTGCATTAAAAAAATAAAGACTATGAAAATAGGCAGGAACATTGTAAACATCAGCTTCATCCTGATAGTTCAAAAATCTAAAGGACAAGTAAAATATTTCAGATATGTAGGCAAAAACTTTAGTGAAGACGACAAATTAAATATGAAAATAAACAAAATCAGCAAAGCTGGCAATCTTCTTCTTTCACTATGCATTATTCCCGCTTCCTATGCAGGATCAGTGTGTTACTTATAAGCGATTTCTTGTTAGTACCACTCCCAACCGACCTGCCGCTGGGGGGGGGGGTATTTTTGGGTGTAGTAGCATATGTTCACGAGGCCGGTTTGTCTGCTTTGCGGGATGAAAAACGCCAGATAAACTGCCAGAAAAAACCCTACTGCCCGCGCCTAAGCCTGGCTAATTTGGCTATGGCTGAGGAAGATCCTCAAATTTCTCACGTCTTCGACAGGAATCGAACCTGGGACACTCCTTCCCCAGTCATATGGTTGCGAAGAGCAAAGCCACTAGGCTAACCGTGCGGACTCAGCAAAGCTGGTAATGTGAGTAGTCAAATTAATAAATTTTTATGGATATGAGAGAAATCAGTAAAAACATTAAAATACTTATATAATAGACAGTGTTGTTCAAATAAAATTTAAATTATGGATCTCAGAGCTGAATGGGGATAAAACAGCTGATCAGAAACTAGAGACCACAGATATTAAGGAAATGAACAGATGGCATCAACAGCAAAATCATATTAAAAATGAAGATATTAGAAAGGAAATTGACATTGTTATCATTCAGGGATATGTATGAATAGAGCTAATTTCAGATGGTCGCTTAAATTACTGTTTTGATAATCTTTCCTCTCCGATTCTGTTTAATGCCAAGATTGCAAGAAAGAGACCCAGAAGACATCAAGAAATGGGTGGATTGATACAGTTAGAAGTGCTTAGAAGACTGAAATATAAGATCTGACAATATTGAAGTCCTAATGGATAACAGAATGATTTTGGAGGGGGGGGGGAACTGTTGACAGGAAATTAGTAATAATGTGAACTCTTCATGTAGAACTATCATAGTATCCTACAACTCCCTTGATAGTATATATCAGAAATTTAAGGATGATTTGAGAACATGATATGACTAAAAATAGTTCAACTTAATTCGAAATACCAAATTTCACTAGAAATTTGGTTTTATCTATAGGTAGACAGTGGTATAACAGGTAAAACTAATGTTGTTTTAGATTTATCCAAAATTCATCCAAAGCAACTAAAGCTATGAGGCCAGTGTAATTATGCCTGTTAATCATGTATATCTAAGCTGCTTTGCCTGTTCTGTAATGAAACACTTGATTTTTTGGGGGAGGGAAAAACCATGCCACCTACATACGAGACTGGCTAACTCACCTTCAGTTGAAAAACCTTTATAAAGATTTTCTTCAAATCCTATATGGCAGCGTTTCCCAAACGGTGGGTCACGACCTGCCACCGGGTCACAAAAGCTAAATGCTGGGTTGTCTAAAAAAATGATCAAAAACCTAGGTGTTTCGTTTTAGGGTTTTCTTTTTTTTCATGAAACTCTAAAATACAAGTAAATAGCGCTTAATCAGGACTAATAAATAAATAATTTAATTAATAGAGATAAAAAACGCACTCAGTCTGCATCCGCGTCACCATTTCACAGTCTCTTTGTTCACAGTAAAGTAGCTCAACTAATGGAGAGGCTTCATGTTGGAGGCTTAATGGATTTTTTACAACACTCAAAAAGGATTAAAATAGAATTTAATACTTCCTATATTTCGTCCTAGTCACTAGGACATCTACGGGGATTACAAAAAACAACTAATGTAACATAACACAAATAACAAACAATACTAAGCCCAACCACGTGGGTGACACTAAAGTCCTATCTAGGTGGAGCACCCTCTAAGGGCAGTTGTAGGTGGCCTGGAATGTAAAGTGGGACCTCTGGTGATGAGTGTTTCCCAAATCTTCAGAAGCTTAATGCAACCGTATTTATTAAGATTTGGTTGGTTTCTGAGAGCTGCTGCTTCTAAGAATAGTCTCTCTTTCTTGAATTTGCTGTGGTGGAGCATGGTGGTTTTCTTCCATGACACCCTGTGGGTGGTGTCCAAAACATGGTCAGCCAAGCCTGAATGACCATAGTTATGTTTACAGATGTAAGACTTGTGTTCTTCCAGGCAGATGGATGCTGATCTGCCTGTCTGTCCAAAGCACGCCAGCTTACAGGAACAGGGTACTTTGTAAACTCCAGGCAGAGAGAGAGGAGGGAGCTGATCTTTCGTAGAACGGATAAGGGTAGCAGGTTTGCGGTGGGGCTTATATGCTGTGTGTAGGTTGTACTTTTTTTTTAGAATCTTGGCTATTTTTTCGGATGTGCCGCAGATGTAGGGTATGGTGATGGCATTTTTAAAATCTTGTTGACGAGAAGGACAGGCAATGGGAGAGGAACTGATTATTTTTTTGATACTGTGATCGCTGTAGCCATTGGAGAGGAAAGTATTAAATTCAATTTTAATCCTTTTTGAGTGTTGTAAAAAATCCATTAAGCCTCCAACATGATGTCCTCACAGCACTTAAACGTCTACACACGAATTCTAATGGAGAGGCTGCGCGGCAACAACTGTGCCACCAACAGAATCATTTTGCGGTCTGGCATTTGTTTTACTCGCCCGCCACATACTCGCCCTACTTGTTCAGTTTGAGTTAAGCATCGAGAGAGAGAGAGAGCGTATTTTTTTTTGTATTTACTGATTACGTGTACCTTGCCTGGTTTTCTAATGCCTTTGGTATTAGAAATTTTATCGCTTTGAATTTTATCCAATCGGTTTCTGTATTTATTTATAAATACAGAAACCGATTGGAAGTCGAACCGGATTTAAGAATAAAGTTATCATCTTTTCCTCTAAACCTGAAGTTTCTAGTTAACAAACAACAGCATCACACTTCTCATTAATAAATTATTGGCTTTAGTTTCATTTTTTAATATTTTTGTAAGAGTAAATGCTTCTTTATTATAATAATAATAAATGAAAACTCTATGAACGTTCAAATCTGTTTTATTTTACCTATTGGCCATAAAAATTTTAGTGGGTCGCGAAGATGAAGTATTAAAATAACTGGGCAATGGAAAAAAAAGTTTGGGAAACTCTGCTATATGGGATTTAAAACCTAAAATAACTGAGCTATAAAAGTCCACAGCCAGAGCATGTTAGTGTAAGAGTAAGCATATGGATGGATTAACATGAGAAAATAAACAAGTTAGAAATAAACTGGATTTTATTTGGCTGTAACTGCCTAGAAAGATAATCAGGTTTCATAACTTTGTAGTCGGTTACAATCCAATAAAATCAATTTATTTCTAATGAGCATTTAGTGATTAAAAGTCTCTGTATCCAATAAAAACTAGCAAGTACTACTGCACTGTGGCAAAATCCATTGCAAACATACATACATATCTTCAAGGTCCACCTTTCCTAATTGGGTTATGGGGGCAACAGCTGCAAGAGGAACTTCCAATGGTCATGATCCTCTGCCACCAAGCTCAGGTGTTCTGGTGGGATTCCCAAAAGTGTCCACCCAAGGTTTTGGATATAATCTATCCAGCGAGTCCTTGGCCTTCCACCCTCTGGCTTGGCAAAGCGGGCCTGCTGAGGGAGCCTCTCTTGTGGCATTCTGACCAGGTGCCCGTACCAATGTAACTGTGATCTCTCAACACGGAGAAGCAGCGGTTCAGTATTGAGGGTTTCCCCGAATTGCAGAGCTTCTGACTCTGTTGAGTCTTGTCAGCCCCGCAACCCCTCGAAGGAACCTCATTTCAGCCGCTTGGATTTGTGTCTGCATTCTTTCTGTCATTACCCAACTCTCATGACCATAGGTGAGGATGGGGACATAGACTGTATTGAAGACAGCAAGCTTTGCCTTCTGGCTTAACTCCGGCTTCAATACTACCGAATGGTCAAGCTCCCGCAATATTGAGCTTGCTATGCCAATTTGAGTATCTAGCTCTACGTCCCATTTTCCATCATTCGTGAATATCAACCCAAGGTATTTAAACTTCTTCACCTGCCTCATTGGGACTCTACTTACATGTAGAGTGCACTGGGATGGTTGTCTTGAGACCACAAATGTTTCAGTTTTGGCCACACTGATCTTCATTCCGGCATCTGCACAAACAGCTACAAACCTATCCAGGGTCTGCTGGAGGTCATCTGTGGAAGAGCTAAGGAGAACTAGGTCATCTGCAAAAAGCAGACGTCCATTGCAAAGCAGTTAAAAAATATTGAATCTCCTCAAGTTATTATAATCTGGCTTATGATCAATATCTGAAGAGCAAACTTGAACTTATAACACATAACATGATTATTTAATGAAATTGATTCATAAAATAGCCAAAGTCTATTTATAGAAAGATAGACCCTCCCTCACTGAATATGTGATATATTCCTATCACATATAGTGATACCACTGTATAAAGAAAAACACATATATCCCTAGAGTCAACTGCACATCTGTATAAATGGCAAGATGCACTCAAGCATGGAGAATTTACAGATTTTGAAAGGATTGTTCAGATTACTAAGATTGACTGCTAAGATTTGGAAATAATCAGGAGTTCAAAGAGTTTACAGTAATTCAGGTTCAGTAGTGGAACACAACATAAAGACCTGCACAGTCTTAGTTTCTAGAGAAGGGAAGGTGCACATAAGGGAAACATCAACCAAGGCAATTGACTGAACAGAATAAACTGTTGATAGCCTGTGATAATAAAGCAGTGAATCATGCTACACTTCCTCCCATCAGATGGACAAGTGCAGGTGTGCCAGATGTCTGGGGAATGTCTTATGTTCAAGTGCATCATTCCAATTGTGAAGTCTGATGGCAGATGTATACTGGTCCAGAGTTGTTTCTCTTGTTATGAATTCAGAACTTTGAAAGTAGTAGTACCTGAAAAGATCAATGCAAACTGATATGCAGCATTTCTGAGTAAGTGGTGCTTCTTACACTTTGGCAGTTTATGGAACATTTCCATGTCTCATTATATAACATTACTCAATAACTCCAACAAGACAATATTAATTTATTTAAATCAACTAGTTTTTGCCTGCTCTGTGGTCTACTTCCTCAGGATTAGGATTACAAAAAACTATATGTAAAGATGTTGAAATATATAGAACATTAACTACATCATTCAAAAGATGAAAAAAAAAAATTACAGATAGCTTTAAACTTGAAGATATTGATAATTATAAATAATATTTTTGCAGACTCCTAATCAATGTTCCCTCATTTTTGGTCCAGATGTACGAGGGAAGTCCAGAAAGTAAGTTCAAATGGGCTTTCAGAGAAACAAAAATATACTTACAAAAGAAACTTTATTGGAAATTAAAGTAGACATCTTTCACTACTTTTCTACATAATTTCCACCACTGTTCAGGCACTTATCATAACAGGGCACCAAGAGTCATATACCTTCGTCGTAAAAGGTTGCTGCCTGTGATGCACACCACATATTGACTGCTTCTTTGGCCTCATTGTCGTCTTGAAACTGCCGGCCACCAAAGAAAGATTTCAGATGTTTGAACAGGTGAAAGTCACTTGGTGCAAGGTCAGGACTATATGGGGGATGATGGAATTGCTCCCGAAGGTGGCGAGAAGTTGTTGTGTTACGCCGGCCGTGTGTGGGCAGGCATTATCATGAATCAAAACAATGCCCCCTGGTAAGCATGCCACATCATTTATTCTGGATCACACAACGCAGTTTCTTAAGGATTTGGCAGTACATACTCGTGTTGATTGTGGAGCCTTGACCCAGGAAGTTTACAAGCAAAATTCCTTCTGTCCCAAAACACAATGCACATGATTTTCCAAGTGGAAACCGTTGTCTTCAATTTTGTCTTGACTGGTGATGAGATGTGCCCCCCACTCCATGGACTGTTGTTTGGATTCAGGGGTTGTGTGTGTGTGTGACACCCAAGTCTTATCCCCAGTGACAAGTCTGCTCAGGAAAGCATCACCGTACTCATGGTAGCATGTCAAGAATTCCAATGCACTGCCCAGCCAATTCACTTTGTGCTGTTCTGTAGGCAACTTTGGCACCCAGCATGCACACAATTTTCAATAATTCAATTTCTCCGACACAATTTTCTGAAGACATGAACGTGAAACTTCTGGAAATTGCAGTGAGAGTGACATCATAGTGAATCGCCTGTTCTGTTGAATCTTCTCTTCAACTGAACGCACCAAATCGTCAGTTACTAAAGATGGTCGCCAGCTCCGTTCATCATCGTGCACATGTCCTTCCTTCATTAAAAAGTCTTACCATCTTCGTACCATTGAATCACTCACTGCATGTTCTCCATAAACCTCATTAATTTGCTGAGGAACTTCATCTGCTTTAATGTTCCTCGCATTCAGGAAATGGAAAACTGACCAAATTTCACGTGGCGGGCGATTCGATTTTCTTAGACATTATAAACACAAGAAGCGTATGCACTGCAAGAATGTCTGAAAATGGCACCAATGCCTTGCTAATGAATCAACAAACTCAGCATGCATGCGCACCACTGCGATTGCAGCACTACAGTGAAAATATTTAAAAATGAAACTTACTTTCTGAACTTTCCTCGTACATGAAAAACATGTTATATGCAAGTTTTCAGTCTCAGACTCAATATGTGTGATAATATAATATTTCTCATATTTATGTTATCCCTTTTTGTTAGCTATAACTTGGAAAATTACAAGCACTAAATTAATTTGTTTAAATCTGCATAGCTAAAAAAATCATTCACTGTTTGTATGAGTTCAAAGTGAATGTAATGTCTAGACAGTACACACTTTAAACAAATATGCTCTGCAACTTGCAGATGTTAGCATCAGTTCGCCCACACAGAGCAGACTAAAAGTAACTAATTCGAGCAGTGTTTCTCAAACTGTGGGTTGCAACCCATCAGTGGGTCATGAAATCAGTTTAGCATTTTTTTAAAAATGAAACAGAATAGAAAATATTAGAGCATCTCCCTGATTTCATATTTTTAAGATGTTCATGCCAAGTGGTGTCACACTGTCTTTTGCTTCAAGCAGTTGCATTTCTACAAAGTTTTAAATATGCATGGTATGCTAGGTGGAATGGTTTTGATTAAATTTTATACATAAAATTAGCATTAGTGAATTGTTATAAATGATGCAGAAAATCTCAAATACAATTCTGATTTCAAGTTATATATATATATATATGTGTGTGTGCGTGTGTGTGTGTGTGTAGAAAGTTTTTTACCTTGGGTCTATTATACATTAAAGATACCAAGAAATTTTATGCTTGGTTTTAATTCTTTTCCCAAGCAATGGGATACATACTAACAAAAGTGATACGAAACCATTAGCCTCTACACAAGTAGTCAGACGTGAATATACTCGGGTGATTATAAAATAATGTCAAGTGTTCAGAGCCTTCTAGCAAGTAATGTATTGGATGAAACACACCAATATTCGGTAGACGTACACAGTGGAACCTGGGGATTCAATTTAACAGAAAAAAAAGTACCAAAAGTCGCCAACATGGGAAATTTTGGCGCTGTTTACCGAGTAAAATGCATTAATTTGCATTATCGCATTTCTTGTGAGCGACCATGCAATAAAAGGAAAGCCTGTGAGATTTCTTATCATTCGTAGACGAACTGCTTTTCGATGCATCTTACCTTACGCGAGCGTGCTTTGTTAGTCAAACTCTATTATCAGCAGAACAAAAATGCCAGTGATTGTCTTCATGATTTTTGGCGTATAAAAATTTATGAAAAGGACCGATTAGAATAACAAACTTACGAAAACTGATTCGGCAATTTGAAACTACTGGAACTCTAGCAGTGCAGGTAGGTAGGGGACGCAAACCAATCAATCACCAACAAGTTGAACAAGTTGCAACTGCTATTGTGGAACAGGAAATGACGAATGTGCAGGGTACCAGCAGTGCACGAGCAATATCCCGGCAAACGGATATCGCATACACAATGGTGTGGAAAATCTACATCAGATGTTGAAGTTTTACCCGTATAAAATTAGTCATGTTCAAGAATTGTACCCTGGTGATGCGACCACATGCATCGACTTATCTTTGAGATTCTTAGCACGCATGGAAGTGGATGATACTAAACGGTGATATTAACACATGCAACTGTCGCATTTGGGCTGCAACTAATTCGCACGTGTGTCTGCAGATGCCTATTCACTCACCCAAAGTCACAGTGTGGTGTGGATTTACGGCATCTTTTATTATTGGTCCATACTTTTATGAGGAAAATCGCCACAATGGACCAGTGACCTATTCCGTCAATGCTAACAGGTATGCCAATATGCTACAGAACTTTATGGTTCCACAACTGCAGCAAAGAGGATGTCTCGATTCGACCATCTTCATGCAGGATGGTGCACCACCCCACATCGGACTTCAGGTACAGCGCGTTTTACGACAACATTTCTCTGACAGAAGAATCATTAGTCGTGCATTTCCCACACTATGGCCACCGAGATCGTCGCCTGATCTCAATCCTTGTGACTTTTGGCTGTGGGGATTTATTAAAAGCATTGTGTATCAAGGACATGTACCCGATATTCCAACTTTGAAAGATCGAATAATGTTACACGTGAGACAAATCAATTCCGATATGTTGCGAGCCACTGTGGAAAATGTCGTGCACCATATGCAGTTCCTGGAACATCAGAATGGTGATCATATTGAACCTCATTTGTAATTAACAATAAACATCATGAAATTGATGTGTGCTGTCTCTCATTTGCCATTTAGTCATTCATTAGTCACACCTACTAAAATTAATTTGGCAGCACCAAAATTTCCCCTGTTGGCGACTTTTGGTTCTATTTTTTTTTTCTGTTAAATTGAATCCTCATGTTCCACTGTGTACGGCTATCGAATATTGGTGTGTTTCGTCCAATACATTACTCGCTAGAGGGCTCTGAACACTTGACGTTATTTTATAATCACCCGGTATTTCACATGCAAAACTTTGTTTTGCTTACTTGGGAAAAGGATTAAAACCAAGTATAAAATTTCTTGGTATCTTTAACACACACACACACACACACACACACACACACACACACACACACACACACACACACACACACACACACACACACAATGACTACATCATGGATAGATGTGACCACGAATTTTGTGCAACTAAAAATTTGAAATAGGTTGTTAGGACAATGTATTCAGTTAGATACCGTGTTTGGTGCTACAATGAAATGTTTTGATTGCATATGCTGTCTGTGGGAGGGATAGGAAGTTGTTTATTTTATTGTCATTCCAGTTGTCTCCAATTTACACTAATTATTGCTGAATTTAGTACACAGACTGTCTCCAGTAACACAATAAATCTACATGTTTTCCTTGCATCTGTAGTATGGCGTCTGTTGGGGAGTGGATATTTATGCTATCCAGGGAGATTCAGTTTATTATCTCTCTCTCTCCACACACACACACACACACACACACACACACACACACACACACACACACACACACACACACACACAATCACACACACACTAAACGGAAACAATTTAGAATCAGATATTAAGCTGAGAAGAATAAATACTACGCTTTTCATGTCTTGGCGTTTGGTGATATAGAACCATTGAGGCCCAAGATATCACACTTCTTTAAATGGTGTTAAAGTGCTTTGAGCTTGCTCCAACTTTTCCATGAGTTTCCTGATGTTCTACTACCTGTCACTTCGCAGGGTATCGTGGTGGTTCTTGATCAGAAAAATATGAAAAATACTGAATTAGAATGTATCAAGTTGGAATTGGGTTAAAGTAATATTGGAGTGGTGACACCTGAGAAACTACTAAATAAAATAAGTGACCGAAGTATGATTTATCACATAATTTGTTTTTATGGTATGTTCAAAAATTATCGATTGTAATTTGTGCACGCAGTTATTAGGTGTGTGCACTTCCTCTTTGATTGGTGTGTGCATGCACATGTGCACAGAGACAGCAAAACTAGTTAATTAAAATTAATATTGTACTCTCAACATACTGTGCAATCTCATATCATAATGAAAAAGGACAATGTCTCTTTCAATATAACAATGCACTGTCATATTGCAGATGCTACTGTTCATTGAGACCAAGTATGTGTTCATCAATGACACATACTTGGATTAATGGAGATGCACTGAACAGTCAGGGGAGATGGAGGTGGAAGAATCATCTTTCTAGCAATAATATAAAACATGAGGTAAGGTTGGATTTCATTTCAGTAAATGAGGAAGAGAAGCATTAGCAGGATACAAATCAGCAAATGAAAGAATAATAAACAGCAAGATTTGCAGTAAGATCATTTAACATCACAGAAGTCTGGTCTATTTACCCACTTCAGAAAGTACTGAAGAAGTAATAGTTATTCTATAGCAACTTTGTAATAATCTTGAAATCGGTACCAAAGAAAGATATACTAATCACTGGAGGAGATTGGAATGCCAAGAACAGACAATGAGGGATGGGAAAGAATAATGGGCAAATATGGATATGGAGATAGCAATAAAAGAGGAGAAAGAATTTGAGTTTGCCTTGATGCATGACATGACATGATAACTACAAAAGGCAGGAAGTGGACATTGCAGTCACCTGATGGAAGAACAAAACACATGCTAGGCATTGAGAAGTACTGTATGAGGGAGGATGTGAAGGAGTTATTGGAAGAAGTAAAAAAGAAGAATGAGAGTATGAAGTTTATGAATTATGTGAAGTCTGTGAAAGAAGGAATTATGTAGAGTTTGTGGATCTATGGCCTGAGTTTACATTCATACAATGTTGACTGATTGCACTTAAATGGATTCAGAGTTTGGGGTCTGGAGAGAGAGAGCTTTCTTCATTGAGAGTCTGGAAGTGCAAAGTCAAGAAAACTAAAGTAATTGGGATGGGGGAATGCAGAGGATTGTGTGTAAAGGTACCCATGAAATGAATGAATGTATAAATGAACAAAATATGTGGAATATAGTCTCTCAGGCAATAATATTGAATGGGGTAGTCAATTCAGGATGTATGATAAAGGTATTTGGGAGCCTAAGGGTATCATACAGTTCCTATGTACTAATTGGAAGCATCAGGAATAAGAAGAAAGAGTTTATGGCATTGGTATACCATCACAAATACCTATACCAAAAGATATAGGCATTTGTGAGACTTGGCTAACAACAGATGACATAGATACAGGGATAGAATGTGATGGATTTAGTATTTTTAGAGAGGTAGAGTAAACAGTACAAAGGTTGGGTACTACTGATGACAGCAGACTAATTGTAGCCAACAAGAGTGAGTCCATCAGGCAGATGGAAGTTCTTATAAGTCAATCTGGTGTGAGATTGAGACCAACAGGGCAAAATATAAAACTGGCTGCTGCTATAGGCCCAGGGGATATCAGAGATGGTGTGGAAGACATGTATCAGCAGATTAGTACAATGAGTGCAATTCAAGTAATTATCATGGGAAACTTCAACTTTAGAGACATAGATTAGAAGGAAGAAAGATTGTATGGCAGGTAGGAAAAGGAATTTATACCCTTACTGAGAGATAATTACTTGAAGCAGAATGTGATGGAAGGGGACTCAGAGTATGGGAGTGTTGGATCTTGTTACAGGATCAGAAGACCTGTCCATAACTAAGGAGGCCACACTGCCTCCAACTGGGGGGGAGGGGGAGGGGGAGTGATCACAGTCTTGACTTGGGAGGTAACAAAACATACCGAAATTTCAATTAAGAAGGGTATATGTGGAACTAAAAGGCAGGTGATTATGATACTTAAGAGGCAGCTTGAAGCAGTACTATGGCATAAGGTTCTGCAAAGGTCACAAGTGTAAATCAAGGAGTTAGATGGATGAGTATCATTAAGAATGAACTGCAAAAAAATAAAACAAAATAAAATGTTGTGGAGGGCACATAAGGAGAAAGGTGACCAGCTAACTCATGAACAGTACAAGGATCAGGAAGTACAAGTAGCCATGATAGCTCACAGGATTACTTGGTGATTGAAGAACATACTAACAAGCAGAGATAAGGAAGTTATCATTCCTCTATATAAAGCCTTAATATGACCACATCTGGATTGCTGTGCTCAGGTCTAATCAACTGGGTTTCTTGGGGATTTGGAAGTGGTCAAGAGATCCAAAGACAAGGGTCATCTGTGGAATGCTCCCTGTGAGGATAGATTAGGATTTGTGGAGCAAAAGTTGGTTCATAGGGGAAAAAAAAAGGGGGGGGGGAATATGATAGAAACATTTAAGATACAGGATTTTATAGGGGACTGATGCAGGGGAAATGTTTCAGCACTTGGCTAGAGGGAGCAGAACAAGAAGTCATCTCTGGAAGTTGGACAAGAGTGTGGTTAGCAAGGGTGTGAGGACTACACATTTTCTCTTGGAGAGCAGTGAACGAATGGAATGGGTTGTCTGAGTCAGTTTCAATGCTTTATCTGTTTATGGTTTCAAGGAGGGGTACGATAGATATTGTGTGCATAGATTAGGTTCACCATGATGAGTCTTAGGACTCCTTGGAGGTGCCTGTGCAATAATAATAATAATAATCATAAGCAAGAGACAGGCCATATCAGTTCATATGAAAATTTCAAGGAGCAGACATGGAATCATAGCTTAGTAGCTTATTAGTTGCCAATATCAAGTTTAAACTCAAATGATGAAGGACACTGAAGACATTACTTAAGGTTATTTTGGCAAAGTTAAATTTCCATCATCTGGGAACAGTGAACAAATTGATATCTGTATGCAGATACTACATAGGATAAGTATGACTGAAGAAGAAACAGTGCACCCTAGTGGGCTGGAATGGGTGTTCTTGACTGTAAGGCTGAAGTTCTCAGGAGGATACTTCCCAGATTTGAGGTAGTTTTATACAACAAAATTTATTGAGGCTTGGATAGTTCCTTAAGGCTGATGCAAATTCCAGGAAAAATCTTTCCGATTTAAATTTACTCATGTGGAGCAAAGTGGGCTTTTTTACTTTTTATATTTTGTGGTGACATTTTTCCTAATTAACATATAGTATAATGTTAATTTCTTTAAATAATATCATTACGGTTAACCAAAGAATAAGCCTTATCATCAGAATAAGGACACTGAGTAAGGTAGGAAGTGCTCAAGGAAGAAGTAAAATCCATTATGGGAAAAGGAATTGGAAGATAGGAACAACAAACAGGTGTCAGCAATCAAGAAAGCAGTCGAAGAAACAGTCTCAGAGACAAAGAAGAAATAGATATCACAGGACACATTAAAGCTGATTCAAGAAAAAAGAGCACTAAAGATTAGGAAAAAGAAGGTGGTTTTAAGAGACAAAATGACTAGAGGAACAGTGTAAGGATATCAGTAAATAATATAATGAATACAAAACAAAAGAAATATACAAGATGTTCAGAAACATTAACAAGAAATGGAACCCAAAGTAGAGAAGCATGAAAGATGAAAAAGGATGATTGATGAATTAGGGATAATATCACCACTAAACACAGAGGGAGAAATAGATACACTGAGGGATGAGGTTGTAAAAACAGTAAACTGTCTTTACAACCCCATACCCCAGCTGGCCAAGTGGTTACCATTTCTACTCTCCAATCGAAAATTCCATCCTGCAGTGATTCCATCACTGCGGGATGGAATCCCAATGTGGGCATGAATGTTTGTGATTGTCTGTGGCAATACTAGTGGTGGAGGTGGTGATGGGCAATAAATGGCCTTGGTGTAGTTGCAGTTAATTGTAGTTGGTGGATTGAGTGAAGGAAAAAAAGAGAGTTGTAGAGCAGGTGTCTCCTCCCTCGATGAGTCTTTGGACTCCCTGGAGGTATCATGTAATAATAATAAATAATAAATATATGAAGAACCACAGGAATGATAAGATCACTGGGGAGATAATGAAACTTTGTGGCAAAGTGATGATAGATGAACTACATTGGTTGTGTAACTGCATGGAACAGAGAGACTGCAAAAACTATAGGACAAATGCTCTAATGAGTCATGGGGAAAGTACTGATGATATTAAAAAGAAAGAATAAGGAAACTAATGGAAGAAAATCTGGAAAGATAGCAAGCAAGATTCAGAAGACAGAAATTCTGTGCACCAAATATTGTTAAGATTATGTGGGGGTGCTTAAGGTTAAAGCTGTATAACTGTGAAAATATCTCCAAATAACCTTTTAAGGAATATGGTTAACAAACAAAGGCTTCTGACTTAATATCAAATCCTCACCTTCTCATAGTGTACCCTATTAGGTATATACTTGGATACTGAACAAATGGGAATGGGCTGGCAATTTGGGATTTAGCTGGCCAAACTGTATTCATAATTGGCTTAAACCAGAATGCAAAATGATGGTACAACATAATAGAATTTCATGCTGGATGAGGCGTTGCTCAGTTAAACAAGGTCCCTGTTGTTTTCATCAGGGAACTAGGGTAAACAGCAAAAAGTCAGCTACTGGAACAAATCCCTGAATACATTCCAACTCAACATCAGCAGAGTTCAAGATTGGTACTATCAACATAAGAGGCATCAATGGAAAAGAAATGAAACTAACAGAGGAATCAAATTAGTACAGACTGATATAATAGGTATGACTGAAACAAAGAAAACAAAAACAGGTGAGATTTTTCTACGCAACAAATACAAAATGTTATATTAAGGCAATAACAATCAGGGAAAAGAAGAAGCAGTTACAGTAATCAACACTAAATATAAGGATAATCTTCTTGAATGGCAGGTCATTATCAAGTAGAGTGATGTGGACAAATATCAAAATGGGGAACCTGACAATGAGACTTATTTGTTCCTATGATCCACAGAAGTTTCTACTAAGGAAGAAATGAAAGAATTTTTTGAGGCATTAGCAAAGGCAGCTGATACAAAGAAAAAGGAAAAGTTGGTGTCCTTGTTGGAAATCTAAACAGCAGAGTATGAAATTATTACTAGACATATCGAAATGTTTTGGGAAAATTTAGAGAAATGAGCAACACAAAGCTAATAATAATAATGGTAAATATCTGCTGAATTTCTGTTCGGAGTACAGATTAGTTATTACCAACACCACGTTTTCTAACATAAAAATATGTAGAAATTCATATGGAAAGAAGATGAAAGACAAGACAAACAAAACAAAGACAATGAAAATAGGCAGATATGTTGAAAATATCAAATTGTGTCATGAAGAACCTATAGAACAAGCAAAACATTTCAGCTACTTAGGCATAATTTTTAGTGAAGATGGTAAATTAAATATGGAAAAAGACAACAGAATCAACAAAGCCAGTATGGTAGGAAGTCAACTGAATAAATTTATATGGAAGAAATTAGTCAAAACACTAAACTAGCTGTATACAAGACAGTGTTCAAACCAATTTTAATCTATGGATCTGATAGTTGCGTTAGACATAAAACACTTGAAAAAAGACTGGAGACCACAGATATGAGAGAGTTCTGAAAAAGATTAGGGGAGTGAACAGATGGTATCAATGGCAGTATCATATTAAAAATGAGGATATTAGGAAAGAACATGCCATTGTTAGAATTCAAGAAGGCATTAGCAGAGCTAATCTCAGGTGGTATGATCACTAATAAACAGAATGGGAGAATAAAGATTAGTAAAACAAGTGTTCTTTGCCAGATTTGCAGAAAAAATAACCAGAGGCAGACCAATATGTGAGTGGATTGATAGAATAAAAAATGCCTTAGCAAACAGAAATATAAGCTCTGATAATGTTGGAGTCTTGACAAGTAACAGACTGATTTGGAGGAAAATTGTAGATAGGAAGTTAGTAATGATGTAAATTTTTCATGTAGTACTACCACAATATCCTGTACACCACTGAGGGTACATATCAGGAATTTGATGATGAGATTAATTTTGATGAAAGCTCTATGCAAAATAAAAATATTAAAGCCTGCTTTGTTGATTTTAAAAAACATTCAACAGTATAGATCAGAAAATGGTATGGGCTGTTCTTGAATCTTATGAGACAGGAACCTGATATGTCTATTGCAGAATACCAATGACAATGCAGAGGTTGCTGTGAGAAATGGTGGAAAAATAGGAAGATTGTTCTGGAAACAAGAGGCATGAGACAAGGAGACCCAATATCCCCAAGCATCTTTAATCATATTTTTGGGAAAAAAATGAATTTCATAAAGGAGAATATAAGGGGAATTCCAATTCAAGGTACAAAATAAATAATCTACGATTTGTACATGACAATCATTATTGAAGAGGATGAAGAGGAACTAGAAAGAACAGTGCTGAAGTTAACTGAAGGAAAGAGATAATTGATAATGAACACTGAAAAACACTAAAGCAAATAGAAGCAAATAAATATCAGTAGACATGGGCTGGAAGAGATCAGGAACTTTATGTGCCTCAAGTGCAATAATGATACATAATTTAGATTGTAAAAGAAAGATTAAGATCTTGGATAACAAAAATGCAAGTTAAGCTATATACAATGGACAAGATATGGAAAAGTATATCATTGAGATTTCAATATCATTGAGCATTCCCACAAAGCTAGGACATGGGTAATACAAAGACACTGTGAAACAAACATTGGCTTTTGAAAGAACATGTTAAATAAAAAAGTAAGCTGCAAAGGGAATCTAATGCAGAAAAATAATTCAAAGGAAATGAAAGCTTTCTGGTCATATTTGCAGGTTGGATAACAGTGGAAAAGTCAAATCCTTTGTAAGTGGTACAATGGATGGCATTAACAGAAGAGGACAACCAAGGTGAGAGTGGGTAGATGATGTGAAGGAGCATTGTGGAAAGTTTTTTTTTCGTCACTGGCAATGTACAGAGAAAACGACAAAGAATGATGAAACAAGCATTAGATACCAACAGCACTGGATCCATGGGCATATAATAATGACTGTTAATTCATCTGTGGAAAAACTGGCCTGCTCAGAGTCCAAGTACATGGACTAGCGGTAATGTTGAAGGAAGAGTGATCCAAACCTGTTCCGTATTATCAAAATGTGGTAGAGAGTATGCTCTGAAAGAGAAAAAGTGTGTTCAGAGCCAAAGGAGGGCATGAATATTATTGAGAGTGTGTGTGTGTGTATAATTTAGGTTTCTCTGAAATATACCGTCTCAATACTTATTTTAATACAGCGTATGTTTCACTTCATGTTGGCAGCTGAATGACAATGAAAGCAACACACACAGGAATGAAATGAAATAACAGCTTATTGAATCCAACATTTCATCTGTCACAGATGAGTGAGATTACACAAGCATAAAGCATGTAAAATACTAGCTAGTAGTCATGGTTGTGTTGGAGGCCTTATAATTATGGTTTTCCACATTTTGGGGAAAACCATAATCCACATTTACATAGATCAGATTATACAGCTGCCATGTGATACCTGCTGAAAGTTTTTCACTTGGTTATACTATAGATTAAAGATGCCAAGAAATTATATTCTTGGTTTAATCCTTAATCCAAGTGTAAGCAAACGAAGTTTGCTCAAGAAGTCACTTCACGACTGGGCTACTTGTATATAGAGGCTAATGACTTCACATTAATTGCCTTAGTATCCCATAATGCAACACACATTCTTACAGACATATATATGCTATGCATTATGGGAAGGACCACTACCAGTTTCGACCTTTATTAATGTCTCGTCAGTGGGAGCCAGACCCAGAAGTGATACCAAGATCGAGGTGATGCAGAAGTCATATTTCCATATACAAGTAGTCAAAAGGTGTCACACCTTATTACTAAAATACTCTGAATTAGAGAGAGATGTTGAAAGTTCGGTCTGGGTAGTGACCCTTCCCATAATGCATAGCATTATACATGCCCATAAGGATTTGTGCATTGCATTATTGAATACTAAGGCAATTCATGTGAAGACATTAGCCTCAATATGCAAGTAGGCCAGTCGTGAAGTGACTTCACATGCAAACTTTCTTTGCTTACACTTGGACAAAGGATTAAGCCAAGAATATAATTTCTTGGGTTCTTTATTTTATAGTATAACCAAGTGAAAAAACTTTCAACAACTACTCTAATCCAGAGTATTTTAGTAATAAGGTGCAACACCTTTTGACTACTTGTATATGGAAATATGACTTCTACATTACTTCAAATGTGGAATTCAATGAAAGAGAGGGTAATGGATGGCAATGCTGTAGCCAATAAAGTTCTAACTAAGGCTCGGCTATTGCTGCTGCCCTCCTGTCATGATCAGCGCTTTATATAGCTCAATAACACCTTATCTTTACACTGTCCTCTACAGATAACAGGGAATATGAAAAGCATTCTTGATTTGCCCTTTTAAGGACCTTGGTATCAAGTAAACCCCCTCAAAAGCTCTGCCATGCTGTTCTCTAGAAGAAAGGTTTGCATCAAAGAGGACATCCTGCTTTCTGGTCAAAAGATCCCATGGCAATTAGAGACAAATATCTTGGAGTAATACTGGACAAGAAACTCCTTTTTAATAAGCACATCAATCACATTCGCTACAAGACAGCCAAAGTTCCAATGATCAACTGCAAGAGCAAACTGAACTTACAGAATAAATTACTACTTTACCGGATGGTCATACGTCCAGTTACAACCTATGCCTCACCAGCATGGAGTCACACGTCACGATCAAACATTTTAAAACCACAAAGAATCCAAAATAAATGCCTAAGGATGATTCTAGATGCCCCATGGTTCATCAGAAATTCACAGATTCATCGAGAAACCGACATTCCATACATCTCCTCCTTTCTTTGTGATCTCGCAGAAAAATTCTTTGTCAAATCAAGTTCGCATTCAAACCCGCTGATCGTACAAGCTGTCAATTACAATGAAACAGACTACTTCAAATATAAAAGACCGAAGGCTATTCTACTCCCAGCTGTTCTTAGTTAACACATCTACCCCCAGTAGACGAGCTTAATTGCTCACAAAACTCCCTTTCCCAAACAACTTCCAGCACAGACAAAGAGAAATATGAAAAGCAAGTACGTCACCCATCCTGACAGTAGCTTAATGCCTTGGTATCACTTCTGGGTCTGGTTCCCACTGATGGCCACCTTCCAGTCAATACCATCAAATGGAGGTACTTTAACATCATCAGAAATCCAATCTGTGACATCTGTTACCAATTGGAAACAGTAGAACATGCATTCTACAGCTGCCTTCTTGCCCTGTGTATTTGGAACAGATCATGTAATGTGTTTGGCATTCCATTATTTACATTATTTTTTTTGCAGTAACCACCACTCGTCAGTAATGGGAAAAGAATTTTGATTTCTTTAATCAATGAATTAAAACACCATTTATGGAAGGTTAGAAAGAAACATAGATTTCAAAGCCAGCAACATGACATCCAAATGCTTTATAATATTTTACTGTGGAAATTTTATTGTGATACTAACCTATCACTTAGAAAGAAGCATTCTAGGAGATATTAAATTTTTGAATGGATGGTTCAGACCATCCACATTATGCAATATTCATCAGGGGGAGATAAAATTCTGTCTATTTTTACTATGAGAGGTTTTTTAAATAGTTCTATCCTCTTAATTCAATGTGATCTTATAGTCAATTGCAGGAATGACTGGACAGCAATCCCAGGCAGAGAAGGCCAACTCAAGGCGGTTAAACTCAGATAAGGCTAACAACCTGGTTATCAGTTCTTTGTGCTTTAGTTTCAATTGGTTTTTTGGTCATTCGTCTATATGACATTGGTGAAAAAGGAAAATTGATAGCCTTTGGCTATATGATGATATAAAAGAGCTGTCTATTTATCTCTCTGTCTTTTCTTTCTTCTAATACTAACTACTCTAAGTTTATGATGAGCACCCCATTACTTTTTAACCTCAATAAAAGTAGAAACTGGTCTGGGTATTGGCCCTTCCCATATGCATATACATGTCAGTAAGGATATGTGCATTGCATTATGGGATACTATGCAACAAATAGCCCAGTCCTGAAGTGACTTAATGTGCAAACTTTGTTTGCTTACACTTGGATAAAGGATTAAACCAAGAATATAATTTCTTGGCATCTTTAACTAATTTGATGCCTGTGTGCACTTTGCTTTCTTACTTTACTATCAATGAGGTCGCTACAGCAGAGAGAAAATACTGGGCCATTAAACTGCTGTTTAATTTGATTCCTATGTGCTGTGCTTCATTTCCATTAAACTGTCAACATGAACCTTAACCAACACACTCCAGTGTATGTTCATGTGGTAGTTTTTTTTTTTTTAGAATCTGGTACTGACACCTAAAAGGCTACAAACCTATCACATAACAGTATTATGAGTAAACTTAATGGTTAAATCATCTGGGAACTCTACTCTAAACATACACTTTTTTTAGCCACTTCATGTCTCCAATGAAGATTGTGGTTTCACCAGGTGCTGAAAATCAGCAACCACCTATAGTCATTCACAAACACTAGTGATCATGTTGAGATGTGAATCCATGAGTAACCAGGCCACCAGATCTGAAAATTAAATATTATTGAAGAAATATGCTGAAAAAATACTTACAGATCTTGGAATGTACACTGGTCTTGGTATTGATGTTGATTGCTTATTGGATGGTGTACTTGTATGGAACAATGAAGATGATCCAAGAGGCTTTGAAGATAAATTTGGAAAGCTCAAGCTACTTAATGTTGTTAATCCTGAAGAAGTCCATGAAGAAGATGAAGAAAGAGACTCCATCATGCGTGCACGTTTATTGGAGACTGAATTTTCAGAAGAAGTACGTTTTGTCACATTTGATAATTTTACATGTAAAGTATCCTTCTGGAGAGAGAGAGGGGGAGGAAGAAAGAACCAACAAAAAAAAGTTAAGATTTCTTTTTCTGAACTAGCTTTAACAATAATATACAAAAGTAGAAAGTATATATATATATATATATATATATAGGTACACTTTTTTTTTATTTTATTTGGTATGAGCTTCCTTAACTATTACTAATTGTTCTGTTATTGTATTAAAATATAGGTCGACAAGGGTTAGGTAATTCAGAAACCCTGCTCCAGAGAATCAACATAAAATTTTTTTTAATCACACTTCACCACTCCAACAAGCAGGCAATGGTCTCATTTTGGACAACGAAATTCATTTACTATCTAAAGACATGCACAAATATCCATGCTTATGGTGGGATCTGAATTGCAACTTAGAGAGCAGAGATTCTATCTCTTGGCCATGGTCAGCTATTAACCAGATAGCAAGTACATCATCCTGCTTATGTGGTTAATCTCTGTTCACCAAAACATTATAATTAACAACTTTAAAAAATATTTTTCATTGTTGGCTGCAATAGCCCCCCTGGTTATTTACTGTAATCCGACAATTTTGCAGTATATATCATTCTCCATTTTCAGTGTAATAATTGAATACTTTCTTAAATGTAAAAAATCTCACTACGAAATAAATTATTCTGGATAAAAATCAAATATAAAACCAAATCAACATGATACCCTAACACACAGCTTGTAAGAATATTTATGCTACTTTGTCCCTATTGATAAGAATTTGTTAATAGGGACAGATGGAATATCTGCCCGTTTGTTAAAGGAATGTTCAGCTGAATTCGCTAGGCCTTTCACATAATTGTATAACTTGAGTCTCAGCTCAGGAATGATACCAAAGGAATGGAAGGAATGTAATATAGTTCCATTGCACAAGGGTGTTGCAAAAACTGATGTGTCTAACTACCGACCTATTAGTATTCTGGTGTGATAGTGAATATTTTAGAGAAGTTAGTAAGAACTTGCATACAGAAATGGGTAGACAATCATTCTATACTCTGCAGGGAACAGCATGGGTTTACTAAAGGAAGGTCATTTTTTTAGCAATTTGCTCATATTTTATAACAATGTAACAGCCGAGTTGGATAAAGGAAATGGATACACTATGATAATGTTGGATTTTTCTAAGGCATTTGATAGGATACCACATGATAGGCTGTTGCATAAACTGAAGAATATGGGATTGGAACATAATCTATTGACTTGGATCAGGGGATGGTTAACAGACAGATATCAAAAAGTGGTATAAAGTGGGTGAGAATCTGCCAAATTTAAGATAACCAGTGGTGTACCTCAGGGTTTAGTCTTTGGGCCATTATTGTTGTTCAATCTATATATTAATGACTTCAAGCAGGGTCTATCATCAGATTTGCAATTGTTTGCTGATGATGCAAAGATAGGCAGGGCAATCAAGGATGCTACTGATATTCAGCAATTACAAAATGATTTGAATAGACTGGAAATCTGGGCAAATGAAAATGGCTATCAGTTTAGTGTTAGTAAGTGTAAAGTTATGCACTTTGGCATGATTAGAGATCCAGTGGCATATTATATTAGAGGGGTTATGCTACAAGAAACTGAAGAGGCAAGGGATCTTGTGTATTGGTGGTTAAGAATTTAAAGTTCAAAGGTCACATAGCAAAAGTTGCAAATACAACTCAGAGGATAATTTCTATGCTGAAGCGAACTTTGACATGTAAGGATAAGGAAGTAATTTTGCCTCTTTATAAGGCTTTGATAAGACCACACTTGGATTACTGTGTGCAGATTTGGTCTCCCGGGTTTCAAGGGGATAAAGAAGCTGTGGAAAGGGTGCAAAGAAGAGTTACAAAGATTATATCCAGATTATGGGATTTAGATTATGATGACAGATTGCGAGTATGTGGATTACAGACTCTGGTTAACAGGAGAAAGAGGGGTGATATGATAGAGGCCTATAAACTTTTGAATGGGTGTTATAGCATTTCAAATGATGAAATTTTTCATTATATGGAAGGCAGGGAGAGAACATGGGGGCATCCATGGAAGTTAAGGTTGTTCTCAGTCAAGAAAGGGGTAAGAGCTAGGTTTTTCTCTCTCAGAGAGCAGTGAGTGAGTGAGTGGAATAATTTGCCCTTAGGGATAGTGAGTGCATCTAGTGTAAATGAATTTAAGGGAAGGTATGACTGGGTTGGATAATTTACAGCCTCCCTCAATGAGTCCTTGACTCCGTGGAGGTCTCAGATAATAATAATAATAATAATAAAATATGCATAATATGAAAAAATAAATAAAATACAATAAATAAATAATAATAATAAATGAAATAAATCTTTTAAGGTTATCTTAGTGAAAGTACTGACCAAGCTTCTCTTGGCATTTTATGTAACTGTCAGACATTTTTTTTTTTTTGGTCTATTTAATGGTATTGATTCACAACACAAGAAAATAATTAATATTTAACAACTTATTACCAGCAAAACATCAGTTAACAAATATAAATTATTTTCTTATTATTCTGTGTTGTGAATCAATACTGTTCAGTAAACTAAAATGGACTGCCAATATATATAAGCCTTTCTACTCATCTGAGTATCTGACAAAGGCAAAATTAAAACATAAAAGATAAAAATAGAAGAGAGAAAAAAAGTGCTGTATGTGGAAAATGGATTTCGGAAATTTTTTAACTTCGACATGTGATTTGAATCAAAATTAAATGAAGCAAAGACAAGTCTAAGCCAAATTTTCTCCCTTTTATATGCAGCCTGTTATTAGAGGAGGGAGAAAAGAAAGAGTAATCTGGATGCCTATTATTAAATTCCACTGAAAATATCAATTTAAATTTGTTTTAGATCCCATATTTGAAGAGAAAATATATGGTCTTTATGCTTTTATAGTTCTTAAGTTCCTGACTAGATGAGTTTCTGCAAGCATTTGTTTTCACAGCCTGGTTGGAATGTTATGATTATCATAAGCATGTGTTTCTTCTAGCACTGCATAAAGAGATTTCTGCTGATTAATTCAATTGTTTTCATTTTTTTTTTTTTTTTTAAATAATGAAAGTAGCCAAATATGAGTAAGGAGAGATACGATAAACTCTAAAATGTTTCATGGTGTGAGCAAGGGCCATGTGTATGGAACTGCCATTATAAGAGATCTTGCAGTTTTCTTGATGACAACAGTCTACAAACCAGTCACGCACCTGTGGGGGGAAGCAAGGAGCCCTGTCCCCTCACAAAAAAAAGGGGGAAAAACACTAGAAAATTTTTCAAAAATCTTTTCCTAATTAAAATTCATTGTTTTATTTATGTAGTGTCATGTCTTCTATTTCTATACTACTTATGATCAGCGGTCACATAAGGTGGTAATACTCTATAGCTCTCGGGAATCATGGGCACTGTGAACGCAAGGTGAATGAAGTAGTGCTCGAGCAGACCAAAGGAGATCACGGGTATCATGTGTTGGTGATCACTGCAGATGCTCAGTCAGTCATAGGTTGTATGCAATGTATAGTGTGTATGCCGTGCTCCAAATACATGGAACAGTCATAGCATTTAACATGGATATGTATTGGTGGAGAGGATTTAAATATTTTGTTTATTCTGTGATTTGTAACCAATTAGATAAAAAGGTGTGAAGATATGGCTAGTTCAGCTGTGAGGAATGTCTGGTTAGAACAGAAATTGATGACTCTGCTAGATGACTTATAATGCTACACTGTTGAGGGGCTGATAAGAATTCTATACATTAGCTATCTATGTGCGTTAGGTTTTTTCTGTACAGTGAAAGAAAGGGCATCATTTTGAAGGCAAATTGTTAGTCTATAATAAACTGTGATTGGGTATTTCATAAAGCAACAAACTGCATTCGCTTTGCTTTGACGGCATTATATTATCAAAGAAATCAGTCATTAACTCAATTCAGGACATTTAAATACACAAGATAACAGCAATTAGAATAAACAATGTTGACAAGCCGATTAGAATAGCTCACAGTTCACAAGGGCTTATGTGTTGCACTCCTACATCATCCTAATCTCAACAAAAAAGATGTCTTGTCAGATGCTGAGGGAATTCATCAGAAGTATATAAAAAGATTTTTTTAAAATATGAACCAACTGACAATGTTATTCTTTAATATAACAACAGCTCCTCTCCTGCACTGTCACTTTAATCAGCACACAGTGTAACTGTGAGCATTTCAACTAAAACTGTTTCTCAATTTTAATTTTTATTATTATTTTTTTTGTAATAATTACTGCATACTGTTTGTTCCTATGATGCTGATCAAGATAATTGAAATATATATAAGTACATCCCACCCAAGGTTGGAATCCTAATGTACATTAGTATCATGGACAGGCTAAGGATCAGATACTCTAGCAACCAGACCTTTTCATTAAAGCTTGTAACTAATATTTTTGTCTTTCCTCTGCTTTAATAAATTTGTGGATTCCTGATGATGTGTTAACTTCAAAAAATCTTAAAAATTACCCTGGTGTCAAACATTCACAGCTACAGAATATGGTCTACCAAATAGTTAATTCCTCAAACAAAAAAATTGTACAACTGACTAGCTCTTAAATAATCACTGACATATCATCAAGCACAAATACACTAAAGATGTTTACAAATTCCAAAGTGAGGAAAATTGCAGTGCAATGCACGTGGGTCTTTCTCGCATCAGGGAAACAGTTCAGAGATTGAGATATCCCTCCTCCTGTCTGTCTGTTTCCATCAAAAAAGAAAAAATCACCGACTGAGAAAACAAAATGAATGGATTAAGAGAAATATATCTTGGAGCCAGATACTAGGAACATAGTTGTTCTAAACTATCATTAATGTGATGAAAAATTTCTCTTTATATCACACTGAAGACATTTAAAAAAAAAGTGTATTCCCTGGTATTTTGCTGCATATTTTATCTTCATGATATTGCCTTCAAAAATGCAGTCCTCGCAGGTAGTAAAGAAAAAGGTATAGAGTCTAGTAAAGTAAATGTAAGAAAACCTTGCTTACCAACTCCCCCATTTATCTAAAGACACACACACACACAGAGAGAGAGAGAGAGAGAGAGAGATGTAGAGTAACTTAATCATTACCAATTTTTTTAAAAAATCTAAGAACATATGTTCTCAAAAAAGCAGACAATGCATAAGAAAGAGTGCAAAGAGATATACACAACCAGACCTAAGTTATCCTGCACTGAGAAGAAAACATTCCCACAGTTATGTACTGAATTCATAAGCATCTGGGATTTGGAATCAAAGTGATAAATCCATATATAAGATCAACTAACTAATCAACAATTCATATACAAAATAATCCCTTCCTAAAAGTCATTAATCATCCTTTCAAACCATAATCTGTATCACAAGGAAACATCTATTTTAAAAAAAAAGTTTTGGTTTTCCAGTAATATCTCCTAGCATTCCAAAAATTGATGTTATGGGCAAGTAAAGAGGACAATGAAGTGTTCATTTCTAAATGTTAGACTAAAAACAGCAGCCATCTTTTTAAATGTCAATGCCCATTTCCTACCAAAAAAAAAGCAATGCAAGTGTTGTAGGAGGAAATAAAGGGAATGCATTTAGTAGTCATGAATACCATAGATTATGAAACCAAATTTACTAGTCTCTTGTCATTCTTCCACCTAAAATTACTTGTCAGATCCCTCTCAAACCTATTAAAATGAACCAAGTAGCTATTCTACTTGGTCCATTCATAACAAGACAAATGACTGTATCAACAACATGCTCATGCTGACTAATGATTTAAAGAACCAACTTAAACCATGTCATCCTCTTACACCTACATTATATGATTAGCTGAAAATTGACAAAAAACAGGCACATTCCTCTCCCCACTAGAAGATGATGAATTCTCTAACACATCTCCTATAAAAATGTTTAGCTAAACTTTTGAAAAACTATATAGGCCATGCTGATTGTTTGGTATCAAAAATTTCTGTCCTTTTTTAAAAAACTCCAAAATTAAGAAAATGCTGACATTCTAGCTAGCTTGGATATCATGTTGACAATTAAAAATGTACTAGTAAAAGATACCATCTCTTACATTTATATGTTTACACCAGATACAAAACTTTTTAGGTTTTGTATTTTACAAATTTTACTTTAAATGGAAAGACATTTAAATCTATGTTCAATTATAATGTTCAGTGGGTTCTCCATTGTCATCACCAATCATAAACTTATACATGGAGAAATCTGAACAGGCAGTCTTATCCGTGCCATTTTGAAAAACTAGCTGCATTGTGGTGTTAATACATATGACATCTTTAGTGTTTGGGAACAAAGCTGGGATGATCTACATTGTCTCCATCAAAACACAGAAAGACAAACTCTTTTCTAGAAATGAGAATTAGTAGAAATGGCAGCATATCACTGCAAGCACCTATAGAAAGCCCACTCATATTAGCTAATGCCTTTATGCCAATTTGCTCCATCATCCCAGCGAAAGTTTGAAATATCAACACTTTAAAAAACAGAGCTATCTGTTATTCTTATAGACAGGCTTGTACATTGGTTAGACATACTTCTAATTTTTTAGGAAATGACAACAAACTATATTATTAATTAAAAAACTTTAACTACCTATAATGTTACATTCCCATCTTCAGGGATTACAAAACTATGATATGTGCACACAGACACTAACACTAAGCAAATAAGGATAAAGGTGCTCTCTAGCAGGCTAAATTGGGTTGGCTTGGTCGCTGGGCTGATGTTCTTAGAATGCAAGCTTCCCAAATTTGGGGCAGTCTCATGCACCCAAATTTGTTGAAGTTTGGGAAGTTTTTCAGATGCTGAGGCTGATTCAATCTTTCATACTCATATTTGCTACGGTGTGATAAAGTGGCCTTCTTTTAGCATATTCTGTGGTTGGCATCCAATGGATGGTTAGCAAGTCCTGGGCGGCTTTGAGAAACATTGAGAATGGCCATTTTTTTGATTGTAGAATTTTCTTTCTGGAGCAGTTTGGAAAGGAAAGAGATAATATGAGTATTGGTGAAATCAGATGCAGTCCTTGTGTTTGGATATCCTGATATTGGCTGTCCTGCCCATTTGGCCATAGTAGGACATTTTGCAACTGCAAGGGACCTGGTATACTCCAGGTAGGTCTAGGGATAGTGGCTGGTCTTTGCTGGAGCAGATAAGAGATGTCAATTTCTTATGTGGTTTGTAACTAGTTGTGAGGTCATATTTTCTTCAGATTTTTGTTAGTTTTTTGGATGTATCCTGAATATAAGGAATGGTGATAGATTTAGAGTAATTTCTGTTATGAAGGAGGAAAGGGTGGTGGCTAACTGGTTTTAATATTTTACGAAGGTTGTAGCCATTGGCTAAGAAGGTGTTAAGGATATGGTCAATTTCAGTAGTTTCATTATCCTGTTTGTCTTAAGTAAAATAACTAGCGGTTGCATGGACTGAATACACTCCAGGTAAGAGTAGAATTGGAATTTTATCTTCTGGAGATAATATTATAAAGCTGATTGAATTAATATGCTTGAAAGTGGTAGAGATATTAAAACTTCAAGCAAGAGCTGTATCCTGAAACACCTTTAATGTATGAGATGGCAATTCTATGTGCATCATCTCTTCTAATAGAGGCTGGAGAAAAATGGTTCATACTCTTCTCTATTGTTTTGTATTTGTAAACATTGAGAATGGCCATTTTTTTGATTGTAGAATTTTCTTTCTGAAGCAGTTTGGAAAGGAAAGAGATAATATGAGCTCTTGAAAGAAGGCATTTAATCAGTGGCGGCCGGTGAAAATTTTAAGTGGGGATGCTGCATATACAAAATAAGAAAAATAATTCATTTTTTCCTAATCAGTAACCAATTTATTATTAAGTAAATTTACATATTAAAAAATTGCTTTATTAAAAATATTCCCTTGCCACGAACACACACACACTAATAATAAAAGTTTCGTACCCAGAAATAACGTGCACAAGCATACAATTTATCTGTAGTGGCACTGTCAACAAGTAGTGTTGGTTTCGACATTCCGACACTGCATTAGATTGCAGTGCATTTGTTTCATGTAACAATAATTGAGAAAATATAATTCTTTTCATATTTTCAACAGTGACACTCGGCATAATTCAGCCTTGTATCTATAACAAATAAATAATTATATGTTATTTTAACAGAATAAAATAAGATTTACCAAAAATATTTCACCCTCACCACGAACACACACCAATAATAAAAGTTTCGTATTGCATGCACATGCATACAATTTATCTGTAGTGACACTGCTCAACTAGCAGTGTCAGATTCATTTGTTATGTGCAGTGACAAGTGTAAACGAATATCGGCGAGTCTAGTTGAAACTGACCGAACGTGATAATTCCGACACTGTGTTAGATCACGGTGTCAGAATTATCACATTAGATCGCAGTGTAGGAATAATCTAAAGTTTTAATCAACCAGTTTCAATTATTAACTATTCAATCAATGTCGAAATATAAGCTGTAACCTTTAACATGTTTTGCATCTATATAATGTTGCAAGCATTGTTATTATTTATAAACACAAACAAAATTTAATTTTTTTGTTTTTTCCTTGGGGTGCTGCAGTGTCACCATACTTATGTACAAGCTGCCACTGCATGCATTTAATAATACCATATTTCTACGAGGGATGGTGAGCAGAAGTGTGATGGATATACTGACCAGAGAAGGAAAATTTGCAAAAAAAAACAGATGACGACAAGGGGTAATCCAATTCCCTTTTTAAAAGGACAACTATGAAAGATATGATTCCATCTGATTCAAAGTTCCATAGTGAAAAACTGATTCTGTGATAAAGGTTGCTGATTTTTTTTGTAAGAAGGCTTCGAGTTGTTCATATGAATCATTCTGAACAGCAAGGACATTATCCATATAGCAAAGCCATAGGAAAGTTTTGGAATAAACATTAAAATTTTGAAACATATAAACAGATTATGAAAATGAATAACACAGAATAATGCTGCCAAACAACTGGTCTTGTTGCATATACAGATTTGCTGTTGTGATGACGGTGAATTCATCACTAACCTGTATTTCTGTTCTTCCATTTGAAGAAGTTTGCATTAAGGCAATGTCTGAAAACTGTAGTGATATCAAGCAAGAACTTTTCAATGATGTCAATGGTTTCTTCTATAAGTACAGTGAAAAAGATGGCATGTTGTCACATCAAAGCTAGCTAGAATGTTATGTAATACACCTCCAAATCAAAATATTAAAACAAAGAAAATGTGTTGAATGATTTGCAATTCTAATTTATTGCATAGAAAATAATTATTACCAAATATGAATTAGCATAATCTAAATCTATGTACTTTGTAGACTATATAACCATGTAAACACATAAAAACGTAATATAAATTATAAGAAAACTATTATTTGAAAATATTCACGAAATTAGATTAATTTTTAACATGGTTCAAAATATTAGAATAATGTGAAAATAAATGCACAAAAATTACAATCAAAGGGAGACAACAAGACAATTAGTGCTTTGTTGCAATCCCCCTTAGCTTTTATGACTATGGTGAGCATAAATGGTTGGGCATATTATTTACTAGCAGTTCACAGTCTTTATTTTTATCAAAACATGCCCATATGGTCTGCAGACTAGAAACAAGTTCATTTTTGTCTCTTGGGACAACTTCTTGAATATGTTTCTTCGTAATTTCCCACAAATTCTCAAAGGGGTTTAAATCTGATGAGTTTGCCAGCCAAGGAATTACATTGATTTGCCTTTCTTTGAGCCATCTAGTAGTAGTCTTGGAAGTGTGACAAGAAGCTGAATCTTGCTGAAAAAGGAAATCACTATCACATAAATCTTCCATTGGTGGTAACATAAAGTGCTCAAGAATTTCTTGCTAAACTTTGGAATTGACTCTTTTGTACACGATACATAGCCTTCTTGGACCCTCTGCAGTCATACAAGACCACACCATGACAGAGGTTGAAAATTTCACCGAATCTTTCATACACACTTTATCAAATGCTCCTTGATCAAGATGCCAAACACATATCCCTTGATGACCATGGGACACACAAAACATACTTGCATTGCTAAAAAGTACCTTTTTCCAGTCCTCTTGATCCCACAACAGTCTTTGCTTACACCATTGTACTCTAGCTGCCTTTTGCTTGGAAGTCATAAGTGGCTTCTTCTTGGGCACACATGATTTAAAACCCAATTTGTGAATTTGTCTCAACATAGTAGATTTAGACACATCCAAACCTAGTTCTTTCCATCTCCTGTGAAAATGTCTTACACTTCAGAAGTGGTTTTTCTTCACGATATTCTTCAATCTTCTCTCATCTCCTGATGTAGTTATTACCTTTTGACTGCTATTGCAGTGATTATTTTGAAAACTCCAGTTATTAGAATACTGTCTCAATACTTTTCTCATGCTTGTTTGAGAACATTTCAATTCCTTAGCTATAAGCTGTTGAGTTTGGCCTTCTTTGTGTAGAGACACCATACAAAACTTCTTAGCTACTGATATGTCACTCATTCAACCCATGTTTAGCAAATGATTAACTGAAATTCACGTACAGACGATTCCTCACACACAAGTCAGTCTTGCAGCTACTGAAATATATGTTATTTCTATACTCTCCTCAAAACCAATCAGAAAAATTTGGAATATGCTAATATTTTGAAGCACGTTAAAAATTATTCTAATTTTGTGAATGCTTTCAAATAACAGTTTTCTTATAATTATATTACACATTTTTAGGTGTTTACATGGTTATATAATCTACAAAGTACATAGATTCAGATTACGCTAATTCATATTTGATAATAATTACTTTCTATGCAATAATCAGAATTGCAAATCATTCAAGACATTTTCTTTGATTACTCTAATTTTTCGATTCGGAGGTGTAGTACTTTGACCTTTTATTTCAATGATCAAATCCATTTTTATGAGCTGCCATTGTGTCTTTAATTATGTATAAGTTTCTGTATTCAAAAACAATAGGATGGCCTCCATTGGTTTTTTTGGAACACTCACTCATAATACTCTGCTCTAAATGGAATAATAGAGATGTTTTCCAGTGCATTTCATGTCACTTGTCTTATCAACAGTACGACGCCTAATACCATCTATGTGCTCTTTAGTCAAAATATACTGCAACAACTGATGAAAAGTCTATAGAAAAAAACTGGCCTGGCCAAATCATAGAAATCTACCAAACATGATCATATCACACACCACTATGTTGACAGGATGGGATTTATAATATATCCATCCACCAAAAGATATAGGACTGGGAAACATCAGTTCCAATTTAGAACAGAATATTTTTATGAAAGACCATTCAAAGAATTTATGTTTTCATTTTGCATGGTACCTTGAATCAGAACTAAACTCAAACTATACACTGTCTGGGAGGTCCTAAAAAAATAATAAAAACAACTGCATCATAACAGTTGATGTTATGTAATGTTAATATTTTTCTCTGTCCTTATTGTTGTTATATACGAGAGTATACTTGAGTGATTTATTAACTTTTCAATTAATATTACAGATTCAGATCTAGAATTTTATTATAAAAATAATTTAAGAGATTGGGTGAGAGACAAACAAAATTCAAAATGAATATCATTATTTACCAACAAATAATATCCATGTAAATTTAGGTATTTCATGGCTGTAACAATGTGTGTGTGTGTGTAAAATTTTATGGTTAGCAAGCCCTATATACAAATCTGCATTATAAATAAAACTTATCTCCTAAAGAGAAAAAGGCTTACAAATTTAACATCAGACAAAAAAGAACATAAACATTACACAAGATTTCTTGTTTCTTCTTTTCAAGATCACAGGATTTGACGAGAACACACACAAACAAAAACAGTTAACTTCACATTTATAATGCACAGTTTCTTCCTCTTTTCATCAATGGCCATAAAATATGGCCATTGAAAATAAAACCACTTAGCTCATACCTGTTTTTCTTTGAAAGCAAAAAAATAATTTGTGCTCAATTTTTCTTAAGAAAAAATGTATTTCTTCTATCATATTTTCTTTAACACATCAGTTCCTTTTCTATTTCCTTGAAATACAAAGATAATTTTAAAGTTCCCTTTTTCTTGTGGAAACTTCTTTCTTATCATTGATGACAAAAAAAAGTTCATTTCTTTCAGGTTTACAATGTCTAATTAGAATCAGTTTGCTGCATGACATATTAAAAGGAACCATCTGTTGCATTAGGAGCAACTATATATCATAATATACTATATATTTTATCTATACTGCAACTTAGCTTCCCTTGAAAGAAATTCATATTTACGAATTTAGGGACACAAAACACACGTGTTGAATTGATTATTTTACTTATTATTAATAAAATAACACTTGACGTTTTGACCCCTGTATTGAGGTCATCATCGGAAAGATACACGTGTATAGGAAACAAAGCTACATGCTCTTGCACTCTATAAAGGTAAATTAAATCTACGCTGCTAATTGATCTTTTTCTTAGCCTGACCTCTAGTGATAAAAAAAATTAAAATTAATAAATAAAAAACTACAATAAACTGTGCTAAAGTCCCCCCTGTACTAAGATTCTTCTGGATTTGTACAGTTCAGATTGTTATACTATGATTTTCTTCTGGACTCATACAGTTCAAGTTGCTGTTGAATGTTAAGGGAGAGAGAATTCAAGTCTTCTTGTACTGAGATTTTTTTTTGGCTTGTTCTGGTTGCTATGAAGGTTGCAAATGGGTCTTCCACCTTCTTAGAATGGTTAGACCATCATTTTTGTTCAGATTTGGATTATGTTTGAGCATTTCACATGCTTCTTTAAATTTCCTCTCGAACTAGGTTTTGATGCAGTGTAGGGACTTGGTACCTTTCCAATCAATTCTGTGGTATGCTTGGAGTGTGTGGTCAGAAAGGCTGAGTTTTTCCAAAATGGAGGTATTCAATGTGTGGTTTATGTTCATCCTTCCTAATTAGGATGGTTCGCCTATGTATGGTAGGTTACATGTGCATTGTATTTTGTAAACCCCTGGGTGGGCTAGTTGTGGAAGAGGATTTTTGGAAGAACTGAGTAGATGTCTTAATTTTGTCAGGGGGTTTAAAGGTGGTTTTGATGTTGTATTTGTGTAGGGTTCTGTCTATTTTTTCGGAAATGCCTCTAACATAAGGTATGGCAATAGCATTCTTGAAATCTTTTTGTCTTTAATGGTATCTCTGTGGAGAATCTTGTGAAATTTTTTTACTGTATCCATTTTTTATAAATGTATGGTTGATGATCTCATATTCCTGGTTTGGAGCTTGTTGTTCATTTGAACAAATAGTTTGAGCTCTGTGTTTAAGGTGCTTATAACCCCTAGTTTTTGTATTGGATGCTGATAAGAATTTTTGTGTATGTACTGGCCTGTGTGTGTAGATTTGCAGTAGATTGAGAATGAGAGACAGCCTGAGGGAAGACGTGTAACGAATGTGTCTAGGAACGGAAGAGAGTTGCTTTTTTCTATTTCAATGGTGAATTGGATATGTTTGTGTTGTTTGTTTAGGTGGCTAAGGAATGTATTTAGTGCTTTGCAGCCATGGGGCCAAGTGGCGAAAATATCGTCGGCATATCTGAGCCAAATATTGGGCTTCAGGCACGCAGACTCTAGAGCTCGTTGCTCAGTCTTCCATATAAAAGTTAGCTATTGGTGTGGAAAGTGGTGAGCCCATGGCTGTACCCTCTTTTTAAAGGTAAAAATTGTTTTGCCACGTGAAATATCCGGAGCAGAGTACGTGGGCAAAAAGGGCCGTGATGTCATGTGGAAATATGTTCAGTAGGAGCAAGATAGTATCATTGAGAACATTGGTGAAAAGGGAAGTTATGTCAAAGCTGACTAATAAATCTTGGTCGTTGAGTGTAATGTTTTTAATTTTGTTTATGAAATGTTGTGTATTTTTTATGTAGGAAGGGGAATGACCTACCAATTCCTTGAGTGTGGCCACTAATTTTTTGCCTAAGTGGTAATTCGATTCCTTCAACAATCGGACGTAGTGGTGTGTCTGTTTTGTGTATTTTTGGCAGGCCATAAATTCTGGGCACGAGGGCATAAAGAGGTATTAGTTTTTTAGTTGTTTCTTCTGGCCACGTGTTAACAGATTTAATTAATTCAGTAGTTTTTTTTTTTATGCGTTTCGTGGGGTTGTAGTTTATCATTTGGTAGGTGTCGTGGTCCAATACCAAATGGTTCATTTTTTCTATGTAAGTTGTTCGATTTAAAACAATAGTGGCATTCCCTTTATCTGCTTTTGTGATTATAATGTCCTGGTTATTTTTTTTAGGGATTTGAGGGCCAGTTTTTCTGTTTTGTTTAGGTTGCTGCTTAGTTTTTTGTTTGAATTTTGAAAGAAATTCATCCGTTACTTTTGGAATAACTGTTTCTTTACCTCATAATGTTCTTTTCCAACTTTTTCGCTTAAGAATTCTTTTAAACTATATTTCTTCTCTAAACTTACAACTTTCAGATGGTCTTCTCTTCTATTCTATTTTTCTCTCTCACTACATCAACATCCTCTTCAGAAGTACAAAGTTGGGGAAGTGCACTACTGGCTGACATGGCAAACAACATGGCAATGAGATGAAAGTAAAACTACTGTGTGTTGTAAAAAAGACTACAATTCTTTAATGGCATGGAAACATCAGCAGAAAGTTCAATATTTTCTTCTCTCGAGATTTTTTTTTTAAGTTTACAGAAATAAAAGTCCTTTTTACAAATAAATATTGCACAAACAGTTTTTGACAGGCAGTAACTATACTAAGATATCTCTTATATGTAAGATTAGTAAAGAAATATCTAATTACAAGAAATAATACATTTTCACTATACATTTAGAAAATGTTTACATATATAATAAAACTAAGTTATCCTTTACTTTTTATTTATTTGTTTATTCAAAATAATTACCTGTTTTGATTTTCTCTTTTTCTCTACTTTAACTATACCTTTTTTCCTTTTAGTCTGACTACTGTTTGTAATCTGAAAAACAGAGAAAAATCCATGATACTCTTGTATTTAAAAACACCGAGCATTTTTTTATTACAATCTATCAGAATGCATTAACTTACATGACATCAGCTCCTAAGATGAAGATTTGAACATATCTTCCAGTTTTTTCAATTACCTACTCTACACTATTCTCCATACTATTTGTTCTTTACTTGTTCTCAAGAGGAAGAAAAGGGGGGGGGGGAGTGCAACAATCATTCCTGTTATGATTCCATACAGAGGTGTATTCAAGATTTGCAATAATCATGAAAATTTCAGTTCCGTCATGTTTTGTGAATTCAGCATTTTGGCCTGCAGCTGCAAAAATCGGTCCATTATTCTATACTCTCTCCATGGTAATTTACATGAAATGATATTTACAAACTGGCAAATATCATATGACTGAAAAGATTTTTCAGCAGAGAAAAGAAAAAATCCTATATATTAAATATGGCCTAAACTGACAACAGCCATATGGTCAGTTTGCTAAATTAGGAAATGCAGACTAAAATAGATATTACACAAATATATTTTTCCAAGAATGACATCATTCCTATTGAAACACAGAATGGATTAAAGAGTAATGGATAATTTTCAAAGCTTTGGATACACAAATAGTGAAAAGGCAGCAAAATACAATTAAAATAAAAATGTATTATCACAGAGCAAATCTTGGATATATCTTGATATATCTGTAACCCAAAATGGAACAGATTTTTTTTTGTTATTATTTTTTTCCAAGAATTATGCAGAACCTGTAGGTATATTTGTCAGCTACTTATGAGGTAGCAATCAAAATGTAATTAGTAAATATTAGGAATGCTTTCTCTCTTTTAGCAGAGATTACTTACCATATACACTAAGTTGACAAAAGTATCTGGACACCTAGTTGTGGTTAAAAAAAAGTTATTTTTGGCCTGAACAACAGCAACTACCCTTCAGGGGCATGCTTTCAATCAATTTCTGATACACTGCAACAGGAATATTCTTCCATTCCTCGCACAAAGTTACCCCACTGCTGATGATGGCCACTGTGGTCTGTAACAAATTCAGCATTCTAATTTGTCCTAAGATGTTCAATGGAGTTGAGGTCTGGACTCCGAGCTAACCAGTTCAACACTTCAACGATGTTTTGTGGGAACCAGTCTCGGACATGCAGTGCAGTATGACATGGAGCATTGTCATGCTGAAACATGCAAGGGTCACTGCCAAAGTACTTCCACAGAGTTGGAAGTAAGATGTTGTCCAAATATCCAGGCAGCCATCAGATGTCATATGGTTGTGGGCATGTCCAACAATGGACCAAGCCCTATCCAACCAAAACATCCCCAAACCAAGCTTCCACCAAACTTGACAGTTGGAATGACAGTCCTGCTGGAACTGTTCCCTGGGTAATTTCCAGATCCAATTGACCATCAAAGTGAAATATTTGGAAGTGTGATTCATCACTCCATAGGACCCTTTTCCAATGATCTATGATCCAGGAACAATGAAAGACACCAGTCCAAATGTTGTTTGGTGTTGAGATGATGCGTGGCTTGTTAACAGCAGCTCTGCCATGATAACCTAAGGCATGCAACTCTCTGCAGACAGTTTTAGTGCTGACAGATGCTCCTGCAACATTTTCTAGGTTGAGTGTGAGATCATCCCAAATGTCATCAGTGGTCCACCACTGATGACATGCAGGATGCTTGGTAATATACTGGGTAGTGGTGCTATGAATGTACCATGTTCTAATAAGGTTTTGGAATGTCAATATATTGATATTGACATATTAATATATGTTGTATACAAATATTTGTATTTAACAAACATATTCAGTAGGACCAGCATGTAGTTTTTTTCATTTAAACCCTAATGAAACTTTACTGGCAATCACATCAATTCCAATACACAATACCAAAGATGGGTATAAACATAGCAAACAATTTTCTGATAATCTCATACAGGAAGACATTACAGTGAAGTAATGTCTTCCTGAAAAATGCAAGCGAGGAGTGAAGTGTGCTGTCATCTGCAAAACCGTGTATTAGATTGGAAGTCAATTGCAGTAGGTCATTGATATATAGCAGGAAGAGGGTTGGTGAGAGAACAGAACTTTGTGGGACCCCCAGCATTAATTGAGTGGTGAGAGGATAGGGAGCCGTCCACCATCACACACAGTGCGCATTCAGATTGTTATTAACCTGTCTTCAGTTAACCACAGAAAAAAATCCACTTCCTTGAGTCACAGCCACAACTCTGCCATAGTACCTAAAGCAACATCCTCTGCTGACTTCATGTTCAAATAGCATAGGATATCTGTGACTGCCTACATATTTAATAACATTAGGTGTAATACATCAGATTTCATACAGAGCTAAGAATTTCTAGCCTTAAATAAGCTATTGTTATTATTGATTTGAAAATTGAGACTGAAGTGGAAGACATTATAATATTAATTAATGATGGAAGCCACTTACATGAAATTGTTTATTTGTAAAATTTTTGGCTATGTTTCACAGACATTGTCAACACATTACAGGAAGATAAACACAAAAAAGAAAAAACAAGAATTGAATTGAAAGTATATGATATTATATGTGCTATCAGCTGTAGGAAAATAACTCCATCCACATTAATAGATATCAAGAAATACATTAAAATAAAAATAAAATATTTTAAAATTTAAACAATTAATTACAATTTATGAAACTCATGAACGGTAAGTATTAGTTAGGATAACTTTCCAAAATTGAGAGAGTGTAATGCAATCATTTTTGCTAAATTTCAGATTGTAAATGTTTGCTTCACAGCTTTCTTTGTAGTCTTTCCAGAAGAAAATAGCTTTTATGTAGAATTTTGGTATTGTTCCACTGAATTCTGTGTTTTGTAGATAAAGCATGGCTTGCTAAATCAGATTTATTGGGCTCCTTAAGTGAAATATATTCTTGATGTTCTTCAAGATGAATTTATGCAGAAAGACCAGTCTGTCCATAATAACATAAACTGCAAAAGCAAGGGATTCTGCATACTCCAGGATAAGAAAGAGGAGGATATTTGCTTTTTGGAGAGATAAAGAAGATATTTAATTTATGAACTGGACAGAAAGTGACTTATAGATCAATCTGGCAAAGAAGTCTTGTATTTTTTCTGAAAATCCTATAATATATGGAAGACATATTTTGGAAATTTCTTGAAGAGAAATTTCCAAATTGAAGAGAAGTGAAAGCCATAATTATTATTTTATTGATAGTTTTTGTATTATAACCATTAGAGTTAAAGGAGCTCTGTCAGCTAGAGATTTGACTACAACCATATTTCTGACAAGGGTGATGATGTGAGTTAGAATCAATGTATTTGTTGAGTATGAGTTGGTTTTCTATATACTGAGAATTGTAGAATAGCATTTGTTTGACATAGAATGAGAACATCCAGAAAAGCAAGATGACTGTTATATTCTACTTCTGTAATTTTGTGTAATTTTGATTTGTGGGTTTATTGAATTAATTTTCTCAAGAAATTCATGAAGATTAGATAAAGAGGAGTTCTATATATCATCAACATATATGTACCAAATTGATGATTTAGGTGAAAAAACATTGAGAATATGCTCTTCAAAATGCCATAATTCTTTCTAATATTCTCTCTGCATTTACAGGAAACTCTGTTTCTTTCATTTTAAAAAAAAGATTTCAAGAATAAAATTTTTCAAGATTATTCTTACAACCCACAGACCGTCTAATAAGTTTGAAGTGTTTCACTCTTTTTAAGCATCCCTCTGACTAATATAATTGAATTACTTCATAATGATTTTCCTCCTGATATTGTACATTTATTTGATTTTGTCATTAATTTAAAATACTTCAGTTGTCAGAACAAATTATACAAGCAGATAGAAGGACCAACTATTGGGGCTCCCATTTCCCCTATGCTAGCCATTTCTGCAAGAAGTCCAAAGACTCATTGCAGAAGACCCACTAACTATTACTTACACAATATCTATCATATCTCTCCTTAAACTTATTCACCATTGGAGAACTCACAACTAACAACGGACAATCCATTCCACTCATTCACCACTCTCCAAGCAGAGAACCTATTCTGCACACACACTTCTACTAACTACATTCTTACACAACTTCCAGGGGTGACTCTTTGTCCTCCCCTACTCCTCATGTATTGAAAAATTTCTTTTGTGTCAATCTTACAGAATCCCTTTAGTAACTCGTAAGTTTCAATCATGTCCCTCGCTCACCAACATGTCAGCTAAACTCTGCAAATCCACAACTCAATCTATCCTCATAGGAAGTTTGATCACTTGTCAATAAATCCTCTCAACCAACCTAATGATCTCCATGAAACCCAGTGGTTAAGATGTGGCCCCAAATCATAGCCTTATAGAGAGGGATAATAATCTTTCTATCTTTACTTGTCAATGTGTTCTTCAGCACCTAAGTGATCATTTGAGCTATTCTGCCAACTTTTGCAATATGTCCTCTGAACCTCTGCAATAACCAATAATCTTTGCAATATGTCCTCTGCAATATATATCCATCATCAAACTGATGTATTTAGCCTAATCAATTTCCTATAATCCATTACCATCAATATGATACAAAGTGTGTAACCTTTTCATCCCAAAGTGCATTCATTACCTTACATTTTTGCAACATTAAATTGACACCAATTGTCCTTTATGACACTGCCAATAATAATATCTATTCACCTTTATCAACTACTGCCCTTCTCAATTTGCATCATCAGCAAACAACTGAATATTCCCCTCTTAAATCTTCTGCTATATTATTAATATACAAATTAAGGAGGAGTGGCTTTAGTACAGAGTCCTGGGGCACTCCACTGGTCACTTCATTTGCCTTAATTCCACTCCATCATTAACCATCCTCTGAGATCAGTCTGTCAGCCCCCCCCCCCCCCCCACACACACACTCATTCCACTAGCCTCACATCATTCCCAATCGTTCCAACTAATGTAATAGTTTCTGTGTGGTATTCTGTCCAATGTCTTTTGTAAAGTCCAGCAGTATTGCGGTGTAGCCATTTCCTTTATCTAATGCCAGTGTTACTTTATTATAAAATGTGAATAAATTACTAAGGCAGGACCTACCTTTTACAAACGTGCAAGTCCTCTATAGAGTATTGTATTTCTATTCACCCATTCCTGAATTTTATGTTTGACCAACTTTCCCATAGTTTAACCACCACTCCAGAGATACCAACTGACCCATAATTTGCTACTTCTATCTTGGAGCCACCTTTATGTAATGGAACTACCCTCTTTCCATACCTTCAAAACTTGCTAGAGCTGAGACTTAGATTAAACAACTTTGTCAGAGACACTGCTATTTCGCTTGCACATTCTTGTAGCACACAAGCATACACACCATCCAGCTCCACTGCTGTATTCACACTGATATTTTTCAATATGTTGAGTACCTCCACTTCATCCACCTCAATATCTCACATCAGTATCTGTGAAATTACTGATGTGAGATTACCTGGATATACTCTTGCAAAGTGATCACTTAGTAACTCAACTATTTCTTCTATCATCACTGAGAAAAGCTATCCTTCCATAATTATTCATTTTCTTACTTGATATGTAACGAAACACCTCTTTTGATTTACTTTGGCTTGGCTAGCTAATTTTGTCTCATAATGTGTTCCTTCCTCGCCATACTAGTTACCCTTCTTGCCTATTCTTTCTTTTAAGGTTACACGGTGATCAGCACTCATATTTGTAAATTTAGGGACACAAAAACACACATGTTGAACAGATTATTTTATTAATTACTAATAAAATAAAACTTGACGTTTCGACCCCTGTATCGAGGTCATCATCAGAAGAATACAAGTATATGCGAAACCAAGCTACATGCTCATGCCCTGTATACCAGTAAACTAAATCTACGTAGTTAGTTAATCTTTTTCCCTGGCCTGACCTCTAGTGTTTATTAAAAAAAAAAAAAAAAAAAAAATACTAAGGCAGTACCTACCTTTTACAAAGGTGCAAATCCTCTACAGAGTATCATATTTCTATTCACCCATTCCTGAATTTTACGTTTGACCAACTTTCCCCATACTTTAACCACCACTCCAGAGATACTAACTGACCTGTTAAAAATTTGTTAAAACCTGTTAAAATAGATGGAACACTTCGCAAATACCTTTAAACCCCCAAATAAGTTAAGACACCTACTCAGTTCTTCTAAAGATCCTCTTCCACACCTGGCCCACCCAGGTGTATACAAAATACAATGCACATGCAACATACCATACATAGGGGAAACAGGGTGAACTATCCCAATCAGACAAGACGAACACAAACGACACATTAAATATGTCCATTTTGGTAAAACCGGCCTTTCTGACCACGCACTCCAAACATACCATAGAACTGATTGGAAAAATACAAAGTCCCTACACCGCACCAAAACTATGAGAGAAAATTTAAAGAGTCATGTGAAATGCTCAAACACAACTGAAATCTCAACAAAAATGATGGCCTAACCATTGCAAGAATGTGGAGGACCCGTCTACAACCTGTATAACAACCTAAACTAGCCATAGAAAATGATTCTCGTAGACAGGCTTATATGTTGGTTATGCATTTCTAAATCAATTAGGGAATTGAACAACATAGATCCGAATATAAATTAATCCTAAGTGATTTAGAAATAGCCATAGAAAAATCCCACTACAAGAAGACAACCTGGTGAAGTGTTTGTAACATTCAACAGCAACTGAAAGAAATCATATTATAACAATCAGAACTATCCAGAAGAATATTAATACATGAGGACTTTAGCAGTTTATTGTAGTTGTATTTATTTATTTTTTATCACTAGAGGTCAGGCTAGGGAAAAGGATTAACTAACTACGTAGATTTAGTTTACCGGTATACAGGGCATGAGCATGTAGCTTGGTTCTGTATATACTTGTATTCTTCTGATGATGACCTCGATACAGGGGTCGAAACGTCAAGTTTTATTTTATTAGTAATTAATAAAATAATCTGTTCAACACGTGTGTTTTTGTGTCCCTAAATTTACAAATTTGAGAGACCTTCTTGCCTATGTTTTGTATTGCTCATGAACATGCTGATCATCTTTTTGTTCATATTCCTTCCACAATGCTTTCTTGTTTTGCTTTATATTGCTACTATTAATCACTTAATCTCTACTTGGTTTATCCATTTGATCCTGGGTATGCAATCTGATACAGTCTCTCTCAAATAATACCCGACCACTTCCCATGTACTACTGACATTCATTCATTGTAACTTCTTATGTCATGGAACTGCGAGCTGAGTTTGGTATAATCATCAGTTTTGTAGTTCCACATAAACCATTTCTTGACAAAGAAATCACAATTTGAGAAAACTCTCAGAACAAGACTGTATAGGTCACTTTCCCCAGATAGAGGTAGAGTCACTACTGTAGTTAGTCTCCTGATGCCATTAAAAGATCCAAACATGCTCAAACCCCTGGTTCCTTCCATCACATGATGTTTCAGGTAATTATTCCTTAGTAACTGTATAAATTCCATTTTCATCGTGTCATGGGCCCTTTCCTCCTCCTAATCCATATCCTTCTAGTTGAAGTCTCCCTTGATAATTGCTTGGTTATTACCCATACCAGCAAATCTCACTAGAAGCACATCTCACTAGAAGATGTATACTGCAATGACCAAGTTTATAAAATAACTTGGTTAACCTAATATACAATATCCCCAAGTTAAAAAATTTATTACATCTATATCTCCTCCAGAGATTTTTATTAAAAATAAAAACACCTTGTTGCAACTTCTATAGGTAAAGTTGATAAGGCTCCGTATTACTATAACCTTGGTATTTAGGATCTAGCTACTCACTGAGGAGACCTCAAAAAAGGTTGAAACCGGTCTGGGTAGCGACACCACCCATAATGCATTGCAGTATACATCTTCTAGTGGGATGTGCTTTACATTATGGGAAAATACTAAGAATAGTGATCAGAGCTTTACCCACCTTTACAATGAGTTGCCCTGGTGTTGTACCATCTTTAGACTTGAACTTTGTTTCAGGTGCAAACTTAATTGTTTGCATACTTGGGATTAGGAGTTAAAATAATCAAGTTTATAAAATAACTTGGTTATCCTAATATATATATACAGGGTGTTCGGGATAAATTTGACAGTTTCGTAAGGAAAAAGAAAATCTTCTTTGTATCTATTAAATTTAATGAATTGACAAAAAAACATTACAGGCAGAGTTAATTACAATACTATCAACAAGATTTACTCAAAATAACCACCATTAGCATCGATCACAGCTTCAATTCTGCTTCAGAACCTCGAACAAGCTGATGCTACAGTCTCCCTGGGAAGGGCCGCAAAAACTGTTTTAATTTTATCCATTAACTGGGCTTTTGTATTACTGGAAGTGCGATTGGTGTCTTTTTCAACTGCGCCCCATACAAAATAATCCATGGGGTTAAGGTCTGGGGAGTTTGGAGGCCAAACATTGGGACTGGTGAAGTTGTAGAAATTTTCAGACAACCATTTTTGACTTTTCCCAGAGGTGTGGCAAGGGGCCGAATCCTGCTGCCATACATACGGCCTACCATTGGCTACCCTTGTTATCCAGGGCTTGACTACAGTTAGCAACTCCACGAACAAAGCCCGAATTCCAATGCCAGGGTTCTTCAACACCTGTTCCTGCAGATTTGCGAGGAATTCTGCTGTACGAATGCAATCAGATCGTCTGCTAGGGATCTTTCTTCTTGCTACATCCTCGTAGTCACCATTGCAAGTCTCTAGTTCATGCCTGATTGTTTTTACTGTATTCAGGGAGCATTGGGCAGCAGTCGTAATATCCTTATTTTGATGGCGGGCACGAATCATCATGATACAAGTTATTCTCTTCCATGATTCAGGTGGGTTCCAGCTATCCATCCTTTCTGACATCTTGTATATGAATGAAGAAGGGTCCAAACTTTTAAATGAAGAGAAGTGTGTGTTAATACATGTAACTTACGGAAAAATATAATTAATTATAAATATGTCAAATTTATCCCGAACACCCTGTATATATATATATATATATATGCCAAGTGACTAATAGGTTATTATTCATAATGCCTAGCTGGTATAAATAATGACTAAAATGGCCATGCAGCCTGATAAATATTGATTAATTTATTAACAAGGCTAGACATTATGAATAAAGCTACATTCCTTTTGAGCAATTTGATTTAAAAAAAACAAACAAAAAATTACACTTTTTTTTCCATTAAGAATTTGACCAGAAGACATTATGAATAAAGCTACATTTCCTTTGGGCAATTTGATTTAAAAAAAAAAAAAATTCGTACTTAATTCTTTTGTGTGAACACAATTTATAATCAAATTGCCATATGCATATTACAATACTCATATATGATAAATTATATATTTTTTGCTTATACTTTATCCAAGTGTAAGCAAACAAACTTTATGCCTGAAGTATCTTCAGGACAGGGACAACTCGTAGCAAAGGTGGAAAAAGCTTCACATCACCTTGCGGACATGTATAATGCTATGCATTATGTGAAGGGTCACTATCCAGACCAGTTTCGACCTTTGTTGAGGTCTCTTCATTGGGAGCCAGACCCAGAGGTGATACCAAGGTTGAAGCAATGCAGAAGTCATGTTTACCTATACTAGTTGCCAAAAAAGTATCACACCTTATTGTTAAATTACTCTGGATCAGAGAAAGATGTTTAAGACATTAAAGATGTTTAATCCTTTATTCAAGTGTAAGCAAACTTTGTTTGCTTACACTTCGATCTGAAGATACTTCATGTGCAAACTTTGTTTGCTTACACTTGGATAAAGGATTAAACTAAATATATAATTTATAGTATAGGAACACATGACTTCTGCATTGCTTCAACCTTGGTATCACCTTTGGGTCTGGTTCCCACTGAAGAGCCCTCAATAAAGGTCGAAACCAGTCTGGGTAGTGACCCTTCCCATAATGCATAGCATTATACATGTCCACAAGAAGATGTGCTTTGCATTATGGGATACTAAGGCAAGTGATGTGAAGTTTTGTCCACCTTTGCTATGAGTTGCCCCAGTCTTGAAGATACTTCAGGCGCAAACTTTGTTTGCTTACACTTGGATAAAGGATTAAACTAAATATATAATTTATAGTCTAACCAAGTGAAATAAATAAATAAATAAAAAAACTTCCAACACCCGTATATGATGTTTATATGTTATGGGCCAAGTCGCTTTGGTTTTTGACTCTCACTTTTTCCATCATTGTCAAATATGCCGATTTTGTAAAAATTTCAGTGACCTAGGCAAAGTTCCCTTTACATCTTCTGACAAAAAGAAACCTGAAGAATCTCCCCCACAAAAAAAACCCCTACCGCTTCTAATATTGCTAAATAGGTATCATTATTATTATTTTGCCTGACCAGATGACAGAAGTATTCATATTGACCTGTCAATGTGACAAATTATGATAAATAATGTGAAATTTATTACAGTGTCCAATTTTGTTTGTCATTATTCATAATGGTTGGACATTATAAATAATGCCTGTATTAATCATTTAGTCCATAATATATACACATACAGGCCACTGAATTAGAAACCTTTATGCAGACAAACAAATATGTCACTTATGCAGTGTATATGCTAAATACTTGGTGATGTGCTTCACCATGTGTTCTAGGCAACTATTTAAGAATGCTGCTGGTCAGTAATAATCAATAGTGTTGATCATAATGAGAAAAACAAAGGATCTTTCAGAGTTATTGTGGCTGCCCATCTGGCCAGAGCCACAATTTTGAAAACAGCAGAGCTGACTGGTTTCTCCAATGGTGAGATATCTCAGGTGTTTAATCAGTGGAAAAATAATCCACACTGCTTGTCTAAGAGGCATAACTGTGAACCTAAGATAGTCTATCAGGAACAAGATCACAGTCATTCGAAAAGGCTTGCAGACAAGCAGAACTTCCTGTGCAACAATTGACTAAAGCATTTAATGAAGGCTGTTCCTGACCCATATGTCACTGAGCTATGTGCAGGGAATTGAAGAGGATCAGTATCGGAAGTTGCATGCCTATACGAAAAACAGTGATTTCTGCAAAGAATGGGAAAGTTTGTTGACAGTGGTGTCAGGAATACCAGAAGACTGGACAAAAGTCATGTAGTCTGATAAGTCACGGTATACCCACCTTGTTCTGAACTGACAGTAGGCAGAGAGTATGGCGAGAGCCCCATGAAGCAATGAACCCAGCTTGCCAAGTAAACACAACTCAAGGTTCTGAAGGTGGAGCATGTTCTATTGGTACAGGAGTCCCCTGATATTGCTGGAAGGTTTGGATGTCCTCTGAGGAATATCTAAACATTGTTGCTGATCAAGTCCATTCTGCAATGTTGACTTTTTATACAGGAGGTGATGGTTGTTTCATGGACAGCAATGCTACTATCCATATGTTCAGCAAGCATGACAGCAACTTCCACCATCTTCGCTGGCCCAGATCTCAAGCCTAATTGCGAGTGTATGGGACACGTTAGAAAAACAGATCAGGGAGCAAAGTCCTGTTCCATCAAATCTGAGCCAGTTAAAAGACTCTCTTGTAAAGGTAGATGCAAGCAAACACCTTGTGGAATCTATTATGCTAAATTACATATGTGCTGTAATTTGTGCTAAATGAGGTACAACACAGTATTAAATAAAAGTTCATAATTCAGTAACTAGTGTGTGTGTGTGTGTGTGTGTGTGTGTACATATTAATTAAAGTTTTTATCTTACCTTATCTTGGTGTTCCTAGTCAGTAAAATTATGATTTAAAAAAAAAAAAAAAAAAATATATATATATATATATATATATATATATATATAATGCTTCATAGTTTTCAAATTGACCCATGCCAGTTGCTGATAACAATTTAACTTTGAAATCTTCTTTTCTTTTAGCGGTGATCAGAATACATTTTGGGAAAATTATGGAGACACCTACCGTGTTTGAGTAAAACTTTAGTTTAATATAAACCAAAATCAACACTTGACGTTTTGACCTTCATATCGAGGTCATCTTCTGGAGCATATACACTACATACAGAGAAACACGCTGCACTACAATCTACATAGTTTGCTAAAGTTATTGACCAACTGTTGCAACAATTATTGGCCTGACCTCTGGTGAAAAAAAAAAAAAAAAAACCTTTACTACATCAACATTAGAGTCCTATTATTATTATTATTATCTATTGGTTATAAAATTACATTGGACTGGAGAACAACATGTTTATATATATATATATATATATATATATATATATATTAAAAACATGATTATACATTTAAATTTCAACCAGTTAGTATGGAATAGTTTCCAATACTAGCTGAAGGTTGCTTAAAGTCCTGAAGTATGCTAGATACTAAGTATTAAGTAGGCTGAATATGTGCCATCCAGATTCTTGGAATTTTCATGCCACCATTATTGTTGATATTAGGATGCTTAATCAGAATTTCACAGCCTTCTTTAAATTTTCTTTCATACCAGGTTTTTGTATGATGTAAAGAGTGGGTACTTTTCCAATCAATTTGTTGTAAGGTGTTGAGAGCGTGGTCTGAGAGGCCTGCCTTGCCAAAATAGTTATATTTTGTGTTCTTTTTTTACTTATAGGGATTGTATGTCCAGTTTCACCAATATAAGGTAAGTTACAGGTGCAGTAGATGCAATAAAACTCCAGGATGTGCCAAGGGAGGAGAGGATCCTTAGAGGAGTTGAATATGTTTTTTAGTTTTGTAGGTGGCATTGAGATTATAATTGTGTAGGATTCTGTTGATTTTTCTGATAACCCTTTAATGTATGGGATTGGTATGGTTTTACTGTAATCTAAATTCTTTTTTGATGAAGTTTTATGAAGAACTTTATTAATAGTATTTTTGTTATAGCGATTATTTATAAATGTGTCGCTAGTAATTTTTAATTCTACATTTTGGGAAAATTATGGAGACAACTACTGTGTTTGAGTAAAACTTTAGTTTAATATAAACCAAAATCAATACTCAACGTTTCGACCTTCATATCATGGTCATCTTTTTTTTTTTTTTTTTTTCACCAGAGGTCAGGCCAATAATTGTTGTAACGGTTGGTCAGTAACTTTAGCAAACCATGTAAATTGTAGCGCAGCATGTTTCTCTGTATATATAGGGTATATGCTCCAGAAGATGACCTCGATATGAAGGTCAAAACGTCGAGTGTTGATTTTGGTTTATATTAAACTAAAGTTTTACTCAAACACGGTAGTTGTCTCCATAATTTTCTCAAAATGTATTCTGATCATCGTGTAAGCCTAAAAGAAAGGATTCTCATCATTCATGGAGATGATACTCAAAAGCATTGCAATCGGAACAGTATGCTAAAGATACGTATTTCCCTTTTGATCAATCGGCTGGCCTTTTTAAAGAGATGCAGAGACAGTAATCTTATTCCTAACTGCATCAAGCTGAAAAATAAATTTACGTTTGCTAAAGCACTTCGTATCTACTCTCGCACAGAGAAAGCAATACTTAGAGAGCAACCAAACAGCCCACAAAAATCTAGCAATAACTCAAAATCAGTATTTATAAATTTATAGAACTATCAAGTTATATAAATCTGGATATTCTACATGTGCTTGAAAGAATCAGTGAAAATTCGGCTAAATATATCCTAGAAAATAATAAAGAAAAACTCAAGGCCAAATTTCACATTTTGAAACAACGGCGAAATGTGACTGCCAATCATACGAATCCAACCAATCAGAGATCCCCCGCTCCGGTAAACAGCTCCAATAGTGAACAACAAACAAGTGAGACAAGCAGTGACCAACCACCCACAAGTAAGAGTCACGTGATCAACTTATCAAGCTACACCTTAAATAACAGCCAACTTGTACTGCTTGATAAAGGCCTTAACTTCGCAATAGCACCTAAAACTGTTAATAAATTGGATTTTATATACCACATAGAAAAAGGCATTAGGTCTCTTCCTAATAAAATAGCTGATAAAATTCGATTAGAAACCAGCAATGTTCTGAATAATAAGAAAACCTTGCATAGCAATCTTACAAAAACAGAACTAGCAGCAATCAAGTCATTGAAAGCTAATCAAAACATAATTATAACAAAATCAGATAAAGGTAATGCCACTGTCATCCTTGACAGGTCAACATCCATCCATCAGAATCAACTAGTCTCCGATAACAGCACCTATCAGCTTGTAAACTATAACCCAACTAACAGAATAAAGAAAAAAACTGAGAAATTACTTAAGTCCATCACTTCTCGGCCATCAGACACAGTGAAAACACTTATACTCCATTATGCCTGTTCTCCCAGAATATATGGTGTGCCACTTCGGCCAATACCTGAAGGAATAGATAGCCCTAATTATCACCTAGCCAAGAAATTAGCATCAACACTCAAGGAGTTGGTAGGTCATTCCCCCTCCTATATAAAGAACACACACTTTATAAACAAAATTAAAAACATAACACTCGGCAAAGATGATTTATTAGTCAGTTTCGACATCTCTGCCCTTTTCACAAATGTCCCAATCAATGACACAATTTCCGCCTGACATTACGGCCCTCTTTGTCCAAGTACTACGTTCCAGTTACTTCGTGTGGCAAAATAAATTTTACTTACAAAAAAGAAGGTACGCCAATGGGCTCACCACTATCCCCCCCATTGCTAACTTTTATATGGAAGCTTTTGAGCAAAGTGCTCTTGATTCCTTCACTCTAAAACCTACAGTGTGGCTTAGATACGTTGACAATGTTTTCATTATCTGGTCACATGGGCGACAAACATTAAATACACTCCTTGGTCACCTGAACAAACAACATGAATGCATACAATTTACTATCAAAATTGAAAATCAGAACTCGCTCCCGTCTTGGATACACTGGTCACGCGTCTTCCTTCAGGCAGTCTATCCTTCATGGTCTACCACAAACTGACACATAATGGCCAATACATACATGCTAAATCATAGCACCACCCATCACAATAATATGGAGTCATTAACACTCTTAAAAACAGAGCTATAACAATTTGCTCTAATCAGCAAGCTCTTAAACAAGAATTAAAAATTATTAGCAACACATTTATAAATAATGGCTATAACAAAAATACTATTAATAAAGTTCATAAAACTTCATCAAAAAAGAATTTACCATACCCGTCCCATACATTAAAGGGTTATCAGAAAAAATCAACAGAATCCTACACAATTATAATCTCAATGCCACCTTTAAACCACCTACAAAACTAATAAACATATTCAACTCCTCTAAGGATCCTCTCCTCCCTTGGCACATCCTGGAGTTTATTGCATCTACTGCACTTGTAACTTACCTTTTATTAGTGAAACTGGACGTACAATCCCTATAAGTAAAAAAAACACAAAATATAACCATTTTGGCAAGGCAGGCCTCTCAGACCACGCTCTCAACACCTTACAACAAATTGATTGGAAAAGTACCCACTCTTTACATCATACAAAAACCTGGTACGAAAGAAAATTTAAAGAATCCTACAAAATTCTGATTAACCACCCTAATATCAACAATAATGGTGGCATGAAAATTCCAAGAATCTGGATGGCACATATTCAGCCTACTTAATACTTAGTATCTAGCATACTTCAGGACTTTAAGCAACCTTCAGCTAGTATTGGAAACCATTTCATACCAACTGGTTGAAATTTAAATGTATAATCATGTTTTTAATATATATATATATATATATATATAAACATGTTGTTCTCCAGTCCAATGTAATTTTGTAACCAATAGACAATAATAATAATAATAATAGGACTCTAGCATTGATGTAGTAAAGGGTGTTTTTTTTTTTTTTTTTTTTTTTTTCACCTCTGGTGATATGCTCAGGCCAATAATTGTTGTAACGGTTGGTCAGTAACTTTAGCAAACCATGTAGATTGTACTGAAGCGTGTTTCTCTGTATATAGTGTATACCAGAAGATGACCTTGATATGAAGGTCAAAACATCGAGTGTTGATTTTGATTTATATTAAACTACAGTTTTACTCTAACATGGTAGTTGTCTCCATAATTTTCCCAAAATGTATTTTGAAATCTTCAGCTGCTTATCATTAACTCACTCAAGAGAAGTACACGAAACCATTGACAAAACCAAAATGTCCAGCAAAAGACTATGCTTTGAAAATAAATTAAATGACTTAATTCATTGAACCCTCACTGTGGAAATCAATGCTAATACTATTCTTAACAGCCAAATAAATTCTAAATGGGGATTACATTGCAGGTCAGCGTGAAAATGTCTTTCCACTTACAATACACGACGGAGGTGTGGAATCATGCGTTTGTCTCTTGGAAACAATCAGACAAGGATATACTCTGCACATTTATATGGAAAGACCTATAAGTAACAACTGGAGATTATGGGCCAAAAACAGAGAAACATGGAAAAATATGGGAGAGATCGTCGTCCAGAAGTGGATGGATAAGTATGCATGATAAGTATGCAGATTTACTACATGGCACATGTAGTAAGTTCACTTATAAACTTCCTACATTTAGTACCGAGTATTAACTTATCTCAGGGTGTGTGTATGTATTGGTGGTGGGGGGGGATCACAATTTGAAATTCAAATTGTGATCAACAACCAATTTAATTAAAAACATACAACATTCCTGAAAACCTACAGCTCATTATAGTGTGAGCAAGCTAAGGATTGCATATATTCTTGGAAACTTGCTCGAGAGAGAGAGAGAGAGAGAGATTAAGCATTATTCCAATAAGCAATGTAGTGGTTTCACACAATGTGATGACAACCATCTACTACCTGAAGACTTTCACAAAATAATCCATGGCCAGTAGGATACTAATCCACAGCATGGTTTCCACCAATGTGGCTGGCAAATAATCAGGAAAGTTTATTGAAATCTAATTATAGTAGAACAAAAGCAACATGGATGCTAAAAGTGCTATGGTCAGGATCTTGGAAAAGTTGTTAAGAGCTTCCATACAGAAATGATTTGACATAAAAAATATACTTTTATGTCAAATCATTTTATGCCGGCGAAGGTTGGTCGATTGGTAGAGCCTCTGCTACTAATGGCTCAGTTAAGTAAGTTTGAGCGCGGTTAGTAGTTGGAAGGGGGCCAATCGTTCGATGCTGTCGGCACACTCTCCCTCGATGAGTCTTTGGACTCCCTGGAGGTGTCAAAATAATAATAATAATAATAATACTTTGCAACAAAGAGCACGGAGAAATATCATGTCTGAGTAACTGGCTCACATTTTTTAGTAATGTTACATTTGAGTTAGACAAGGGGAATGGATACATCATGATACTTTGGACTTAGCTGAGGCTTCAGACAGGATGTAGCATGGAAGGCTGTTAGATAAGTTGAGGATATGGGATTGGATATAAACTATTGGAGTGGATAAGAGGATGGCTGGCTGAGTGATAGATATATATATAAAAAAAGTGATGTACGGGTAATGTGAGTGCAAAGTTTAAGGTAAATAATTAATCTTTGAATCCACTATTATTCAGTCTTTACATTACATGGAAGGATTGTAGAAGAGACATATACCTATTGTTGCTGATGACAATGCAAAGACAGGCATGTGATTAACATGCAGTACTTGTAGAATGATTTGAAGAGGCTAGAATTGTGGGCATGTGAAAATGGCTATCAGTTCATGGTTAGTAAATGTAAAGTTACGCAGTTTCGTGTAATGAGATATCCAATAGAGTATTATATTAGCAGGCTTGTGTTATAAGAAAATGGCCAGGCTAGGGATCTTGGAGGAGTTTTAGTAGATGAAAAGATGAAGTTTAGGGGTCATATAGCAAACATTGCAAATACAACTCAGAGGATAACTGCAATGCTAAAATGAACATTGACATATAAGGAAGTCACTTTGCCTCTTGACAACCTCACCTGGACTACTGTGTGCAGATCTCGTCTCCTGGTATCCAACACGATGCTGATATAGCAGAAAGTATAAAGGTAAGTGTTAAAGACGATATTGGGACTGTGGAATGTAGATTATGAGAACAGATTAAGAATTTGTGTGCTGCAGACACTAGCCAACAGGAGAAAGAGGGGTAACATGATAGATCTTTAAATATCTGAAAGCATCATACAGGATACCAGAAGATCGAAATTTTCATTTTATGGAGGATGGGGACAAAAAGGCATCCATGAGAATGAATGAGGTCAAGAAAGGGGAGGAGAGCTAGTTTCTTCTCTCACAGAGAAGTGCATGATTGAAATGGCTTGCCTTTTTGAGGTTAATGCAAGTGGTGTGAATGAAAATGAATTTAAGTAAAGCTATGACAGCTGGTGTGAACAAATGAGAGAACTTTCTGGCACCCAAAATTACTCACACTCGTTCAACTTAACTTTGCTCCTCCATATGCTATTTTGATATATTACAACCAATACTCATTTTCTTATTCATTCTCAACTGCTCGAATTTATACAATAACCAATCTTGATATTCTATCAACAGCTGCTTAAAAAACTTCACTATCATGGTGTAGTCTCTGTTCCTATACCATTCAAATATTACTTTATTATAAAAGTCAGATTACTAAAACAAGATCTCCCTTTAAAACAGCTGTACTGTTTTAAAATTTTTAAAATCTTTATCTACACATCTTTAAATTCTGAACATGATCAACTTCTCCATTTGAATTTGATATAACATTCCATTTACACCACAATTACACATTTTTGCTTTTATATCTCACTGGCACCATCCATCTTCCATGACAGGACTCACAAGATATTTAAACAAAGTTGCCTGTTGTATCAGGTTAATTATTTCTAAGTTTATTTTCATGAGATTTTTTTTACTTGTGATTAGTGGTTTAATTTTCTTATAATTAATGTTTAGGATGAACATGAAAATTTCATCCATCTTTTTCAGGATGGATTTCAGTTTGTCCTCATTATCAGCAATACTTCAATATCATCAGCAAATCGAAATCAGTTAATTTCAATTCCATTTATATGAATTCCTGTTTCTATCAGTTCTGTTAATTTATTAATCGCTTCTTAAATGTAGAGATTAAACAGGACAATGGCTGTCAATTTAATGGTGCAAAATGTAAAGTAATGTATTTCAGAATGAAAAGATTACACACTTAATTCATGAGGCTAGGGATTTGGGGATGATAGTGGACAGAGGTTTGAAGTTCAGAGGACATATTGCAAAAGTTACCAAAAGGGATTCTTTAAGTTGACACAAAAGAAATTTTTCAGGCAAGTCAGGAGAAAATAAATGATTGCCTCTGGAAGTCGTATAAGAGCATGGTTAGTAAAGGTCTGTGGACTAGTTTTTTTGCTTGGAGAGTGAAATGGATTGCACAAGGTAGTTGCAAGTGCCCTGATGATGAATGAGCTTAAGCAGAGGTATCGTGTGAATAATGGTTAGTGTGGGTCTTCCACAATCAATTTTTTTGATTCTGTGGAGATACCCAATATATTATTATTGCTTGACATCTCCAGGTAGTCCAAAGACTCATCGAGGGAGGGTACATACTCTACAACTCTGTCTCGACCACTTATTCCACCAACTACAGCTAACCGCAACTACACCAACGCCATCTACCGCCCACCACCACCACTAGTATTTCCACAGACAATCACAAACATCCATGCTCATGGCAGGATTTGAACTTCGCAGCCTTTTGGCTGGAGAGTTGATATGAGAACCACTCGACCAACCAGACCAGCAAAAAAAATAACGGGCTCGTCCGGGATCTTTCACATCCTAAGCAAGAATCATACCCCTAGACCAACGAGCCACAACATATAACAATAATAATTCTCACATTGTTTTATTACCCATAATCATCCATAATTTGACCTCCTGACCAGATTTCTGAATTACAATAGTTTAGTCATAATAAAATTAGTTTAATCCTTTATACAAGTGTGAGCAAACAAAGTTTGCGCCTGAAAGTATCTTCAGGACTGGGGTAAGGTGGTACAACACCAGGAAAACTTGTTGCAAAGGTGGAGTTGCAAAAAAAAAACTTTCAGGTGCAAACTTTGTTTGCTCACACTTGGATAAAGGATTAAACTAATTTTATTATACTCTAACCAAGTGAAAAATAAACTTTCAACATCAAAAAAAAAAAATAGTTTAGTCACTTGTCATCATCCATCATCAGTTTCCTGATATGTACCTTCAATAGGTGTTCAGAATACTATAACAGCATTGAATGATTAAATCCATTCTATTTAAGTGGCCATGCTATCTTAGATTAGTCCAGTTTACACATTCTTGGATGATAACAATGTCAAGTTTCTTTCTAATAAATATATTTTTAATGCCACTTTCTTTCTAATGTGGTCAATATTGAAAAAATTGACAACCTCTATTTGGTCTGAACCTATCTTGTTGTTCTCCAAGTTTCTCTTTCATAATCTTTCTCAACCTTTTTTCAAGTATGCTTGCATAAATCCTACCTTGAACAATTAGTAGAGAAATTCCTCTGTAATTCTCACATTCAGCTTAAGTTCTGTGGAAAGAGCTGCATCATTAGAACAAATTATTCCGTCTCTGTGTGTAAGCATTTTTAGAATGCCATACTGCTGGGCTGAATGACGATGTGATTGTTTATGTAGATATCTTCCTGTGTATGTGTTGGATTTCTGTAAATGGAAGAAAGTGATTCATCTGAAAGGCAAACAGTTAATAAATTCTTTTTTTTTTTTTTTTTACTGTGAAGTGAATTTTGGGGTGTTGCTGTTGAGGTAGGTGACAAAAGCACCAGTATCTTGTCCATGAGGCCAAATGACAAATGCATCATCAACAACATAATCACACTAGGGGTTTGTATGTAGCTGTGGTAAGTATTTTGTTTTCAAAGCATTAAATTAAGAGTGTGTCACTTCTTTATTTACATTAGTAAATAAAGAAGTGACATCAAAACTAACCATTATATCTAAATTTTTAAGGATATGATTTTTAACTTATGATTTGAAATGGACTGAATTTTTTACAAAAGTAGAAGAAATATGGAGTGGTTTAACACGAACCGGTTTTATGTTGTTGATGATTTCTTTGTGCCAAGAAGTCACTTTTTTTTTCAATAATTTGCAGACTTTTTTCCCTCTGAGACAGTGGGATCTCATCTATAATATGGTAAGTAGAACTGTCACATAGGAGATCTTGCATTTTTTTGTTGTAGTACTCATGATTCAGGACAACTGTTGCATTACCCTTATCAGCTTTAGTAATAACAATATCTTTATTCTTATATGTTTTTAAAACAGCTATTTCATTCTGTGGTATATTACTTTTTTATAATATTACATTTTTATAATATTACTATATATTACAAAAAAGTAATATACCACAGGTAGTTTAGCCTTGTTTAGGGTGCATGCTATGGCTAAATGCACATTATTAGCCATTGAAGGTAGAAGATTGTAGTTGCCCCATTCTACATTCATCATGATTTCTAGTTTTGGAACTTGTTAGGGTATAATGCAGTGGTGGCCCGTACATTAGCACTGTGACACTGCAGCACCCCCCCAAGGAAAAAATAAAAAAATTAAATTTCGTTTGTGTTTATAAATAATAACAATGCTTACAACATTATATAAATGCAATACAACATGTTAAAGGTTACAGCTTATGTTTCGACATTGATTGAATAGTTAATAATTGGAATTGTTCAATTACCACTTTAGATTATGAAACAAATGCACTGCGATCTAATGTCGATATTTGTTTGCACTTGTCATTGCACGTTACGTCATTCCGACACCGCCTAAACGGCAGTGTATCTTTAGTTTGCTTACACGTGTTATTTCTGTGAGATATGAAACATTTATTATTGGTGCGTGTGCATGGCGAACTATTTTTTGTAAATCTTATTTTATTTTGTTAAAATAACATATAATTATTTATTTGTTACAGATACAAGGCTGAATTATGGTGAGTGTCACTGTTGAAAATATGAAAAGAATTATATTTTTTCAATTATCGTTACACGAAACAAATGCACTGCGATCTAACACCGATTTCGATTGCGCTTGTCATTGCTATTGATACGAAACTTTTATTATTGGTGTTTGTTCGTGGTGAGGATGAAATATTTTTAATAAAGCAATTTTTAATATGCAAATTTATTTATTAATAAATTCGTTACTGATTAGGAAAAAAAGTTTTTTTTTTGTATATGCAGCACCCCCACTTAAAATTTTCACCGGCTGCCACTGGTGTAATGCAAAGTAATGATCCAGACTGTAAAGCATTCTCTTAGCTCTAGCATATCCTGGAGTGTATAAAGTTCCTTGTGACTGTGACTTGGCCTATTAGGGGTAGACAGGAAGATCTGTTAACATCTGTCTTGAACATAAAAAAATACATTTGCTACCATTATTATGGCAAGTCAGAAATGGTAGACCATGCTTTGGACACCCCTTCACACAGGATTGAATGAAAGAAAACCAACGTGTTAGTTAGAAATCGCTACAGGTCAGAAAGATTACTTTTAGAGTCAGCCATGACTACGAAGAATTCTCCTAACCTGAACAAGTAATGGTTGCATTAATTTGTCAAAAATTTGGGAGACTGTCATCTTGAGATCAACTCTTACATAGTGTAATTTTGGAGTAATTTAGTGTAATTTAGGAGTCTTTAAAGGGAATAAATGCAAAAAAAAATTTAATATCGGTAATATTGATATTCCGTGGATGAACACTGCACGCCTGGAATATTTGCCCCTCACTCACTCACACACTCTCTCTCTCTCTCTCTCTCTCTACCAATAATTGTTTGGACACCACTGTTATTTGAAGTTATGGAACATTCCAGGTTTGCTAATAACATAAAAACTGGTGTACAGATAGTAGGAAGCAGTATTTCATCATAGCAGTTGACAGGTAGTATGACGTGAACTCAGTGACTTTGAGAGAGGTGTCATCGTGGGCTGTCACATTTGTGGCATGTCCATAAGTGCCGTTGCCACCCAAGTGAAGCATCCAAAATCAACAGGACAATGTGATCCACAAATGGATACATTCTGGCATCAGTAGTACAGGAAAACACCCAGGGTGGCTGCCAAAAATGACAGGGACAGGAGGGTGTTAAAATGGGTGGCATGCAAAAACTGCAGCTACAATCAGCAAGGCAATCCGTGATGAGTTTCAGAGCACCAGCAACACCATGGTGAGCACTAATACTGTACAAAAAGAACTCTGTTTACTAGGTTTCCACAAAAGAGCAGTGGCACACAAGCCACATATCATGACAACAAACAAGGCGGCTCATCTGGCCTGGTGCAAAGAGCATGTGAGCTGGACATTTGATCAGTGGAAAATGATACTGTGAAGCAATGAATCAAGGTTCACCTATTTCCAGTCTGATGGCAGGGTGTTGGTATGGATGTAGAGGAGTAATGGTGTCGGGACACATTCAATTAGTTTGGATCCTCAACCATTCTCAACAGATTCCTAATGGCCAGCACTGTCCTACACTAATAGACAGACACATCAATCCCAATCAAAACCTTAGCAGATTCAACTAGAATGTATTTGCGAAACAAACTGAACAAATCATTACAGCATTACCACCCACCCCTAATATAGTTTGCCCACCGTTTGTAGATCTCTCTCTCCTTGACATTTTGCCAAGAATAGTCGATTCATGCTGAAAGGGAGAAAGAATTGAAGGATGTACGAATTGGTCGCCAACATGCGAAATCACGTGCTTTCTTGTCTGTCGCTGTACTAGTACTAGATCTCTCTCTCTCCTTGACATTTTGCCAAGAATAGTCGATTCATGCTGAAAGGGAGAAAGAATTGAAGGATGTACGAATTGGTCGCCAACATGCGAAATCACGTGCTTTCTTGTCTGTCGCTGTACTAGTACTAGCTTGATTTTTGTTGTCGCATTTTTGCATTATTTTTTTATTATTAATTTGTATGACGGATCCAGTATAGTCAACAAGTTCTGTTGTTAAACATTTCAGTAGCTCTTGCAAAAGAATATTGAATAATATGCTGACATTCTGCTAAAAAGAATTGTCAGAAGACCGTCTCCTTGTTCCCCTTTCTCAAGTCATAAAACGTGCAAGTGCAATTGTGGGCATATCAGGGCCGACTGTTAAAAGAATTCGTAGGGAATCAAAAGGTTAGAGAAGCCAAAATTTAAATCTCCTAAAAAAAAGTGCCAGAGTAAAGAAAACCATCGAAACCGTAGCTTTGAATGATTTTGTTGTAGATGTTATAAGAAGAACTATTCACGAATTTTACGTGGTCGAGAAAAGAGTGCCAACTGTTCTGAAATTGATTCTTGTGTTTAAAGAAAAAATTAATTTTCCTTGGAAAAGAGAAACTTTAAGGAAAATACTTCATGAAATCGGATTTTGTTTTAAAAAGTTCCAGAATAAAAGAAAACTTATCATGGAGCGAAGTGACATTGTTTTATCTAGAACGCAGTATTTGAGAGCAATAAGACGTTTCAGGGAGGAAAAAAAACCCGATTGTGTATCTAGATGAAACTTGGATTGATAGTAATTTAAATTATGGAAAATGTTGGCAGTTTAAAGAAGAATGTGGAGTGCTACAAACCAGAAATGCCTCGTGGCGCATAATAATTTTGTGTGCGGGTGGAGAAATGGGTTTTTTACCGAATTCAAACTTACTATACAAAGCCAATTACCATAGGCAAATGAATTCTACAATCTTCAAAAAGTGGGCAGAAGAAAAACTGATTCCAAACCTTCCTAAAAATGCTGTTGTTATAATTGATAACGCTTTGTATCACTCTATTCGATCAAACAAAGTTCCAAATTGGACTAATAAGAAGCAAGTTCTTATGGATTGGCTCTCTGCAAATAACATTTCTCATTCCCCAGATATGCGAAAAATTGAATTACTTAATTTGGTCAAAAGAAACTCGCCCACAACTAAACTATTTAAATTCGACACGATGCTCAAAGAGCATGGATTTCTAGCTTTGAGGCTACCACCATATCATTGTCATATTAATACTATTGAGTATGTTTGGGTAGAAGAGAAAAGTTTCATTCGCCATCGCAACGTAACTGAAGATATTGACATGACGAAACTTTTTAAGCTTTCAGAACAGGCGATTGAAAGTATTACAGTTCAAAACTGGGGAAAATATTGCTTTCATGTCACCTCATTGGAAAATATATATTGGAACAGAGACGGAATTATTGAAGAATTATGCGAACCTTTGGTGATCAGTTTAAGTGAAAGTGATGGCAATTCGGACACTGATTCAGATGACTATGAAGATTAAACAGATTTGATAATGGTATTTTTTTTCCAACCTTTTTTTGCATGAGTTTGTTAAAAGAGTCACAACAAGTCATAAATAATTAATCGGTTTAGGACATTAAAGTTCTCAGTTGTCTCAACTGCAAGTTTAGAATATCTAAGTTCATTTAAAAAAATTTCTGTTTTTCTGTATAATTATTTTTATTTTATAGAAAACTTTCTTAAAAATAAACTTAGTTAAATTTTTGTTTTATGCTATACCTTTTTAATTTTGTTAATACTCTACGTACATTTTTCCAACTGTTATACAAGCAAAATAGTTACACTTTAAAAACTACAATGTTCGTAAAAGAAAAGCTAAATTTTCCGACCTGTAATAATAAACAAGCACATCCCAGAAGACAGATTGATTACCCTATTATCGGAATGGATTCTCCTTTTTCTGACATGCGCAGAAGTGTCGAGGGACCTCTAATCGGTGGGCAAACTATAGCTACCCCCGATTTGTTAAACTAATCAAAACTGCAGCCAATGCCTCTATTCCCAGAGGATACAGAAAACAGTACAATGCTGGAGAAAGGAAACAGAGGAACTTTTAGCCAAATATGAAGAAACTAAAGACCCAACTGCTGCTAAGGAGCTCATAGCGATGCTTGACAAAAACAGATCATCTCAACCATCCATTAACTTGACTTTACCAAAACTAGTTGGAAAAGCTGGTCACTTCTGAGAAAATTAGGTGGGGAAGACCCAACAACATACAAACCACCAGAGATAACTCCACACCAAATAGCTAATCATTTACTGAAAACCTTGAAGATACATTCCCAGCTCTACTAGGAAAATAACTGTGTAATCAACCATAAAAAAAAACCTGAAGACGGACCTGAACTACCTGAACTTGTACACCCAGTGTCTCTGGGAGAGGTATAGGAATCCTTAAAACTCACCAAGAATGGCAAGGGTGCAGGAGTGGATGCTCTCCTCCCTGAGTTTCTCAAACATCTCAGCCAACAAGGTCAAACATGGCTGGCTGCCCTGTTCTCAAAAATTATAACTGGAGAACTACCAAAACTATGACAGGAAGCCAAAATAACTGATGTGCTCAAACCAGGGAAAGATCCAAATAATGTCAAGAATCTATGACCTATCTCCTTGCTTTGCTCCACTTTTAAGCTCTTTTGAAAGAATTCTCCTTAAAAGAATTTCACCACTCATCGAAAGAGCATTCCTAATTGAACAAGCTGGCTTCAGGCCAGGAAGTAGTTGCTGCGACCTGGCCCTAAGACAGATTGAAGCAGGCTTCCAGAAGAAACTTAAATCCAGAGTCACTTTCATTGATCTAACATCAGCTCATGACACAGTCTGGATCAGGGGCCTCCTAAAGCTAGGCAATATTATAAGGAAACAACGTTCTAGCGTTTTGAATCCCTTCTCTCCAACAGAAAGATCTGGGTCCATATTGGTGGAAAAAAGAGCAGGCCTTTTTTTCCACCAAGAAATCTGCACTAGATTTCTTCACAACGATCTCCCACAAGTCTTTGTGTTAGCCCCTTTGCTCTTCAGCAGCTCCAACATACCACATACCAGCTCAAGCAAATACATGTAAACCAATGGCCTAGCAATACTACACCAGTCTACCTCCTTTTCCAACCTGGAAACAACCTTGACCACAGACCTAAACATCCTGCAAGAGTACTTCAAACAATGGTATCTGAAGCCAAATCCAACAAAAACTGTGTTCCACCTAAACAATACAAAGGCAAATAGACACCTCAACCTCTTATTCAGTGGCAAGATGGTAGAACATGAGCCTCACCCAAAATATCTTGGAGTGAGCCTGGACAGAAGCCTAACCTATAAAAGGTACATCACCAACCTGTTCAACAAAATTAAAATGAGAAATAATATCATTTCAAGGTTTGCTGGAACAAGGTTGTGGTGCAGATGTCTTAAGATCATCTGCATTCTAGCCCTTGCATTCTCTGCAGCAGAATACTGTGCCCCTGCCTGGGAAAGAAGTGCACACACTAACATTATAGACACCCAGCTAAACTCAACCATGCACACAATTAGTGGGACACTGAGAAGCACCCCCCACTCCTCTGGCCACCTATCCTATTCAACATTGCTCCATCAAATATATGCAGAAGATAAGCCTCAATTAAAGAATTTAATAAAGTAATGAGCAACCAGATATAGACTCTCAAAAATCCACCTAGTCTTCACCTAAAATCAAGAAACCCTTTCTGGTCCACAGACAAACTCTTTTCAGCTGCCTTACCATCAACATCTGACACGTGGAGAGAACACACGTGTAACAATCACCTAACAAATGACTTCCTGGCTGAAGAACCCTGTGCTCCGCAGTCTGGTTTTGCTCTTCCTAGAAGATCTGGTTATCTGTCAACAGAATCAGAACTAACCAGGTTAGATGTGGCTACCTAACCACCCTTTCTGTGACTGTTTCCCCATAACCCAAATGATCACTCATGTGAACGAATACCCAATTTCATGGTAACCTCCAAGACAAGGTGAAGGATGAGGCCCTGGATTGGCTTTCTGGACTAGACATTGACCTATAGCTGCAATGTATTCTTTTTGCCATAAGAATAAATAAAATAAAGTTGGTTTAAAGTGGGACTAGTGGTTGTTGTCCAGGACTCCATGAAAGCAGCTCAGCAACTTGATATTTTGGATAATCAGGTGCTGCCTACACTATGGAGTTTTTATGGAATGGACCCATGTTACTATCAAGACGACAATGCTCCATGCCAAAAAGCTGCAGGTGTTATGGAATGGTATGAAGAGATGGGTGTTAAACGACTGTCCTGAACTCAACCCATTAAACACCTATGGAACGAATTGGAGCGGTAACTGAGGTCTAGAGCAGCAAGTCCTTGATCTGTGGCTGAACTCAGTACTGCTTTGATGGAGGAATGGAGACCATTTCCACCAATGTGCAGCTGATTGGTAGCTGCACATTGGTAGAAAGCCTCCATCAAAGGGTGCAGGAGGTGATCAGAGCCAAAGGTGGACATATACCCGATATTAGAGTTCGCCTGCTGGTATCAACTGTAAATTGCTAAAGTATCTGGATAATTACTGGTAGATAGTGTGTGCGTGTGTGTGTATAAATTAATAAAAAAAGAAAATAATCTCGCAGCCAATGTTCGTTACTTGTATTCCATTCCTATCTGTTTGTAACACTGAAGATTAGTTTTAATATGAAATATCTGTACCTTATTTATTAATTAGAAGTTATTACTGTGGACTTATGTGTTCTTTAATAATTATACTATGCCACAGGTACCTCTAAAAATAAGACTGTTATATGCTGCCAAAAATGAATAAAACAAATGGAGCTTTTTTGGGCATTAACTCTATTTTTTTCCTTATTTTTTAAATGTGATCCCCACTTAATAAAGGTTGTTAATCTATAGTACATCAGTATGAATAAACTAAGGATATATTTTCTATTTTTTATTTATATAATTTTTATTTAAAAAATTATGTTTTATTTATTTTTTACACAATCTGGAAACCCTGCTCTAGAGACAAGCATGAAATTTTTTCAAGCCAGTGATTTCACGCTAGGAAATTGAATTTAATCTCCCACCTAAAGACAACTGCAAACATCTATGCCCATGGCAGGATTCAAAACAACAGTCACAGAAAATTGTAATTGTAAAGTTGTAGATACAGCTAGGTTGCAATTAATGTCAGCTTGAATAATGCAATATTCAATTTAGTGTGAATTGTATAATGATACCAGGTCACTTTTAATGCAAACCAAAAGTCAGTTAATGCAAGGCTAGTGGATGTGCAGTTGAGGTTACTGGGTTACCATTAGGGTTTTAGATGCTACAAATTCAGTCTTCACCTGTTTATCTTCATGTCCTGCTGCCTGTCATGACCATAAGTTAGTTTCTTTGATTTGTTTTAATTGTTTTAAGATTTGCCCTTAAAAAAGCTAGACAGAATGAAGATTCCTTCAGATAAAAACACTACAAGCGCAAAGAAGAAGAGGCTTATTACGTTACAGTAAAAATTAGATGTGAGCGAACAACACGATCGTAATGGCAATTCTAAAATAGGACAAGATGTTGGAATGCCTGATATATGGAATGGAATATTTTTAAACATACATGGGAAATAAAAGAAACAGATAAAGTTGAATCAGCATTTTGTGGTTTGCAAACATCTACAGGGAATAGAAGTGTTACAACGATAGAAATTGTATGGATTGAGGACTGCAATCAAAAACACATTCCTCTTAGCAGAGCACCATTCAGACAAAAGTTTTAAATTTGTTTAAAAGACTGAAAGAAAAAAATAAAGTAGAAGAAATATTTAATGCAAGTGTTGGTTGGTTTGATCAATTTAAAAATCAAATTCGTAATTTAAAATTAGTGGTGAGGTGGCCAGTGCAAATGAGAACACAGCATCTGGTGGATACACCATTCAACAAATATAAATGCCTAACACTTTTATCATGAGGCAATGCTCAAGGCAATTTTAAATTGAGACTGGTGCTTATCAATCTCCAAATCCTTGCACTCTGACAAATTTACAAACATAGATCACTTCCAGTTATTTGACAGTTAAATAAGAAAGCATGGGTAATCTAGGAATATTCAATTACTTGTTTTCAAGCTATTGCCCCAGCTGTTGAAAGATATTATGAGGGGAAACAACATCTCATTTAAAGTAGTACTGATTTCAGATAATGCTCCAGGTCATTCAACTACACTCAGTTCACCATAACAATATTTATATAAAGAAGACTGATACTTTGGGCGAGTAAAATTTTTTGTAATTAGTAGATGTATTTCTGGAGCCTTCATCTATATACATGTACACACCTACATACAAAACAAGTAATATCTGAAGCACGTAGTTTGAATATTTGTCCTCCCATGCACACATACACACACAATTTTTTGTTATCACAAACAAACAACTATAAAACAATTAGCTGAATGCCTATGCAACTTACTCACTTTTTTTCTTTTTTCTAAGATAATTATATCATATAATACCAGCCTGGTTGGCCGAGTGGTTAGCGTATTCGCTCTCCAGCCAAAAGGCTGTGGGTTCGTTTGAATCCCACCGTGGACATGGATGTTTGTGATTTTTTTGTGAAAATACTAGCGGTTGTGGGCGGTAGGTGGCACTGGTGTATTTGCAGTTCATTGTAGTTGGTAGAGACAGAGTTGTAGAGCAGGTGCCCTCTCTCTCTCTCTCTCGATGAGTCTTTGGACTCCCTGGAGGTGTCGTAATAATAATAATAATACACTGTCTGGAAAGAAATCAATGTACACCCTATGGGCAAGGTTCATCATGCCATGTAACAAGTGGTGTTTTTGTAGCCAGTATAAATTGCAGGAATATGATGCTCCCAAGTCAGTGCAACTGTGCCTGGGTGAAATGGCAGTAAATGGAGTTTGAAATAGGCTTTGTGATAGGATGCCATGTTGCAGGTCTATCTGTTCGACAAATTGGACCATCTCAGGTCAACAATGAGTGATACCATACTGAGATGCAAGTACAGGGAGTCAAATGTAAGTGCTACCTGCAGTGGATGACCCATCACACTCACGAAATGTGACCGTAGGGTGCTATGAAGGATATCTTGACTGACCTCCACAGAGCCCCTGATCTCAACCCTAATGAACATGTGTGGGATGAACTGGAGCATCGCATGAGGTCAAGGGGTGTCCTCCCCATACAACAGTCCAGGACCTCATTACATGCCTACAGGAGAATGGTCCAAAATTCCCATTAATCACTGCAGTCATTGCAGAGAAAGAAGGTCCCACATCTTATTAAGGTGGGTGCCATGGCTATTTGTTCCTCATATTAAGGTGTCCATGATCTCTTTCCAAGCAGTGTATGTACAGATAGACTTAAGTGTTGGTGGTTATTCAAAACAGCCACATGAAGCACTTTTATGAATACAGCAGATAATTTTGAAAGAGTTAATTATTAACACTATTATTATTATTTCAGATTTTTATTTCTTCTGGAGGAAGAGAATTTTCCCACAGACAAAAGAATTATGCTAAGCTTCTTGTGTTGTCTAATAATATTTGAAAATCAAAGTTTGTTTTGCATAGGTGAAAGATAAGCAAAAATCCAAACTTCATCACATTCTTGCACATGAAATTATCAAAAACACTGAAGTTTCTTAAAAAAAGAAATCAATGATGAAAGAAATACAGCATGAATTTTGTATATCAAAATTATTACACAAGAATTCAAATATTATCAGACAACACAAGTAGCTTAGCATTACTCTTTTGTCTGTGGGAAAATTCTCTTGCTCCAGAAGAAATAAAAATCTGAAATAATAATAATAATAGTGTTAATAATTAACTCTTTCAAAATTATCTGCTGTATTCATAAAAGTGCTTCATTCAGGTGTTTTGAATAACACCTGAATGAAGCACACAAATAATCAAGCCTATCTGTACATACACTGCTTGGAAAGAGATCAATGGACACCTTAATATGAAAAACAAATAGCCATGGTGCCAACCTTAATAAGATGTGGGATATCCTTTCTTTGTGATGGCTACGTGATTAATGGGAATTTTGGACCATTCTCCTATAGGCATGTTAAAAACAGTTGGTATCTCAGATATTTTTTAACTGTTGGCTAAATCTTCTCAATTCCGAATTCAAAATCCTACTCATCAGAAATGCAGATAATAATCAATTAGAAAACAAACTACAGTCCCGGTTTGAACCTTTTTTTTTAAATGTGCTTCTTTTCAAGACAGTTTTGTAGAAGAAAACCACAGTTTCTCAATAATGAAACTTGTTTTCCAAAATTGGAAACGAAACAAAATTGTTTCATTTTCAATTTTGACAGCCTTGCATAACCACAGATGAGAAATATACAGGCAACTCCTAGTTATAGTTTTTTTCACAAAGCAGTAAAAAATAAACTTTTCTGATGTCTTATTTATACATGTTTCTGTGTTAATTAATACTGCAAAAAAATCATTTCATGCTTCTCAGCTTTTTATATGTATAGGGGGAAGACAACTTTTTTTATGATATTAAACAGAAAATGGATTTTATGTTAGGAAAATATAACACGAATATCCCCATCCTATCTTCCCATTTCATGTTATCTTCCCAATGGGCTGTCATGGGCAAGTAACTAGGCTTCTTAGAAACCTGTTTTAACAATATTATTATTTTATTTTTCTTCTGATATGGCTGAATGAAGTAATAAATTTAAGGTAATGATATACGACACCTCAGATTGTAAGTGCATGAATAGTTGAAAATTAGACATAGTAACAATAAATCAGTTTGTGTGCAAGGAAAGCTTTAATTAGAGCATGACATTTGTATGAAATGTGAATTAGATATTTGGCGACATAAATTTTATAACAGTCACACTCCGGATACATATTGTTGAAATGCATGAAAAGCATAATGTCTGATAGCAAAGATCTGCAACATGACTCATGCTAAAGGCAAGATAGAACAAGTGAAATGATAGTATGTTGGAACAAATGACTTGAGAGGAGATAAGTGTGGTATGATTATGTAAAAGAGTTGCATAATGAGGGAAAAAAGATGAGAAAAAAGTGTCAAGGCTGTTCAAGTCATGAGCCTGACCAAGATATGACATGAGTGAGCTGAGATGGAGAGCTGTTATTGCTAATGGTTAAGTATTTAAGAAACCATTGTTCAGTAGAGTAAATACAGATAGTCAGGGTGAAACTAAGGTGGCTGCATGAGAGCTTGAACACATGGTTATGACAATTAAAATAAGAATTAAGAGTTATTTGAATGTGCATCAGCCAATATGCTCACTAATGGCAGAATGATAATGAATAAAGGCAATGAATTTTTAGCAAAAGCAAAAAATATATGATAAAAAATTATTGCCATTAAAAGAACGGTCTGACTGAACAAAATAGAATATTTTTTACTTAAAAAACACTTTCTAAACAAAATCTTTTAAAGTAAAAACAGAAGAATTTTTTTTAAGAAAGAAAGACAAACAATGCAGCTATGACTATCACGGTTACCAGTGCACCGTTTTCTTGTAGACAATTCTTAAAGATAATTATGCTAGTCCACTCCTTGATAGATATTAAGTTTTACAATTATCACTAACTGTGTATGTTTTGTGTCTGTCCATCAGTCAATGATTCAAAATTTTTATTTAAATACTTCAATTCACACTGATTGAATGGAAAGTTTTATGTTTTTATTATTTATTTTAACCACAGTAATTAATTAATTAGTGTATGATGACACAATGCATTTGAAGTCAGGTTATATATTCTGACAAAGAAGTAACTAACAATTCAGTAGTTTCTTTTGCAGCAGTTGACTATTGACTACTTTATCAATATTCATTAGATTTTATTCAAGAGTCATCATTTTTAAATTGCCACATAGTACAGGAGAAAAATCAATTTGATTAAATAAATAATTTCATTTTTATTTAATATTTAAGAATGGCTTGTTTAATAATTTAATAATCATCCTCACTTTAGATTTTCCTAAAAATGGCGTTCGAGAATAATCTCTATGATGACCACTTTTATTGGAGCTACTTGGAAATATTGCTGATGATTCTTCTTCAGGAGTGGAAAGAGACTGGGAAACTACAGGAACTGTACTTCCCACTGGCAATGAATTCATACTTGCCGAAGGGACTATAGCTGTCAGTGCTGGTTTTAGAGGCTAGTGATACAAAAACTACAAAGTTATTTATACAGAAATATATAACAAGCTTTTGTTTTATTAAGTGTAATACAGATCTTCATTTTAGAATACTTAATAATCTGAATAAGTCATAAAACAGCTTGAGTGGCATAGATGATATAATAGCATATATATGTGATGTCTTAAAATTTTTTTATAAAGCTGCAGGGAGCACAAAAATACTTTGCTATAGTATATAGTTTATTATGGTGAAATTTCTTTAGAATAGCACTGTGCTTCTGGGACTATGGTTGGGATTTTTTGGTGAGTTTGTTATAGTGGGTGAGATTGCCATAGTGGTGTGTGCTATAGTCAGTTTCTATACAAAATAGTAACTGTAACGATGCAAAACATTTTTTATGATGAATATGATACAGGCATTGCCTGATGGTCTGCATTTCCTTAACTGAATGAAGGTTACTTAAAAAAATTTTATTTCATGATGTGTATTGAATTAAGGCATCTATGGCAGTAATATTCAAATAATGAACAAATAATTTTTATAAATAATTCAAATAATGAACAAGCTCTTAAACAATAATTTTTGTTGCACCTCTGTTACACAGAGGTGCAACAAAAATTATTGTTTAAGAGCTTGTTCATTAGAGAATTACAAATTATTAGCAATATATTTATAAATAATGGCTATAGCAAAAATATTATTAATAAAGTTCTTCATAAAACTTCATCATGTAGAACTATAGCTTCCATATATTAAAAGGCTATCAGAAAAAATAAATAGAATTCTACATCATTATAATCTTAATGCCACTTTTAAACCACCTCTAAAATTAAAAAAAAATATTCAACTCCTCTAACGATCCTCTCCCACCAATGGCTCACCCAGGCATTTATCGTATCTATTGCACCTGTAACTTACCTTATATTGGGGACACTGAACAATCTCTATCCATAAAAAAATACACAAACGACACATTAAATTTAACAATTTTGGTATGAACACAAATTTAAAGAATCCTGTAAAATTTTTTTGGAAGTTTTTCCATTTGGTTATACAATAAATTAAAGATAACAAGAAATCATATACTTGGTTTAATCAGTGTAAGCAAAGTTTGCGCCTGAAATATAATCAGGACTAGGGCAACTCATATACAGAAACTAATGACTTCACATCACTTGCCCTGTGAAATTTTGATTAATCATCCTAATTTAACAATAATGGGGGCATAAAAATTCTAAGAATTTGGATGGTATACATTCAGCACATAGTTCTTCAAGTTGTCCAGCAAACCCTGACTTTAAGAGTCTAAGCAAATTATATATCAGCTTTTATTAGCCATCATTCATACTGTTTTAATTTATATGTATACTTATATGAGTAACTTTGTATGAACATGTTGCTCTCTAGCTTAATTTATTTTTGTAACCAAATAGATAATAATAACAGGACTCTAGCATTGATGTAATAAGTTGTTTTTTTCACCAGAGGTCAGGCTAGTAGTTTTAATGGGTGACCAAATCAACGTAGCTTTAGCATACCATGTAGATTGTAGTGCAGCTTGTTTCTTTGTATATATGTGTATACACAGATGATGACCTTAATGTGAAGGTCAAAACGTTGAATGTATTTTAGTTTATGTTAAACTGAAGTTTTACTCATGGTAGTTGTTTCCATGATTTTTATAATGAACATACACTGTATGTTCATCATATCTGTATATTATGGTATCAAATTTATAGACTGCATGGCTTTCCCAATAGTATTTATATAATCCAACATTCATTTAATCACTGACTGCTGAAAGAAGAATGATTCGGAGCAAAGATATCAAGGAAATTTTTAAATGAATTAAAGCACAAAGAAATAATATTAAAACTTTTATTAAAACTAACATTTTACAAAGAGCTTCCATTGCTCAGTTAAAGTCAAAGCCTTTGGTTAGAAAAACCTGGAATCAAATCCTGTCCAGAATGTGAAAAAAGTTATATATTTTACATATAACTGAGAGAGAGAGAGAGAAAGCTATAACTGTCCTATCATATCATTAATTAATTTTCTGCGAAGCCATGTTGCTGGGCAATGACAGACCACTGAGTCTACTTAGGAAGATAAAGATATTTATTAATGCATCACTAGTATCATCAGAGCCAGAACAATGACTGATATGCACATTAAAGAATGAATCATGCCATGTGTAACACAAAAATGAGCTGTAATACTAGCTGAATTCAGAAATTAAGCAACTTAACTGATCATCTTCAGATAAGACAGAAACCAGATTATTTTTATTCATGTTCAGCTATCATAAGAGGGTTTCACGGGATTCTTTAAATAATCTTCAAATTTGTGAGAATACAATATAGAAGTGTAATTTGTTGACATCTGAGATGACATCCAGACTTAGGACATTCATGTAACTAATGAAATCCAAGTTCTGGCAACAGTAATGTAAATTGCATGAGAAAAGAGATCTGTAAACTCCTGGAAGAGACCAAGGATAAATTTTATCACTTGTAGATAGAGAGAAGAATATTAATTTATTAAACAGGAAAAGGAACTGAAATAATTAAAGTTCTTTAGAACACAAGCAATTTTCTGAGAAATGCATATTTATAAATGATTGTTTATGCAGAGAATGTATATATATAGATAAGGCTTGCAACTATTTTGAGAGTACTTTATTAATTATAGAAATGTTGTAGTCACTAAGAGAGAGAGAGAGCAGCCTTAATGTAATCTTAAAAATAAAATAAATAAATAAATCCTCTAATGCATTTTTATTCACCATAATAGATATCTTTTTGCTCTAACTTTTGGAATTGGTGAACAACCAGTCTCCACTCTTAGCTATCATCAATAACTGAGTTCATGGCTATAGATAATTTTAAAGGAAGTAGAGAAATGAGATATTAAGCATGGCAGAAAAAAATTTAAAAAAAAAAAAAGGTCTAGAAAAAGTTCCTTTAGTTGGTGACTAGATCAAACCTATAATGGTCTTTCTTCGGGCAATCAAGCATTGCCACAAGGCTTCTTGAGATATCAGACTTCTGTAAAACAAATGACGTTTGCTCAACAGGTTTGACTATACGTAGTTCCTGATTATTAGGAATTTATTTGTTTATGATAATTCTCTATATGGGAGGTCTATTACCCTATAGTACACGAGTACTGTAGGTGGGAAGAAAGTTGAGGAGAAACAAGAAACTTGAATAATGTTAGATCTGAAGACTTGCAGATTGTAAGAAAGTGTTCCAAAAGACAACAATAGGAAAGAAAGAAAAAATGAATACATGAATGAAAGAATGAAGAGAAAATTTATTCTTTGAGCATGCAATTAAACTGAAGAAATCCCATAGAGCTGCTGCACATTTTCAGATTTAGGAGAATGAATTTCAGATTTATGCCAATTCCAATAAACAGTGACCATGGAAATGTTTGCAAAAAATGAAAGCAACAGAAACTGAATCTGTATTTTAATGAGAAAGAGAGAGAGAAATGGATAATTAATCAACCTAATTGTTCTTTGATGTACCAAGTCAAGTACTTCAGAGCTCTTAGGGACATTGTCCTAAATGCTATTCTGAAGTAAAATACTGCTTTGAACAAAACATAAAACTTAATTTCTTGGATGCTAAACAATACCTGCAATATGTTTACTTTAACAAAAAATGGAGGGTTAGAGTATTATCTTAAAAAGAAGGAAAGGCTACAAGTTGTTTTGTGTGTGTGTCCATGCATGCATGTGCATATAAGATATAAGGTGGAACTGAATTTTATTGGCACTAAAATTAACATGGCTATTGGAATCACAAAGAAGAGACAGAAAATATCTGGAAGGATTTGATAATTTTGTGTAGTGCAAAGGTTTGCAAAATGAGAAAGAGAAGAATGATATCATCAACAAAACTGTACATTAGATTGAATCAGCTGGAGAAGGTCATAAAAAAAAAGGTATAAAAAGAAGATTTTTAAGCTAAGGCAACTCATGAATGCTGAGGATTCTATTCTAGTAACTCTCAGGTCAACTAACAAAACTTTCATAGTTTTTACAAAAATCGGCTTTGAAACAGTGTTGGATTTAATATAAACAGTAGAAAATCCCAGCATTAGATACAAAATTTGAGGAAAAAGATCCATACACTCACACAATAATATACATTCAGAGAGTAAGCTGGTAATTTAAATGCCAAAGTCATACGATGGAGCTTACTACAACAGGCTTTTGTATAAAACCCCAATCAAATAAATACCTTAGAGATATCAAAAATATCAACTACTTGTGATATTTCAAACATTTCATAGATAAAAGTTGTTCATAAGCAGGAAGATCTCTTGTTAATTGACATTGACAAAATTCAAACTAGTAATCATTTATTAGTTGAGGGATTTCCAGGTAGCATAGAAGTTGTGTTAAGAATGGTAAAGAACTGTTGCTTTTCTTAGGAATTGGTTAAATAAGGGCTAATTTCCAAGCTGCAAGAGAGATACCAAAGGCAACTGCTATCAGTTCTCCAATGTTGCAATGGTGAGAATGAAAAAATTGGAGAAAAACATTAAAGCTTTTTACTGTGGGTAAAAATACAACAGAATTGGGTGTAAAATAGGCTGAAAAGTGGACAGTTTGGTACAACAGCATTACTGGAAATACTTAAAAAACAATGCTGAAGCATCACATCTATGGAAATGTGACTGAAGAGGATCAACGAGAGAATGTATTAATTGAACAGCTCTCTTCTGAATGCAATTAAACATTCAGAGGGAGGCTTTAGGTGCACCATCCTAAATATGAGAACAATATTTTAAGGTTAGGCAGATTTAAGATTTATAAAGTGTCAGTAGTTGAAAGGAAGAGAAGTTCTGTTAAGAATGAAAATGAATATCATTTTTCGGAAGCTGACGAGACTATGGAAGTGGTGTGTTTGTGCCAAAATAGACTGATGTAAAAAACGATCCATGAAGAGAAAACTTATCTTAGTAGTGAGCAGAATATATGCTCTTTCTTCTGGGAGATGAGACAAGACTGTGTTTTGGTGGCATTAAAACTCACCAGGTTATCTTTATCCCACATGATGACAGCAAGGAGATCAGTGTTTAAAGAACTGGCTCAAAGCGTGAATAACCTGAGCACTACAAGGTTTTGTAAACAAAGAACAGGAATAGAGAGTACCATCACCTGCAAAGCTATCAATCAATAGGATTCAATGTAAGTGAGAGACAATTATTGATGCACAGGAGAAAGTATGCATATAAAAGTACAGAGCTCTAGGGTATGCTAGCACTAATTGAAAAACTGATAAAACGAACCATCTACCTCTGATCCACAATGAATGATTGGAGAGAAAGTTGGTGATCCACTCAAAAAGGATGGGAAGAATACCATACAATGGCAGTTTGGTAAGAAGGCCACAATGCCAAACTCAATCAAATGCCTTGGAAATATCAAGAGCAACCACTTGAGTTTTTCCACACTTTTCCCAGCTTGTGTCCAAAGATGAGTAAAGCAAGCCAGGAGATCTGTTGTAATCGCTGATCTTCAAATAGTGAAGCAGTTGGTTGAGGATGACTTTTTCCATTATTTTTGTGATGACTGAAGCGAGAGTCATAAGGAGATAATTTGATGGGTGAATTTTATTTCCTTTTTTTTGAGGCTGGATAAAAGATTGTTTCCAAGTTGCTATATAGAAGCCAGATGAGTATGACAGCATGTAGAGGCAATATAAGGTGGTTGTTAGTTTTCTGGAGAACAAACTTTTTGTACAACTGGAGGGATACTATCAGAGCTAAGAGAGTTGTTAATATCAAGCTACTGAATATTTTTTTTTAACTTCCTTCCAATAAAAGATCAAGGAAGAAAATCTACTAGGAAGTTGGTGAACAGTGGAAGGTTTGCCTTGGTCATCTAAATGGGAGTTGGAGGAAAAGACTGATTTCAAGAGGTCTACCTTATCTCTAGAGGATGTTGCACTATCAGAATGTGTGTGTGTGTGTGAGAGAGAGACACATAGAAGAGCTGATGTTGCATCCCACAGTCTTGGCAAGAGACCAGAAGCCTCGACTGCTATTTGAGCATGACACAAGCTTAGTGCTCAAATAGCATTTAGTATTTACAAAGTCTACTTTGAATTTATTGATTTTTTTTGCTGTTGTTATTGGATATAGTATAAGGCAGTGTTTCTCAACGTGGGGCATATGCCCCACAGGGGAGAAATTAAAAAATGTACATATTTATATTATACTTTTTCAGAACTTGGCTGACTATTATGCTAGAGGGGGGGGGATCAAAATCTTTGAGACGTTGAGGTGAGGCATCAAGATCTTTGAGACATTGAGGTGGGGCATGATCCAAAAAAGGTTGAGAAACACTGGTGTAAGGTGAGTGAGATGCTGGAGTTTTTGCCTTAGGCATATGATGAATTTTATAACCTGGTAAGACAAGAATTAAGGCATGAAAATAATCAATGAGAATGCAATCACAAGAATGACATTTCAAATCAAATTTCCTATATATTAAAGTTATGATCAAAGCAGGCCACATCCTGAAAGCCAACAATATCCAACATGCTTCAGTTCACTTAAGCAAGATTAGAACATAATTAGATTGATGCAACAAATTCACTCACTCCTCAAGAAAGTGGACAAAACATACTGTGCACATGTTATTAGTCATGCAAGCAAGAAAAGATGCCTGGCCAAAATAAGGCAAAACGAACACATCATTGATGTTGAAAAAAAGAAGAGCCTACAAAGCTAGCTTAGTTTTCCATATAACAAAATTCTAATATTATTTGAGAGAAAAATGCTATGCATATCCTACAGAATTCTTGTTGAGAGGCTTATACGCTGGTTAAACATGATAACTAATATTTAAGGAATTGACAGCGTATACTAGAAATATAGATTAAATAAACTTTAATATATACTTTCCGATATTTCGGCGAACGTCACATTGCCATCTTCTTGGGAACTTACTAAAAGACACGTGCACACAAGTACTAATAACAGCAAATGAGACTGAAGCTAGGAAGCTAGCGTTTCCTAATTATTAGATATTATTATTATTAGATCGTTAATATTAGATCGATAAATATTAGATCGTTCCACTTACCTCCCCATTGATTACAATCCCACCAACTCACAAATTAGAAAACTCCATAGGCTCCTTAAGAAGGTCACTTCTTGGCCTGTGGAGATTACCAACAGACTAAAACCCTATAACTCCAGACCCCCCCGCATATATGGGCTCCCAAAAATACACAAAGAAAATGTGCCATTACGTCCCATAGTGGATGGCATTGATTCCCCCACTTACAAACTAGCCAAGCATTTAGCCAAAGCGCTCTCACACTATACTGGCAATACACCATCACACATAAAAAACTCAGCCCACTTCAAAGCCAGTATAGAAAACCTTACACTCCAACATAATGACATAATGGTCAGTTTTGATGTCTCCTCCCTATTCACGAATGTCCCCCTCAAAGAAACCTTAGAGCTAATCCAAGCTAAATTTCCTCCCGATATCTCAGCCCTATTTCAGTTTACAATGAACTCAGGCTATTTCGTTTGGCAGGAAAAATTCTACAAACAGATAGAGGGGACAGCCATGGGTTCACCACTTTCCCCACCCTTGGCCAACTTCTTCATGGAGATGTTTGCAGAGAAAGCCTTAAACTCAGTCCCACAAAAACCTACCATATGGCTTCGCTACGTTGATGATGTTTTTGCTATTTGGCCACATGGCCCGGATTCACTCCTCTCCTTCCTAACACACTTGAACAACCAACACCCTAGAATCAAATTCACCCTGGAAAAAGAGAAAAACAATAACCTCCCCTTCCTAGACACACTAGTCACCCGCCAACCTGATGGAACCTTGGTTTTCTCAGTTTATAGAAAACCCACCCATACAGGCAGATACATTCACCAACAATCCCCCCCCCCCCTCACAACAATATGGAGTTATTAAAACATTATTCAACAGGGCAAAAATAATCTGTTCTAATGATCAAGCCCTAACCACTGAACTAAATCACATCCGTGACACTTTCTCAGCCAACGGCTACCCCCTCCAAAAAATCCAAAAAATACTTAACCCAGTTATCCACAACCCACCATACCCTCCCCTTCACAAAAAAAGATTACTCTAAATCTATCACGATTCCCTACATCAGAGGCACCTCGGAAAAAATCAATAAAATCCTAAAAAAACATGACTTGACCACTTGTTACAGACCACATAGAAAACTGGCATCCCTTATCCGCTCCACCAAAGACCAACCACTTCCCCTAGACCTACCTGGTGTATACCAGGTCCCTTGCAGCTCTAAACTGTCCTACTTTGGCCAAACAGGCAGGACAGCAAATATCAGAATCTCAGAACACAAGGATTACATCCAACTTTACCAGTACAGCCACTCTGGGCTTGCAGACCACGCTCTGGATACTCGCCACAGAATAAGATGGAAGAAAGCCACAGTCATACACCGCAGCAAGTTCAAGTATGAAAGACTATTCATGGAATCAGCCTCGGCCCTTAGGAACATGCCAAACCTCAACAAATTTGGATGCATGAAACTGCCCCAAATTTGGGAAACTTTTATCAGAAGAACTTCAGCCCAAAGGCCAAGAACTACCAATACAGCCCGCCAGGGGGCACCATCAGGACTTTAGGAAACGCTAGCTTCCTAGCTTCAGTCTCATTTGCTGTTATTAGTACTTGTGTGCACGTGTCTTTTAGTAAGTTCCCAAGAAGATGGCAATGTGACGTTCGCCGAAATATCGGAAAGTATATATTAAAGTTTATTTAATCTATATTTCTAGTATACGCTGTCAATTCCTTAAATATTAGTTATCATATCCTACAGAAGTTAGTCAAAAATTTGGGGAAAGTATAAAGGTGATATGAACTCCACCCTAGTGAATGCAATAAAAACCAGAGTATGAATTTCAACCACATGTGGTCACCCTTGATAAAAAGATTTGGCATGAAAGAAAGAGGCTAAAAATCACACTAAATGATCTTTATGCAATAAAGATCATTTAGTGAATACAGCACTTGAAATCTTACATGCATGTTATCATTATGATAATGAACTCCATGCAGTCAATAGTGTTATCATAATAAGTTTCATTCAGTGAACAACATAATGCATCCCAGTACCTGCCACATAAAAACTCTCTTTACTCCCCCCTTACACAACTTTTAGAGATAGTCTATTGTTCTCCCCTCTTGCCCTCTGCACAATGCATAATCCCCTATGGATTATTATTTATATGGGCACTCCTTGGAGTCAAAAGATTCACTGCAGGAGACCCACTCTATCTATTAACACAATACCTATCATACATCTCCTTTAACCTATTCACTGTTAGGATGCACACAACCACCTCTAGCAATCCATTCGACTCATTCACCACTCTCCAATCTGCACTAGCTGCACTCTTAGACAACTTCCAAGTATGAACCCCCCCCCCCCTTGTTTTTCTCCTACTCCCCATGTATTAAAAAATTTCTTCTGAATGCTCTCCACAATTCCCAAGAAATGCAGGTGACCAAATCTGTGCACAGCAGTCAACATGTGGCTGAATCATATCCCTATAAAGAGGGATAATAACCTACCTATCTTTACATGTTCATGTGTTCTTCAGCATCCAAGTAATTCTCTGAGCTATTCTGACAACTCTTGCAATATGTTCAGTGAATTTCAATTCTCTATCTACCACCACCATTGGATCTCTAGCCTCATCAATTTCCTGTAAACTAGTACCATCAATATGATATGAAGTGTGTAATCTTTTCATCCCGAAGTGCAGTACCTTACATTTTACAACACTGAATTGACAACCATTGTCCTCTGTCTATATTGCTAATTTATTTAAATTATCCTGTAAGATATCTGCATCACCTTTATCAACTATTGCCATTCCAAGTTTTGCATAATCAGCAAACAACTGAATATCCCCTCATCAAATCTTCTGCTATATCATTAAAGTACAAATTAAAGAGTAATGGTTCCCAGTACAGAGCCCTGGGACACTCCACTAGTCATCCTCATTAATCTTGATTCCACTCCACTATACACCCTATGTCTATCAGTCACCCCCATCAATGTCACCAGCCTCATATCCATTCTCAATTGCTCCAACTTATGCAATAGTTTCCATGAGGTATTCTGTCTAATGCCTTTTGTATAGTTCGGCAATATTGTGGTGTAGCCATTTCCTTTATCTAATGCCAGTGTCACCTTATTATAAAATGTGAATAAATTACTAAGGCAGGACCTACCTTTTTTATAAAAGTGTACAGTCCTCTATAGAGTATCATATTTCTATGCACCCATTCCTGAATTTTACGTTTGACCAACTTTCCCCTACTTTAACCACCAATCCAGAGATACTAACTGACCTGTAATTTGCTACTTCTATCTTGGAGCCACCTTTATGTAATGGAACTATCTTACCCTCTTTTTACCCCCTGCCCTTGAAACCTTGCCAGAGGTGAGACTTAGATTAAACAACTTCATTCAGAGGCACTGCCAGTTCAATTGCAAATTCTCATAGCACACGAGCTCACGTGCTGACATACCATCCGGGTCAACTGCTGTATTCACAATGATATTTTTCAATATGCTGAGTACCCCTTCTGTTCATCTATCTAAATGCTCACATCAATCTATCACCTCAGTAAATGATATTACTTGTATCAGTAACTGATACAAGTAACATCACCACCTGGATGATATACCCTTGCAAAGTGATCACTCAGTAAATGAACTATTTCTTCTGATTCTGTAACTTTCCTATCATCAGCATTGAGTAAAGTTATCCTTCAGTAATCATTTTTCTCTTACTTGGCACATAGCAAAAAAACTCTTTTGGATTTACTTTAGCCATCATCATCAAATTTCTGCCATGTACCCTCAAGGGGTGTATGATATGACAGTACTACATGAAAAAATTACATCATTACTAACTTCCTATCTACAATTTTCCTCCAAATCAGTCTGTTACTTGTCAAGACTCCAACATTATCAGATCTTATATTTCTATCGTCTAAAGCACTTTGTACTGTATCAATCCACCTATATCTTGGTCTTCCTCTGGGTTCCTGCAAAACAGGAACCAAAACATTAGCAAAACAAGTGTTCCTGCCAACCTGGCAGAGAACACTTGTTTTGCTAATCTTTCCTCTCCCATTCTATTTAAATGACCATACCACCTGAGATTAGCTCTGCTAATGCATTCCTGGATGCTGACAATGTCAAGTTCTTTCCTAATATCCTCATTTTTAATATGATATTGCCATTGATGCCATCTGTTCATGCCTCTAATCTTTCTCAGGACTCTCATATCTGCGGTCTCCAGTCTTTGGTCAAGTGTTTTACTTCTGACCCAGCTCTCAGATTCATAAGTTAAAACTGGTTTGAACACTGTGTTGTATACAGCTAATTTAGTGTTCCGACTAATTTCTCTCTTATTCCATATGAATTTATTCAATTGACTTCCCACCATACCAGCTTTGCTGATTCTGTTGTCTATTTCTATATTTAATTTACCATCTTCAGTAAAAATCGTGCCTAAGTAGCTGAAATGTTTTACTTGTTCAACAGGCTCTCCATTCACAACACAGTTGACATTTTCAATGATTCTGCCTATTTTCATTGTCTTTGTCTTTTTATTGCTGACCTTCATACCATATCTATTACAACAGCTATTCAATTTAGTCAGAGAATCTTGCAGACTTGTAGCGGATTTATTTAGAAGTATAACATCATCTGCATAAAGCAAAGAGCTGACATTAACATCTCCAATTTTGATATCATGTTTAATACCACTTTCCTTCATAATGTGATCCATAGAGATAATGAATAACAGAGGGGATATTTTACTTCCTTGTCTCACACCAGATTTAACATTAAACCTTCTTCCTGTACTTCCTTCAATTCTAACTGCTGACTTACAACTCAAATAAAGACTAAGTATTGCTTGATATAATGCCCCATTGCAGCGTATTGAATAGCTTCTCTCTTGGCACCTTGTCATTTGCCTTTTCCAAATCGACAAAACTTAAATACAGATCTTTGTTATATTCCCATGCTTTCTCAACTATTTGTCGTAAAGTGAAGATCTGATCCTGACAGCCTCTATTTGGCCTGAATCCAGCTTGTTCTTCAGCAAGCTTTTCTTCCACAATTCTTCTCAACCATTTCTCAAGTATACTTGCATAGATCTTGCCAGGAACACTCAGTAGGGAAATACCTCTGTAATTCCCACATGCAGTTTTATTTCCCTTTTTATATATGGGTCCTATGAGAGCTCTACACCAATCATTGGGGATTCGTCCCTCTGTCCAGGCTTTCTGAACTATGCAGTGCAGCCACTGTAAGACTTTTATACCACCATACTTCAGCATTTCTGGTCGAATATCATCTACTCCTGCTGCCTTTCCACATTTCAAGCCTTTGATGGCTTTTTCTACTTCAAGTATGAATATGTATTCCTGACTGCATGCCTGGTCAGTGTTTTTTTATCACTGTGCTCTCATCACTGCTTTTTCATTTAGCAGTTTTTCAAAGTAATTACTCCATACTTCAAGGATATCTTTTTCTCCTGTTTTCATGTCACCTTTATCATCTCTAACTCCTTTTACAGCACTCTTCCTTCCATTTCTAAGCTTCTTCAAACAACCTCCAGAATATTTTGCCACCTTCTTGATATTTATTTTCTATATTCTTGCCAAAGTCCTCCCATGACTTTTGTTTAGCTAGTTTTACACACTGTTTAGCTTTCTTACATTTGTCTCTGTATTCTGTAAGAGTAAAAGCTGACTTATTTGCCAGGAACTTTTGGTATGCTTTCTTCTTTTCCTTCATTGCCTCTTTAACTTCCTGTGTCCATCAGGGAGTTCTGATTTTTTTATCCTTGCAGACAACCTCACCACATGCCTCTCTGGCAGAATCAATCAATGTTTTCTTCAGAGTTTGCCAGTGAATCTCCAAGATTTGATTCCTGTTCTCAAACTCTTTCATTTTCTTTTCAATAATCTTTCTGTATTTTAGTCTACAGTTCACATCTGAGAGCTGCTCAACTTTTATTCGCTTTAAAACTTTCTTACATGTTATTCTTTTCAATATGAAATTCAATTTTATCCTGCTCAAGACTAAATAGTGATCACTTCCAATTTCAAATCCTCTGTACACTCTGGTGTCCTGCACCAGGGAGAAAACATCACTATCAACAATAACATAGTCAATGAGACTTTTCTTATTCCTAGCCTCTTCTCTCCATGTGAATTTGTGCACATTTTTATGTTGGTAATAACCAGTCCATGTCCTGAGCAGAAATCCAACAGATATTTGCCATTATTATTAGCTTGGCTCTTTTCTCCAAATTTTCCCAAAATATTTTTGTATGTCTCACAATCATTTCCTACTCTGCTATTTAGATCCCCAACAAGGACCAACTTTTCATTTTTCATTGTGTCAGTTGCTTTTTCTAGAGCGTCAAAAAATTCCTCCACTTCTACCTTAGTAGAACCTTCTGTGCGACCATAGGCACAAATAAGTCTCATTGTCCAATTCCCCATTCTCATATTTGCCCACATTACTCTACTTGAGACTGACTGCCATTCAAGAAGATTAGCCTCATATTTTGTGTTGAATACTATGGCTACTCCTTCTTTTCCTTGATTGTCATTGCCTGAATATAACATTTTGTATTTATTGCTCAGAAAGATCTCACCAGTTTTGGTCTTTTTTGTTTCAGTCACCCCTATTATGTCGATCTGGTACTTATCTAATTCCTCAGCTAGCTCCATTTCTTTGCCATTCAGGCTTCTTACGTTGATAGTACCGATCTTTAACTCTGGTGATGTTGAGTTGGGGTTTGTTTTTAGATTTGTTCCAGTAGCTGACTTTTCGCTGTTCGCCCTGGTTCCCTGGCGAAAACAATGGGGGCCTTGTTTAACCGGGCGACGCCCCAGCCAGCATGAAATTTTGTCATGTTGTACCATCATTTTTTTTTATTTTGGTTTAACCAATAAGAATACAATTTGGTCGGCTAAATCCCAAATTGCCAGCCCATCCTTGTTCGTTCAGTATCCAAGTAGATACCCAACAGGGTGCACCACAAGAAGGTGAGGATTGGACATTAGGTCAGAAGCCCTGGTCGGTTCTCCACATTCCTTTAAAGGCTATGTGGAGGTCTCCTCTCAGTTATACAGCTTAGCCTGCGCAACTAATTTTCTTTTGAAATCTGATTCAGCCTTCCTTACCATATTAGTTGCTTGTGCTTTATACTGCTCGTCATGGGCATGCTGTTCACCTTGCTATTTATATTTCTTCCAGGATGCTTTCTTTTTTTGCAGTTCCTGCTTTATACTGTTAGTCATTCACTTAATTCCTACTCAGTTTATCCTCCTAACACTGAGTATGCACTCTGATACTGCCTCACTCAAACAATCCTTTACCACTTCCCTTGTACTAATGAAATTCATTCTATGTAGTTTCTTATGCCCTGGCACTGCTCCAAGTTGCTTGTCTCCCTTTGACTAAATTTCCACATGTTGAGCAACCTCCCAGGAATAAGACTGCATAGTCACTTTCTCTGATCAGAGAATCTTCAGGTAATATTATAATCTTCTGAAGGTAATAGCATCAGAAGATCATAACAGATCTCCTGATGCTATTAACAGATCCAACTGTCAAACTCTTGGTCCATTCCATCATGTACTGTTTCAGGTATTTATCCCTTAGTAACAACAGAGGGCAAAGTCTGGCTGTCACCTCCTCATGGTGCCTTCTGAATAATTTGCAGCAGCATTTCTTTTTTCCATCACAAATTTCAGTGATCATAACTATGCTACTGTGTATGGGGAAGCCAATGCAACTCTTGATTTGCAAATTATGTCAGAGTGAGAAATGAGCAAATCATTTCACCCATTACAAGAAATATTAATATCATCCAATGTAATTTAAGTGGTATTATTACTCCAGCAGGCAAAGAAAAACTAATTAAACTAACAAACATGATGCTGATATTATTTGCATCCAGGAATCCAACTTGTGACAAACCAGCAAACTAAACATTAAAAACCATGATATCATACAACAAGAGAGGCCTACTGACCAAAATGGAAGAGGGTTTCTGACACTAATCCGGAACTTGCCATATAAAGTTGTTGAACTAGACACAGTAGCAGAAGGAACTGAAATACAAGGTCCAAATACTGGAACCAAATGAAAGGGCATTAATCACCCAACCGGCCATGACATTTATAGATGTCAAGATTAACATGAATGCGAAGTGCATATTAAAATTGCAATACCATTGATATTACATTGAAATATACGATGGATAAAGTGAATGAGGAGTGTGTATTTTATCCAGATTGCCAATTAGGTGGTTAAACATATTCAATCGTTATCATCCTCCTAACAAACCAGGACCAAATCTTTCCAGCCTATCCCATCTCATTGAAGAAAACTCTATTATCTTAGGAGACATGAATAGCAAACATCTGTTATGGGGTTCTGAGGAAATAAACTCAAGAGGAGAAAACCTGAGTAATTTCTTAGATGAAAGAGGACTAATAACCCTCAACAGCGGAGAACCCACTTATCTATCTCATTCGTATGGTACAAAAGACACTCTAGATATTACTGTGGTGTCTCCAAATCTCCATGACAAAGCTATTTGGTCTGTTTTGGAACCAGTAGGAAGTGACCATACCCCAATATTATATAACCCAAATCCAAATAAAAAAAATATCATTGGAACTTCCGAAAGGCAAACTGGGAGAAATGCAAGGAATGAAGTAAACAAAATGCTAAAAGATCACATATACCATTATGAGCTAGACAAAGACTATATAATTTGGAAGAACACTATCCTAAATGCAGCAAAGAAAAGTATCCCAAACGGCTATAGGAGAAAAGTTATTTCAAACTACACAAAGGTTCACCAGGAACTTGCAGTAAAATAACTAAAAGAAATGAATTATTTAACATTTTAAAAATTGGAAGCCCTCCAAAAACCAGGATTAAGCACAATAAGACAAATGCTGAAATTAAACAAAAATATATATATTATAAAGAACTAAGTGGCAAGAATTCTGCCACAACTTAAATCCAAATACTTCAGATACCAAACTTTGAAAACTGACTGCTAATTTACAAAGATACTTACCAAAGGTAAGTGAGACTAACATGCTAAAAGATCCGGGTGGAAATATCAAAATTGGAGATCGCAAATACCTTGGCCTTTCATTTTCAAAAAATAAGCGAACTAGAGATGAATACTAGCAAAGATCATCAAATATCAAAACAGGCTCAACAGCAAATAATTCTGGGATCCATTTACAATCTCTGAATTGAGAGATGCCTTGGAGAGACTAGATATAAATAAATCATGTGGACCAGAAAACATAAAAGGAATTGTGATCAAGTTTCTCCCCTAGTCCTAGATTGGCTACTTGACCTATTTATAGCCTAAAACAAGGAAAAGCTCCAAAAGATTGGAAAACAACCACAAACATACCAATTATAAAGCCTAACAAACCTCGAGACTAATCCGGAAGTTATCGACCAGTTTCGCTGACTTCACTTCCAGGCAAATTGATTGAAAAAAATGATAATCCAACGTTTGAATTACTACCTAAACAAAAACAGTATATTACCACATTTTCAGGTTGCCTTTAGAAGAAATCACTCAACTGATCAACTTTTCTACTTAACCCAGTCAATTCAAGATAACTTCCAGATCAAACCTACTAATTCCACTGTTGAAGCTTTTATAGATTTTAGTAATATCTTTGACAAGGTGTGGAGGCAGAAACTTTTCCAAACTTTGTCATACTGGAATAAACAGAAAGGTTCTAAACTGGATTTATGACTTTCTAAGAAATAGAACAATTCGAGTTAGGAAATATATAATACCTTTTCAAAGAAAATGAAAATAAGACAGAGAATCCTTCAAGGCAGCATTTTGAGCCCACTCCTTTTTTTTCCATCTACTTAAACAAAAATATAAATAAACAAAGATTGCTAGCTATGTGTGCTGATGATTTGGTCCTATTCTCAGCTCATAACAACTTAGAAACAGCAGAAGGTCACTTAAACAAAGCCATTGAAAGTTTCTCTACATACTGTCAAAATCAAAAATCAATTACATTACATTTAATGAAAACACCAAATACCTTGGAGTTACTCTGGATTCTTAAATAAACATATCGACAATATTGCAGTGAGAGCAAAAAGAAGGCTAAAAATGAAAATAAATATCATGAAAATTATATCTGGAAGAGAGTGGGGAGCTGATGCTAAAATCCTTAAGTCACATACACCTCTATTATCTGATCCATAATGGAAAATGCTTCGCCCATCTGGATGCAAACATCGCAAACCAGTTTAGACAAGCATATAAAAATTCAGAAAAATGCAGCCAGAATTGTATGTGGACTAAGGAATACAACTCTTTGAAAACTAGCAGAATTCGAATCCAACCTTGTTCCATTTGAAAATTAGGTGACAAAAAAATCTCATTGAATTTGTAGAAAAAAAAAAGAGGCCAACCTGGCATATCATAGAAAAGTGCACTTTTTAAAAAAGTGGCAACAAACAGAATAAAGAAAAAATCGACAATGCATAAAATCATGGAAAATAAAATTCCCTTGAATTGTCCAAATAAAATAGCCAATTACCCAGCATTTCCTCCAAATCAAGACAGGAAAAATATAGTTATTAATTTTGAAATAGGGAAATATGAGAAACAAAGCCTAGAAAACCCTGAAATCTTGAGATCGGTGGGCCCTGACAGAATTCCAGTGGAGGCATGGAAGGCATTGGGGGAAGAGGGAATTGATCCGCTGTGGACCTGTTCATGAAAGTTTGCCAACAGCAAAATATACCCGAGGAATGGAGGGAGAGTACTCTTGTCCTCATCTACAAGGGTAAAGGGGATGCACAAGACTGTAAAAATTACAGAGGAATAAAGTTGATGTCCCACACAATGAAGATCCTAGAAAGGGTTCTTGATGGTAGATTGAGGAAGGAGGTGGAGATTGCAAAGGAACAATTTGGCTTCATGCCTGGTAGATCAACAACAGATGCTATCTTTGGGTTACGGCAGATGATGGAAAAATATCGAGAGAAACAAAGGGAGCTACATCTGGTATTTATTGATCTGGAGAAAGCATACAATAGAGTGCCAAGGCAAGAAGTCTGGAGGTGTCTGAGGGAGAAGAAGGCGCCAGAGAAATATGTCAGGTTGGTGCAGGAAATGTACAGAAATGTGAAGACAAGTGTTCGGACCTGTTTGGGACAGACAGAAAGTTTTCAAGTAACAGTTGGCTTGCATCAAGGGTCAGCATTAAGTCCGTTTCTGTTTAATATTGTGATGGAGGTGGTAACAGAGGAGGTGAGAGAAGATGCGCCTTGGACAATGTTGTATGCAGATGACATCTTGTTGTGTGTAGATTCAAGAGAAGAAGCAGGAACTAAACTGGAAAGATGGAGAAAAGTACTGGAAGAGAGAGGTATGAGACTGAGCAGAAGTAAGACAGAGTATATGTGTTGCACAGTGGGCGGCGGCCAGGAGACAGATCTGGAGCTGGAAGGAAATGTCATCAGGAAGGTGAGAGACTTTAGATACTTAGGTTCAACAGTAGAAGAAGATGCAGGAGCTGAGAAGGAAGTGGGATGCAGGATACAAGTGGGTGGGAGGGATTGGAGGGAGATGGCTGGAGTGTTATGCGATAAGAGGGTGCCGATCAATCTGAAAGGCAAAATTTATAGGACAGTAGTGAGGCCAGCTATGACATATGCTATAGAAACTGTGGCCCTGAGGAAAAATAATATCAGCAGGATGGAAGTAGCAGAGATGAGAATGCTTAGGTGGATGTGCGGTGTGACCAGAAAGGATCGTCTGAGAAATGACTATGTCAGGGGAACAGTGAAAGTTACGAACTTAGGAGCGAAAATACAGGAGGCAAGGTTGAGATGGTTTGGTCATGTGATGAGGAGGGAGGACGAATATGTGGGAAGAAGGGTCATGCAGATGGATGTGCAAGGAAGGCGGAAGCGTGGGCGGCCAAAGAAGAGATGGAGGGAGCTGGTAGAAGAGGACTTGAAGATGAAGAACTTGGATGTGGTGACAGCCCAAGACAGGAAAGTGTGGAGGAGACTCATTACAAACAGTGACCCCACTTAAGTGGGAGAAGCTGCAGAAGAAGAAGAAGAAGAAGAATTAACTCTTTCAAAAATAATGAAATATGGACCTGACTCAATAAAGATCTACATAGATGCTCAAAAAATTCAAATGACAATTCTGGGAGTGGTGTACTCATCACTGGTTCATAATATAGAATATATATTTCAAAATATAGAAAAACTAAAAACAACCAACAGTATAGGATGCAGCTCATACCATGCAGAATTAATAGCCACACAGCACTACAACATATGGATAAACAAAACCCAAAGGAATTTATATTCTGCACAGATTCCTTAGCAGCCCTTCAAGCTATTAAGAACTGCTACACTAGCCACTTAGAAATACTTAGAGGCATATCAAAAAACAAACTACATAAGGATTCCGAAATATTATTATTATTATTGTTATTATTATTGTTCTGGGCAACTCCAAGGAGTCAACAGACTCATCGAGGGAGGCCTTAACATCATGTCAAGAACAACTATTCGACATTGACACAGTGTCTATCATACCTTGCCTTGAACTCATTCACGGTCGTAGCACCCACAACAGACTCTGGAAGCTTATTCCACTCATTCACCACTCTCCAAGTAAAAAACCTAGCTCTAACTCCCTTGTCAACCACGCTCTTACCCAGCTTCCATGCATGGCCCTTAGTCCTCCCACCACCAGTCATATTTTCAAAAATATCTTCTGGATCAATCTTATAGAAACCCTTCAGTAATTTGAATGTCTCAATCATATCACCCCTCCTTCGCCTATCGTCCAATCTCTGCAACCCACAAATCTTCATCTATTCTCGTAAGGTTCATTCCACAGACCTTCTATCATCTTGGTCACTCGTCTCTGGATCCTCTCCACTTCCTCCCCATCACAAAGAAACCCTGGTGCCCATAACTGGGCACAGTAGTCCAGATGGGGTCTTATCAAGGCTCGATACAGAGGAACAGCAACTTGTTTGTCTCTGCATGTTAAAGTATTTTTCAGAAGCCAAGTGATTTGATGAGCTGATTTAGTCACTTTTGCAATGGGCCCCTAAACTTCAATTCCATATCCACCAACACACCCAAATCCCTAGCCTCATCAATCTCCTGGAGTACGGTTCCACCAATGCGATATACTGCTGCTATTCTTTTCACCCCAAAGTGCATAACCTTACACTTTGCCACATTAAATTGGATTCCTTTTTTCCTAGCCCAGTCCTCCAAACTATCCAAATCATCCTGTAAAATTTTGACATCCTGTGCACTCACACAATTGCTCTACCCAACTTTGCATCGTCAGCAAACAAGTGAACACTTCCTCTCAAATCCTTTCCTATATCATTGATGAACAAATTGAAAAGCAGTGGTCCAAGAACAGAGCCCTGCGGCACACCACTAGTCACAAGCCGTCTTGTAGACTCCACTGCTGCATAAACCACTCTCTGGTATCTCTCCTTCAACCACCTTCCTATCCATCTCACCAACCCTATATCTATCCCCATCTACTCCAGTTTACTGATTAGGGTTCCATGTGGTATCCTGTCAAAGGCCTTGGCAAGGTCCAGTAGTATCACTGTAAACCCATTACCCCCTATCCAGTTCAGCCGTCACTGTGTTATAAAACGTGAGCAAGTTACTGAGGCATGATCTACCCTTCACAAAACCATGTTGTCCCCCATACAATATCCCATTTTCATCTATCCAATCCTATATTCTTTTCTTGACTAATTTCTCTAAGACCTTGACAATGATTCCTGATATGCTAATCGGTCGGTAATTTACAACAGCAGTCTTGGAACCACCTTTATACAGTAGAACTATTTTCCCCTCTTTCCACCCCCTCGGGACTAACCCAGACCCGAGACTCAAATTAAACAAAATGGTCAAGGGTACTGACAATTCTTTAGCTGCTTCTCATACGACACGAGCTGGTATACCATCCAATCCCACGGATGTATTAACATTGAGGTTATGCAATAGACTACTCACCTCCACTTCATTCACCACAATTCCCATATAATCTACTGGTTTATTTGTTTCTGCAATGTCACCACCACCTGGATGATATATACTTGCAAAGTGCTCACTCAGTAACTCAACTATATCAACTGATTCAGTTAGATCCCTACCATCGGCACTCCTTAAAATCATTCTGCCATGTACATTTTTCCTTTTACTTGCCACATATCTAAAAAACTGTTTAGGATTCTCTTTAGCCTGCCATGGCCAATGTTCTTTCGTAATCCTTTTTTGCTTTCCTTACCACACTCGTTACCCTTCTGGCCTGCGCTTTATACTGTTCATGTGCCTGCTGGTCACCTTTCTCCTTAAATTCCCTCCATAGTTGTTTCTTTTTTTGCAGCTCAAGCTTAATGGTGGTATTCATCCATTTAACCCCTACTTGATTTATTATTCGGACTCTAGGTATACAGTCAGCCATTGCTTCATGCAAACACTTCTTACTGCCTCCCATGCACTATCGACTTCTAGTCCTTGCAGTTGTACATGCCATGGCACTGAACCAATCAAACTCCTAAGCTTGTCATACTTTCCAGCCCGATAATTCCACATGTACCCTGTCTTAATTGAAAATTCCACACCTTTAGCCACCTCCCAAGTCAAGACCCTATGATCACTCTCACCAATTGGTGGCAATGTGGTCATATTTGTTACAGCCAAATCCTCAGATGTAATTACTAGGTCAAGCACTCTCTGACCCCTAGTATTTTCCATTACATGCTGTTGCAGATAGTTATCCCTTAATAACCACATAAAATCCAATTCCTTCCTCTCGTGTGTCATCTCCTCACTCCAATCAATGCGACCATAGTTGAAATCTCCCATGATAATTACCCTCCTTCCACTCTTTTCTTCTATTTGCTTGTGCATACTGTCACCACCATCTTTTCCATCACCTGGTCTATAGCAGTACCCAATTGTATATTTAGTTCTGCTAGCCACAATCTCACACCAAATGGCCTCAAATGTGCTCTTTTCTCTATCCTGCAATTCAACTTCTATTCTCCTTGGCTGTAGCTCATCAGCTATCATCAACAATACTCCTCCCCCTCCACCCATTTTATTCTCCTGGTCATTCCTGAACACACTATATCCATCACATTCAATCCCGCTAGCTATATCATCTACAGTCAGCCATGATTAACTAATACCAATAACTTGTGGTCTGGAAGTGCTAACCATGGCCAAAAACTCTTCCTTCTTGTTCCTAATACTCCTAGCATTAGTGTACATGAATTTAGGACCCCCATTAGCCCCAACCCTACCTTGATGCCTTATATTAACTATCCCACTCTGATTTGTTGTCCTTATTTGCTCGGGCATATTATATTCATTCATAGATTCAACTGCCTCCCTAAGGACTATATATCTACCCCCCCCCCTTAATAAATCTAGTTTCCCTGAATTTGCACATCCATTACATTCAGCAACACTTTCTCAAGTCTCCTTACACCGTAACCATTTAAATGCAAGTCATCCATCTTATACAGATCCTTTCGCCCATCGAACTCACTCCACACATCCACAAATTCCACACCACTCGTCATACATAACCCACGCAAAAAGTCATTCGCAATTATGGCCCTCCTTTTAAACATTTCACTGTCATATCGTGGCAAAAGACTAATCATTCTAACTCTCTCACTCTTTTCTTTTGCTACCTCAAACAATTCATTCAGGTCTTCTATCATTTCCATTTTATCTCCTTTCAAATCATTCGTACCTGCCACAACAATCATTTCTTTCACCTTTTCCTTTTGCTCTCTAATAGACTCAGTTACATCCTTTATGGTCGCACCAGGTTGGTATGATTTTGTCAAATCCTCTACTAACACACCTCGTACTAACAAGTCTCCATACAGCACTCTATCCTTCATTTTGTTCACACTCATACGCCTATTTTTTTCCTGTCATACTTTTTATTATTGGTTGGTTCATTCAGTCGACTTTTGCTCATACACTCTAACTGCTGTTTTGTCCTTTGTATCGCACCATTCAACAACGTGATCTCACTCATTGCACCTATTTCATCTTTTTTTATTCTCTGTAAAACCATTAATACTATCATTCACACTCTCACAATTCTCTGGTACAACCTCGCCATTTCTTGTCATATCCCTATTTTCTTCATTCTGAAGTTTGACAAAAATATCACACTCACGATCCGAAATACACTTCAATTCCTCATTCTCCCTACATTTTCTACACACATTCACTCCTTTATTATCATCTAACCACACTCTGATCGCACTCCGCAAAGCGTACATTTCGCAGATAGTACACTGAATCATCTCCTTTACATTACCGTTCTTGAAAGAAGATGGCGAACCATCATTACTGGCCGCCATTTTCCTTCGTACTGGAGCCATACTTACTAGTAACGTATTTTATCAAATTATAAATTATAAACACCAAAAACAGACGCACCAAGATATGCAAGGCAAACAAAACTACGCAACATTAAAGTAAATTTATTAACAATAACTGAAAATAACGCTTATCTTATCTGGAGCTTTCACGAACACTACACACTACGAATCCCTCTAGCGGCGACTTCCCGACATAGATTATGTTATAAAATACTTTAGTACACTAACTACACTAATAAAACTACAATAATATACTAAAATTACACAATTAAATCTAACAAAATATTAATAAATCAACAAAAATCACAAATCTTTCAGGAGCTCTCCGACAGTACGTCCTTTCACCAGATAGCCTCGACGCCAGCAATCGAATATTTCAATGGATTCCATCCCATGTGGGATTAAAGGGAAATGAAACTGAAGATGAAGTAGCAAAAAAGGCTGCAACATCAAGTGATACCACAGATTTTGATCTTTTTAAAACTACTCAAAAAGAAAACATAAAAAGAATGATTCTCCGGGACATTACTCACCACTGGTATTAAGCAGAAAAACTAGGAGCTACCATCAACTCCAAGTTTAATCACTAACGAGAGAGATCATGCCACTACCATGATCTCTCTCGCCTCAAGAAAAGCCACACAAGACCAGTCAAGTTTAGCAATGGCATAAAAGCCTTCCCTATCTGCAAAATCTGTAACATCGAGGAAGCATCACACTGCATTTACTATCTGGTATGAATATTTCTAAATGTGAACTTTATAACAACTCAGAAAAGATGCTTTATAAAATACATGAATTTGATCTCTATGATCTGGTGTAATAATACCATGAAATAATAATAATAACCCTTAATAACTGTATAAATTTCATTTCCATTTTGCCATGTGCTCTTTCCTTCTATATCACCATAGTTGAAGTCTCCCATGATAATTGCTTGTCCTGCACTCATGCTAATTTGCTGATATATGTCGTCCACATCTTCTTCTGGACCCCCCCCCCCCCCCAGGTCTATAGCAGCAACCAACAATATATTTTGTCCTATTGGCCTCTATCTCACACCGGACAGCCTCAAATAAACCATTTTCATCAGATCTACAATCTTCCTTAACTTCCATTTTTGTTGGTTAAAGTTCTTTGGCTATCATAATAATACTCCTCCTCCTGCCCTATTTCTACTATCTTCTCTGCAAATCCATTACATTCTATTCTAGTAAATATATCATTCTCTGATAACCAGGTCTCGATGATGCCAATAATTTTTTGCCAAGTTGAGCTGACTAATGCTAAAAACACCTCTCCTTTACTTCTGATACTTCAGGCATTTCAACATTCCCTTGGGCCAATAGTCATTCTTACATAATGTAATTATCTGCCCATTCAGATTAAATTAATCCTATAAAATTCCATTCCAACTTAAATGATTATCATATCACCTCTTATCTGTCCTATACACCACACTGCAATCTGCATTTTTTCACCCCTCAACTTCTCCCCCATAACCAACACTACAGAGTCTAGACCAAAAATCCATAAACAAAATGTGGCATTACATCCCATTGTGGATGGTACTGATTCACCCACATACAAATTAGCCAAACATTTAGCCAAAGTGCTCACGCAATATACTGGCAACACACCTTCACACACACAAAAATAACTCAGTCCACTTTAAACTCAGTATAGAAAACCTCTCACTCCAACACACTGACATAATAGTCAGTTTTGATATCTCCTCCTTATTCACCAATGACTCACTCAAAGATACATCAGACCTCACGCAAGCCAAATTTCCTCCTAATATCTCAGTCCTATTTCAGTTACCATGAACTCAGGCTGGTTCGTTTGGCAAGAAAATTCTACAAACTGATAGAGGGGACAGCCATGGGTTCTCCTCTCTCTCTCCAACTACTGGCCAACTTCTTTATGGAGACCTTTGAAGAATAAGCCTTAAACTCTGCCCCACATAAACCAACTGTTTGGCTATGCTATGTGGATGATGTGTTTGCCATTTGGACACATGGCCTGGATACACTTAAACATTCAACAGCCCCAGGATATAGTTTACCTTGGAAAAGGAACACAACAAACAGTCTCCCCTTTCCTAGGCACTCTGATTACACATCAGCCTGATGGATCCCTGGCTTTCTGTTTACAGAAAACCCAAACATACAGGTAGATACATTCACCCCATCCCTCCCAACAATATGGGATTATAAAAACTGTATGTTACAAAAAATTAATCAGTTCAGATAATAATGCCCTAACTACTGAACTTAACCATATCCTTAACACCTTCTTAGCCAATGGCTACAACCCCCCCCCCCCAAAAAATGTTAAAACTAGTTAACCACATCCCTCCTCTCCCTTCATAGCAGAGATTACCATTCCATATATCCAAAAAACTAACAAAAATCTTAAGAAAATATGACCTCACAACTAATTACAAACCACATAAGAAATTGGCATCTCTTATTCACTCCACCAAAGATCAGCGACTTCTCCTAGACCTATCTGGAGTACACCAGGTCCCTTGCAGTTACAAACTGTCCTACTATATCTAAACAGGCAGGACAGCGAATATCAGGATATCCAAACAAAAGGAGTACATCCAGTTCCACCAATACAGCCACTCAGGACTTGCTGACCATGCATTGGACACCCATCACAAAATATGCTGGAAGAAGAACTACTTTATTACACTGCAGCAAGTACAAGTATGAAAGATTATTTCTTGAATCAGCCCGAAAAACTTCCCAAACTTCAACAAATTTGGGTGCATGAGACTGCCCCAAATTTGGGAAGCATACATTCTAAGCCCAATAGCCAAGACAACCAATTTAGCCTACTAGGGGCACCTTTTAGGACTCTAGGACTTCAGTTGCCTTTATTCAGCCTCATTTGCTTAGTGTGAATGCCTGCATGCACATATCATTGTTTTATGATCCCTGAATATGGCAATGTAACATTGCCAAAACATAGGTAGTTATTAATTAATTTTTATAATTAATAATTTGGTTTACATTGTCATTTCATAAAAAATTATGAAATATGTCTAACCAACTATACCTTTTCCTTCCAAATTGCAACACCTTGCACCTATTAAAAAGTTCACCAAATGCATTTGTCCTAAGTTTTTTTTTTCCTTTCAAACCTACCTGAAAATGTTTAATAGTAGCATCATTCCTTATCATTTTTTCCAACTTTGCATCAGCAAATAAGTGAATTCAATCCGAATGAAATACCATTAGCAAATGAAACTAACCACGTCGCCGTCAATATGGATAAAAAACATCATTTCTCTCCACTTTGTATCCATCATATATTTCAATGTAATAATCAATGGTATTACAATTTTAATATGCACTTGACATCCATGGCAACCTTGATGTGTATACATGTTATGGCTGGTTGGATGGTTAAAGGCCCCAAAGAATAGACTGCAGATTAATCATTGATTACATGGTTTTTTTTTTTGAATACTCTCCCCATATGCATGCAACTTGCTGTTGGTATGCAGAAAACTGATCTCCTCAATCTCAATTTTAACCAGCATATATGCACAAGTCTGTCATGTGAAAAAGAGTTTACCAACTCTTTTTCACATTTCCTAAAAATATGTGATATTTTACATATTTTTAGGAATGTTACACCATCCACTGAACATTTCACACACTTCTATTTCTTTTGCACATCTAGTTCTTCTAGCAAATTTCTAGGAGGGAGGCAAATTATCCACACTATAATCAGTATTCATAATCAAATAATGCTTTTGACATCTTTTGTCATGGTCACCCTACTATCAAAAACATCTGCAAGAGTCGATTAACTGGGGACATTTGGTGAGCATCACTGATTCATAACACTGAGGAAAGATGAATAATTTTTTTAAAAAATTTTGCTAATAATATTGAGTTATTTTATTCTGATAATTTGTTTTAAGTATGTGAGATAGAATGAATTATTTAGACTTAAGAAAAACATATATATTTCCTTAAAAATATATTGTTAAGTATGGCACCTATGTATAGCAGAACAATGCCGACCAAGTTGTTTTTGTTGGGAAAGTTAAATTTGCATGATTTTGTCTGGTATAGAATTTGTGAACATAGAAGACCTGAATAAAGAAATAATATGCTTGCATATGGTCATTCACAGGACAAAGTGCAAGAATTAGACTGCAGAAACAGCAAGAAATTAGTGGAACTGTGAAGAGAAAAAAGGAATAGATCTAAGTAAAAAAAAAGAAGGTTGTAAGAATAAACAATAGAAAGAGTGTAAGGCAGATAATTTTTACATAGATTCTATGATAAGGAGAATACTTCACGAAAGCACTATAAAATCTTGTTTCCCTGGTGTGAAAATTAATAATATTAGACGTGAGTAGTATTGTATAAGGGAGAATATGAAAGAGTTATTGTATGATACAAAAAAAGACTGAGAAGGTAAAATTTGTAGTCTGCTGACATATTATGATAGAGGCAAAATGAGAAGGAGGGCAATGATAGCTATGTGCAGAAGAAATGATATAGAATAGGTGGACCTATGACCTGAGTTTAATGGATGGAAAGATCTGTACAATGCTGATGGACTGCACTTAAATGGATTTGGAGTTAGGTGTTTAGAGAGAGAGAGCTTTGTTCACTGAGAGTGTGGAAAAGCTTTAGCTTTCCTGACTTTGTTCACAAAGTCAGGAAAGCAAAAAAAAATTAGGGCAGATATATATATATATATATATATATATATATATATGAGTGTGTGCGATAGCAATCATGGAGCGAATAAATGCCCAAGAGCCTAGATTCGCAATTCTTGTTCATTCACATTCTCAATTCTGGATGTAAATGTTACTGAGAACCTAAAGGGATGCTACAGTTTCTATATACTAATGCTAGAAGTATCAGGAATAAGAGGGAGTAGTTTTTGGCATTTGTTAGTGCAACCTTGCCAGAAGTTATAGGCATTAGTGAGAGTTGGCTAACAGCACATGACATAGTTACGGGGCAAAATGTAAGGGATTTAGTTTTCAGGGAGAATAGAGTAGACGGGATGTGGTGTTGGGTACTGCTGATGATAGCAGATGACCTGCAGTTATAAGGGATATATGAAAAATTAAATAAAACAGACAATATGATTATAGCTGGATATCTTAATGCCAGAATAAGAATGAAAAAAAATTAATAATAATATAGAACTTGAAGAACCAACAGGGGCTCACATTGGTGAGTACGGGAATGGCAAACCTGAGATAGACCTGATCTTTCTTCCTACAAATAGGACAAAATATAAAACTGGCTACTGCTATAGGCTAGGGGGATGTCAGGGATGATGTAGAAGACATGCATCAGCAGATTAGTACAAATTAGTGCAAGTCGAGTAATTATTATGCAAAACTTCAACTTTTAGAGGCATATATTGAAAGGAGGAAAATCATATGGCAGGAAGAAAATGGAATTTATACACCTGCTGAGAGATAATTACTTGAAGCAGAATGTGATGGAGGGGACTCAGGATACAAGAGTGTTGGATCTAGTTACAGGATCAGAAAAACTGTTCATAATTAACGTGGATACATTGCCTCCAATTGGGGAAAGTGATCATGTGGTCTTGACTTGGAAGAGAGCAAATGTTGTGGAAATTCCAGTTAAGAATGAGTATATGTGGAACTAAAAGGCAGGTGATTATGATATACTTAGGTGGAAGCTTGATGCAATAACATGGAATAAAGATCTGCAAGGGAAGGATGTTCACAGTGCATGAGTATCATTCAAGGAGTATCTGGAGAAAGCAATATTATACTGTATACCCAAGGTTAGGAGGGTAAATTGGATAGGAGTTAGACCAGTGGTTCTTAACCTGGGCAGTAGGGTATATCATCCAAGTGAAGATATTATTATGGAACAAGTGACTGATGTGTGAAAATAAAGGTTGATGAAATGGAGATACTTAGGATATTGCAGAATCTGAATGCAAATACAGCTGTGGGATTGGAAGAGAGAGAGAGATATCAACTCATATTTTAAGAGAATATGCAAAGAAACTAGGCTGTTTAATTTAAGTCTCAGTTCTGGCAAAGTCCCAAAAGAGTGGAGGGAGGGCAAGATAATGCCTTTGCACAAAGGAGGATCCAAGTCTGTAGTAGCAAATTACAGACCAATCAGTATTCACAGGTGGTGGTAAAGGTATTCAAAAAGTTGACCAAAAAAGAGAATTCAGGACTGGGTGAATAAAAATATGATGCTCTGTGAGGGGTAACATGGCTTTGTGAAAGGTAAGTCATGCTTTATAATTTACTAACTTTTTTTAAATAGAACGACAGCTGAGTTGGATAAAGGAAATGGATATACAAGGATTCTGTTGGATTTTGCAAAGACACCTGACAGAATACCAAATGGAACTATGGCTGCTATACATATATCAAAAAGTGGTACACTGAGGAACAGAATCCATTCCAAAACAGGTGACTAGCGGTAGGCCACAAGATTCAGTGCTAGGACCATTACTGTTTAATTTGTACATAAATAATATAGGAAATAATCTGAAATGATATATTCAGTTGATTGCTGATTATGCAAAATTAGGTAGAGTAATATTTAATCAGCATGGTGTAGAGAGCATGCAGGATGATTTATGTAGGCTGTCAGTATGGGCAAAAGATAATGGGTGTCAATTTAATGTGGAAAAATGTAAAGTTATGCATTTTGGGATACAAAGATTATAAGCTATGTACCACATTGAGGAAACTGCACTCCAGGAAATTGATGAAGCCAGGGATTTCGGGGTAGTAGTAAAAGACAGTTGAAATTTAGAGGGCATACAGAAATCCAGATGTGGCCATATTAAGGCCTTATAAAGAGGGAGTTAACACTCCTCTTTATAAGGCCTTAATATGGCCACATCTGGATTTCTGTGCTCAGGTCTGATCACCTTCATTTCTTGGTGATAAGGAAGTTGTGGAGAGGATCCAGAAGCAAGTGATCAAGATGGTTGAGTGTGGTCTGTGGAATGCTCCTTATGAGGATACATTAAGAGTTTGTGGGTTGCAAAATCTAGTTGATTGAAAAAAAAGGGGGGAAGGGGATATGGTAAAAACATTTAAGTTACTTGAAGGATTTTATGGGATTAATACAAAGGAAATATTTCAGCACTCGGCTAGAGAGGACAGGACAAGAGGTCATTCCTGGAAGTTAGGTAAGAGTAATGTTAGCAAGGGAGTGAGCAAGAATTTTAGCTCAAGGAACAGTGAACGAATGGAATGAGTTGCCCAAGTAAGTTGTACAGACTTTTTTCTGTGAATGATTTCAAGGAGAGATACAATAGATATTGTGTTGATAGTTTGCATCTCCCACAATGAGTTTTAAGGACTACATGGAGGTGCCCGTGCAATATTAATTATTGGGTGTATGCATTATTAACTCTCCTTTTTAAACTTTAGTGTTGTGCAGAGCATACCATTCAGTTTTTTAAGTGTAACTGAATGGTGAACAGCATTTGGAAATAACTTTAATACCATTAAAATCATCTTCTATGTTTTGTTTGACCTTTACATTACGGTCATTTTCAAGAATGTATTACATATATGCAAAGAGCAACTAACAGCTATAGTTGTGAGCTACATACTATCTAATATAAATAACCTACATGAGACAACTTCTTGTGGTGGTGAGGGGGGGGGGGATCATTTTTTTGACACTTTGTTATTAAACAAAGTGTCAATTTGTTATTATTCTTCAAGAATAATAACAAAACAATTTGTTATTATTCTTGCCCCTTTATATTAACATATTAGTCAGATTAGAGTCCTGTTTTTTCTTTATCTGAGGTCTAGTTTATTGCATTAAGCCTGCTTTCAATGGATATCAGAAATTTGTAAAGAATTATTGAAAAGAAAAACTCTCAGCTCTCTTGTTGACCTTTCATTAACTGTTGTATGACAAGCTGAGGATGTCAAAAATAGCAAATTGTTTTTACTGAGCAAATAGTAAAATAAAATAACATTCTTTTCTAGTTTTCAGGAAAGCCTCACTCAATAAAATAAATGCATGAATAATAGAAATAAATAAATAACATAAAATTAATCAATTAAAAGATTACAAAAAAAATTATCATAAAGATCACTACTATGAAAAACATTGATTTCACACACACACACACACACACACACACAAAGCACCTTCTTTTGAACAGTTCCTATGGAGCCCGATAAACAAAATTTAAATATTCAATAAAACTAAAATACAGATTCACATTACGCTCCCATGATTCTTGTACAATAAAAGTCAAGTTTTATTGATCCCTATTTAGCCAAAACCCAGCTTTCCCTTCAATTTTTTTTCTCTTAGCTTTTTCTCGAGCATGTCTTTCCTGCAGCATGGAATATTCCTCAATTATTTTCATATTCAGTTTTATTTATACAGTGATACCTCGACTAACGAGAGTGACCCTGCTAACGAATTTTTCAGTTAACGAAGATTTTTTTCGCTGTTTTTTTGGACTCGGCTAACTAATGTTTTAGTGGATGCGCACGCTAACATAAAGCAGCAAACATGAACGGTCGGGCCATTCCAGTAGCTTATCTTTTTCATCTGTATGTGTGTGACAAAGAAATGAGCTGACCACACCACATAGGGGAGACCCACCAACTCGACTGGGTTGTTTACGTTCGAGACAGTGAGAAGTAAGACGCCTCATACCAAAGTCAGTACGGTGCACGCTTTGTATGACTGTGAATGCGAGAGATAAGTGTGATAGCATTTATTCTTTACTTGGCTAAATTCTACTATGGGGGATTAATTTATAATTAGTAAATTCTATTCTTATCTAATTAAATAAATAATATGCTATATGTATGTCATATTTCTTTTATATTTTTCAGAAAAAAATTTCTTGGCAATGGGTCCAAATAAAGTAAGCGACAAACCCAAGGGAAGCAGAAAGTTGCTCATAATTGAGCAAAAGAAAAATAATTTCAGCATATGAAAGAGGAGTCAGAACTGTGGATTTAGCAGTCAAGCATGGCATAGCATCATCATCATCAATAGCTACAATTTTGAAGGAGGAGGAGGAGGAGATTAAGGTTGCAGCTGGTGTGAAGACCTTGACCTCTCAATCCCAAAGAAGTTCTGTAAATGAAGAAATGGAAAAGCTTCTGATGATCTGGATAAATGAGCGTCAAATGGCTGTGACACTATGACTCAAGAGATGATCTGCAGCAAAGTCAGAATGATTTATGAAAATTTGAAGAAAAATGTGGCAGAACACAGTACGGCAGAGGAAGAATTCCAAGGAAGCAGAGGATGGTTTGAGAAGTTCAAGAGAAGGTCAGGGATGCATAGTGTAATTAGACATGGAGAAGGAGCCCGTGCAAATAAAGAGGAGGCTGAGAAGTTTGTTAGAGAATTTCAGGAGTGGACTATCATTAATGGATACAAGCCAGAACAAGTGTTTAATTGTGACGAAACTGGGTTGTTCTGGAAGCAAATGCCCAAAACTTTCATCACAAAAGAAGAGAAGTGTATGTCAGGGTACAAACCTATGAAAGATAGAATAACTCTTTTATTTTGTGCTAATGCAAATGGTGATCTCAAAATTAAACCAATGTTGGTCTACCACTCTGAGACACCAAGAATTTTCAAGAAGGAGAATGTTTGCAAACCCATGCTTAATGTTTATTGGAAGTCAAACACCAAGGCATGGGTAACAAGAAGCATATTCACAGAGTGGAGAGGTGTTTGGGCCCATGGTGAAAAAGTACCTGAGAGAAGAAACTTGCCTGAAAAGGCTGTGCTTCTTCTGGACAATGCTCCAGGGCATCCACCTGGCTTGGAAGATTTGGAGGCAGAATTTAACTTCATCAAGATAAAGTTTTTCTTCCTGCAAACATTACATCTATTTTGCAACCCATGGACCAACAGGTCATATCAAACTTTAAGAAATTGTATACAAAACACATGTTCCAAAGATGTTTTGATGCAACTTCATTTACTAGTCTGACTCTGATGGAATTCTGGAAGGATCATTATCATATCCTTCATGCTATTCAAGTCATTGCCATGGCATGGGACAAAGTGTCAGTTAGGACACTTAATGCTGCCTGGAAAAAGTTATGGCCAGACTGCTGCAAGATAAGAAGTGCTGTTTCCAGTGTTCAAGATGCTGAAGATGCTGCTGGGGAACTTGCTGCTGAAAATGCTGACATTGTAGATAAGATAGTCTACTTGGGCAAAGCATTACATTTGGAGGTAAATGAAGATGTAGAAGAATTAGTTGAAGAACACTCAAAAGATTGAGCAACAGAAGATCTTGAAGAGTTGAAAAAGCAACTGAATCAGGAAAGAGACAAGGAAGATAAAGAGTGCTCATCAGAGTAGGAGGACAGCAATAAAAAGGGAAGAATGCCAACAGGTGACATTAAAAAAATGGTACACTACTGGGAAGAGTTTCAGTCTTTGGCTACAAAGTGGCATCCCAACAAAGCTGAAATGAACAGACTTTGTGCCTTGGTTGAAGACAAGTGTCTGAATCACTTGAAAAACATTCTGAAAAAAAAAAAAAAAGAGAGAAGTTCAATCAACTTTGGACAGATTTTTGACTTCTCCTTTAGCAAAGAGACAAAGGCCAGCTACTGAAGAAGAGGAGACTTACCTTGAATAAACTTTGAAAATTTGGAATACGAATAGTAAAAAAAGTTGTGCACATATTTTCAGTTTAATAAAGTGTATATAATAGTGTAAAGATCATCAGTTTTAAATTCTACTTTCCATTCTCCTTCATCTAATTGGGTAACTGTTCATCTCAGCCTTTGGTGAATTTTTGCCCTTTTATAGTGTGCTTTTTACTATTTTATAAAACTTATCTTTAAATAGTAGGCAGTATCCAGAACGAATTAAACGATTTTCTATAGAAACATATGGGAAATCATGTTTCGGCTAACTAATGTGATTCCGGAACAAATTATCTTCGCTAGTCGAGGTATTACTGTATATATATATATTTAAATGCTATGATGAGAACTCTTGATCACTAGGGAGAATCTCAGATGATTGAAGTAGAGATATCTTCTGCTGAATTATGCAGTATAGCCAGTGTAAAATTTTAAACCACTGTATTTCAGCACATTTCAGGATGAAGATTATCTACTTGAGCTGACTTATCTACTTTTCTGATTTATGATAGATTTCTCTACTAATACTGAAATGGCCTAATAACTACAATTCTCCTGGATATTTTTACCACTCTGATAAGTGTCACTGCTCATCACATTTAATAATTTTTCAAAGTAAATAACCCCTGAAATCCAAAATATCTATCATCATCAAATTCTTCACATGTACCCTCAAGGGGTGTACAGGATATGACAGTATTATGTGAAAAATTTACATGACTACCAACTTCCTATCTACAATTTTCCTCCAAATCAATCTATTACCTGTTAAGACCCCAACATTATCAGATCTTATATTTCTAAGGCACTTTTTACTGTATCAATCCACCTATATCTTGGCCTTCCTCTGGGTCATTTTTTCCTGCCAACCTGGCAAAGAACACTTGTTTTGCTCATCTTTCCTCTCCCATTCTGTTTAAGTGACCATACCACGTGAGATTAGCTCTGCTAACACATTCCTGGATGCTAACAATGTCAAGTTCTTTCCTAATATCCGCGTTTTTAATATGCTATTGCCATTGATGCCATCTGTTCATGCTCCCTAATCTTTCTCAGGACTCTCATATCTGAGTCTCCAGTCTTTGGTTAAGTGTTGTATTTCTAACATAGCTCTCAGTTCCAGAAGATAAAATTGGTTTGAACACTGCCTTCTATACAGCTAATTTAGTGTTCTGACCAATTTCTCTCTTATTCCATATAAATTTATTCAGTTGACTTCCCAGCCTTGTTGATTCTGTAGTCTATTTCCATATTTAATTTACCATCTTCAATAAAATTGTGCCTAAGTAGCTGAAATGTTTTATTTGTTCTATATGTTCTCCATTCACAATGCAGTTGATATTTTCAATGCTTCTGCCTATTTTCATTGTCTTTGTCTTGTTATTGCTGATTTTCATATCATATCTATTACAACAGTTATTCAATTTAGTCAAGGAAACTTGTAGACTTTAGTGCATTTATTTAGAAGTATAACATCATCTGCATAAAGCAAAAAGCTGAGATTAACATCTCCAATTTGATATCAGATTTAATACCACTTTCCTTCATAATGTGATCCATATAGTTAATGAATAACAGAGGGGATAATGTACATCCTTATCTCACACCAGATTTAACATTAAACCATCTTACTGTACTTCCTTCAATTCTATCTGCTGACTTACAACTCAAATAAAGACTAAGTATTGCTTGATATAATGCCCCACTGATACCATACAACTGTATAGCTTTTTGAATAGCTTCTCTCTTGGCACCTTGTCATATGCCTTTTCCAAATCGACAAAACTTAAATACAGATCTTTGTTATATTCCCATGATTTCTAAAATATTTCATAAAGTGAAAATCGGATCCTGACAGCCTCTATTTGGCCTGAATCCAGCTTGTTCATCACCAAGCTTCTCTTCCATAATCCTTCTCAACTGTTTTTCAAGTATACTGGCACAAGTCTTACCAGGAACACTCAGTAGAGAAATAACTCTGTAATTCTCACATTCAGTTCTATTTTCCTTTTTACATATGGGTACTATGAGAGCACTACTCCAATCATCTGGAATTTGTCCCTTATACCTCCATACTTGAACATTTCTGGTCGAATATCATCTACTCCTGCTGCCTTTCCACATTTCAAGCCTTTGATGGCTTTTTCTACTTCAAGTATGGATATGTATTCCTGACTGTATGCCTGGTGAGTGTTTTTTACCACTGTGCTATCACTGCTTGTTTCATTTAGCAATTATACGAAGTAATTACTCCATACTTCAAGTATAACTTTTTCTGCAGTTTTCATGTCAACATTATCATCTCTAATTCCTTTGACAGCATTCTTTCCTCCATTTCTGAGCTTCTTCGACAACCTCCAGAATATCTTGCCACCTTCTTGATATTTATTTTCTCTGTTCTTACCAAAGTCTTCTCATGACTTTTGTTTAGCTAGTTTTACACAGTGTTTAACTTTTTTACATTTGTCTCTGTATTCTCTAAGAGCACAAGCTGACTTATTTGCTAGGAACATTTGATATGCTTTCTTCTTTTCCTTCACTGCCTCTTTAACTTCCTGTGTCCACCATGGAGTACTGATTTTTTCTATCCTTGCCGACAATGTTTTCTCCAGGGTTTGCCACTGAATCTCCAAGGTTTGGATCCTGTTCACAAACTCTTTCATTTTTTCTTCAACAATGTTTGTGTATTTTAGTCTACAGTTCACATTTGAGAGCTGGTCAACTTTTATTTGCTTTAAAAATTTCTTACATGTTATTCTTTTCCATATGAAATTCAATTTTATCCTGCTCAAGACTAAATGATGATCACTTCCAATTTCAAATCCTCTGTACACTCTAGTGTCCTGCACCAGAGAGAAAACATCCCTATCAACAATAACATAGTCAATGAAACTTTTCTCATTACTTGCCTCTTCTCTCCATGTGAATTTGTGCACATTTTTATGTTGGAACATGGTGTTAGTAAAAGCAGTCCATGTCCTGAGCAGAAATACAACAGGTATTTGCTATTATTATTAGCTTTGCTCTTTTCACCAAATTTTCCCAAAACATTTTTGTATGTAAGACAATCATTTCCTACTCTGCTATTTAGATCCCCAACAAGAACCAACTTTTCCTTTTTCATTGTATCAGTTGCTTTCTCTAAAGCCTCAAAAAATTCCACCACTTCTACCTTAGAAGAACCTTCTGTGGAACTACAGGCACAAATAAGTCTCATTGTCCAGTTCCCCACTCTCATATCTGCCCACATCACTCTACTTGAAATTGCTTGCCATTCAAGAAGGTTAGCCTCGTATTTATTGTTGAATACTCTATGGCTACTCCTTCTTTTCCTTGATTGTCACTGCCTGAAAATAACATTTTGTATTTCTTTCTCACAAAGATCTCACCAATTTTTGTCTTTTTTGTTTCAGTCAACCCTATTATGTCGATCTGGTACTTATCCAATTCCCCAGCTACCTCCATTTCATTGACATTCAGGTTTCTTATGTTGATAGTACCAATCTTGAACTCTGATGATATTTAGTTGGGATGGGTTTTAGGATTTGTTCCAGTAGCTGATTTTTTGCTGTTCACTCTGGTTCCCTGGCAAAAAACAATGGGGGGGCCCCCCTTGTTTAATCGTGCAACGCCCCAGCTGGCATGAAATTCTGTCATGTTGTACCATCATTTAATATTTGGGATTTAGCCGACCAAATACAATTTGGTCGGCTAAATCCCAAGTTGCCAGCCCATCCTCATTCATTCGGTATCCAGGTAGATACCTAACAGGGTGCACCACAAGAAGGTGAGGATTGGACGTTAGGTCAGAAGCCCTGGTCGGTTCTCTGCATTTCTTTAAAGGCTATGTGGAGGTCTTCTCAGTTATACAGCTTTGACCCTTAAGTACCCCCAAAATATCCTTTAGTTTTTATATCATACTTTCTCATGAATTCCTTTTGTGGTAACCTTTTCTCCATATCTAAGCTTTCTTAATAACATCAAAACATTTTCAATCTTCATGATATTTGAGCTAATTATTTCTGATATTAAACCACACATAAAGAAGTCAAACAGAAACTGAGTTTTAATTTGACTAGTTTTGCGAAAAAAACTTTCACTTCATCAAGAAATAGCACAAATAAATTAAAAAATTAGAATGAAAGTAAGAATGGAAAGTGTGCACTTGCTGTCCAATCCTCACGTGGGTGGTGTATATTACTGGTAGATACAAGTGTGTCATGATGGATTAAGGAAGACTAGACTTGATGTAAAATCATTCCATTTTCAGTTATGCCATAGAGGATGCTTCAGCTGATTATTTGAATGCTCTTGAGTAAAAGCAGTAATCAATGTGAAGCATTTTAGTTTGTTAACAATGTACTAGATGCTCTGATATGTGTTTTCTTTCATTCCCAATGTACAATCTTACCAGATTGGCCAGTTTGTCCTATATAATGTAGAACACAACAGTAAATGATCTTGTAGATATCTGTTTTTTTTTTAAGTGGTAGATGTGGAGGTTTAGGAGATTTCAGATGACTGGAGATTTTGCTGATTGGGTCAAAAGCAAATTTTAGGTTTTTTTGGCAAAGCAATCTTACTATTTTATCTGGGATTGATTGTATATGGGAGAATCACTGCTCCTTTATATTCTTGGTTTATCTGTTCTGTTTGTTTTGGAGTTGAGACAGAATTTTTTTGGCTAATGTTCTATTGTAGCCATTTTTTGGAAGGACAGAATTAAGATAGCGTAGTTCTTAGCTTCTTTTATCTATGCTGGTGGAAATTCTGAGGTTTTTCTAGATCAGTGGTCTCCAAACTTTTTTGATTGCATACCCCCAAGACAGAAAAAATAAATAGCACGTACCCCCAATTGATTGAGAAAAAATCTATTGTAATAAGTATTATAAAGATGAAATATGCTTTGTATCATCATATAATAATTAAAAACGTCAGATACTTTTACACATTATTATTAACAGCTTACAAACATATTTATTACAATATTTAATGTGAACAATGGCCTTGCATTTCTTTCATAATTTCTTCAAATTCCGGTTTGATTGCTTCTGATACTGCGATACGTTGCTTCTTTACATTATCTGCAATGATTTCTATATGTCTACCAATAGTATTTGCTGATAAGGGAATACATTTTAGTTTATCTGCATATCCTTTTCCATGGATTATTTCTACCATTTTTATGGCGGTTGGGAGTACAAGTGTTCCCCAATGGTGTGTGGCTTTTGGTCTTTTGCAATTAAGAATGCAACCTCAAGAGATGCCTCCAAATATTTATCGTTAATTTTAGTGAATTTGTTTAAGTTGTTGGATTGAGAATTATATGTCTTCAAACATCGTTCAAAGAATTGTAAAAATTTGTGTTCATGTTTAGTTTTTAAGTGTCTTACTAATAATGATGGTTTCATACTTCCATTACATAGCGTCTCATGACACAATACACATGTAGGACGAGGTTCATTGTTGACTATCGTCGATGTAAATCCCCATTTCAAGTAGTCTTCTTGATAATTTCGAACTTTCTTGGGCAAGGTTTTGTTAAGTTTCAGATTAATGTTTTTATCACTTAATTTGACTGATAATGAACTTGTTTGAATGGAAGAATCAATCCTATCTTTTCCATGTTGTTCGTCTGATGTAGAAGTACTATCATAATTATCTTCAATTCGCGGTTTCTTTGGAGGAAATTTTTTTAACCATTTATCCATTTTGTGAGAGTTAATTTGTAAAATTTAAATATAATTCATTTACTATTGATAATATCAAACACTTTTAAAAAATGTAAGCAATTTTCATAATATTAATTCACTATTTCTAGTGTAAATGTAAAAGTAAGCACAAAAAGGCGTTGGAATTGCACAGAAACAATATATACTAAAAAAATCGTTAAACTTACTACTAATAGTCAAATAATTAATACAACTGTGGTGTCATCTGTAGATAGCAAGATAAATAAGCAATTTTCCTTCTCTAGTTGGGCTTGTCAACACTAGGATGCTCTACAAACAATGGCAATGATAAGAAGTAAGAGATTTACTCCCTAGTTTTAAAAAACATGACAGCTTTGCCACGGACGATTATGTGTGCAAAGTCGCTGTGCACTACTCACAAATTTAAGTTTACAGGATCTTTATAATGTCTTTGTCTTTATTAGATATATGTTTAATTGATGAAAGAAAGTAATATTCTTTATCTTTAATTAATTACTTAATTTTTTTCCTATCAATATAAAACTTTTTTTGACGTACTCCCACGTATCGACTCGTGTACCCAGGGGGTATACGCGTACCACACTTTGGAGACCACTGTTCTAGATTATGCCTATTTTTTGTACTGGGTCATGATGAGAAGTTGCGTGTAGATAACACTGTGTGTTAGTTGTTTCCTGTAGATTGAGAAAATGAGTATTTTGTTCTGGTATCTCAACTGTTTGTATCCAAAAAGACCTACTCCTACAAAGGAGTAAAGACCTACTCCTTTCTAATTCAACTGTGAATTTAATAAAATGATTAATGTTGTTCAGGAAGGTGACAAAATCTTCCAAATAGGTAGAAGAACTGAGCCAGAGGATAAAAATATCATCCACATATCTTCACCAAACATTTGGTTGTGTTCCTGTGGGAGGGTCCATTGTTAATCTTTCTTTCTGTTAAAAAAAAAATCTTCAAATTTGAAAAAGTGCTATTGATGCAATGTTTAAACAACATTGTATCAGAGCATTTTCCAACCAATGTGTCTGGTGTGAAAACGTTCTAAAGTAGTTGTAGAGTTCCCTATTCTTGGAACATTGGTGAAAAGGTTTACAATTTTCAGGCTTGCAATCATACCAGTAGGAGCAAATGTGATGTCTTTGATATTTTCTATGAAGTGTGTGTTCTTTACATAAGTGGATGTTTGCCTGATGTGAGGTTTCAGTAAGTTTGCCAATGTTTAAATAGTAAAGAAGTTGGAGAAAATCTTGCATCAACAATTGATCTCAATGGCAAGTCTTGTTTATGCAGCTTAGGGACTCCATATATTCTAGGAACAAGGGGATGTCTAGATTCAAGGCGTTTTTTTGTTTCTTCAGACCAAGTCAACATGTTTTTTTTTTTTAATTAAGTTATTGGTTTTATTATGGAAATATCCATAAGATCTCATTCTAACTTTTCATAGGGATCCTCTAGAAGTGATTTCATATTTTTCATGTATTCTGCAGAGTTCAAAACAACTGTTGAGTTGCCTCTATCAGCTTTCAATATTATTTATGATATTTATATCCTTTTAAATGTTTTTAAAGGCCTTTAATTCTACTTCAGTGTTGTTCAAACCAGTTTTAACTTATGGATCTGAGAGCTGAATCAGAAGTAAAACACTTGATCGAAGACTAGAGACAGCAGATACGAGTCCTGAGAAAGAATAGGGGCATGAACAGATGGCATCAATGGCAATATCACATTAAAAAAATGAGGATATTAGGAAAGAACTTGACATCGTCAGCATCTAGGAATGTGTTAGCAGAGCTAATCTCAGGTGGTATGGTCACTTAAACATGGGTGAGGAAAGATTAGCAAAACAAGTGTTCTCTGCCAAGTTTGCAGGAAAACGACCCAGAGGAAGACCAAGATACAGGTGGATTGATACGGTAAAAAGCGTCTTACACGACAGAAATATAAGATCTGATAATGTTGGAGTCTTGATAAGTAACAGACTGATTTGGAGAAAAATTGTAGATAGGAAGTTAGTAATGATGTAAATTTTTCATGTAGTACTATCATATCCTGTACACCCCTTGAAGGTACATGGCAGGAATTTTTAGGAGATTTTGCTAGTAAAAGGATGGAGGCTTTTCTTTAAGAACACATGTTGACCAACAGGATACACTAACATTTTATGATTTCTTCCTTTCATAGACTTTCTCTTACTCCATGTCTGCCATGGAGCCCCCCCTCCCCCCATCTTGCAGACAACTTCACCACATGATTCTCTGGCAGTCAATGCATTTTTTTCAGAGTTTGCTATGCAGTCTCTAGATTCTGGATCTCGTTTTCAAGCTCTTGCTTTTTATCCAATTATACTGCCATAGCTGAATCAAGATTTATCAGAGTTGCTGAAGTTTTCTTTTAGAAACTATAGTACTTTTATTTCTTTATTTTATTTTTTTGATGGAGCTTATTCTTATCGGTATCCAGAGAGTTCATCGAAAAGACAATTCATCGAAAAGGCAATTAATCGAATGAACAATTCATCGAACGACGATTCGTCGAAAATGCAATTCATAAAAAAAAAACAATACACAGAAAATTTTAACTTTTCGAAATGTTATGATAAAAGTGATCCATTTAGAACAGATAATTAACCGTGCAGAGTGAGAAAGCAATGCTACTTTAATTGGGAATAATTATAGAACAGTATGATTTCTTATCTGTTTCTGGGAGGAAAAGCCCAGCCCACGCAGGCTCTATTATTATTATGTTACTAGTAGTAATATGCGACTTCAATACAGCAATTATTATGGGATGAATAAAAGTCTCAAATAGCGAATCTGAATCAGATTCGCTATTTGAAACTTTTACAAGAAAATGTCGAACCGTTCCAGTTTTCAGTTCGGGGCAACAAAGAAAAACGCGTCCAAATTATGTATTACAATAACTCTCTGACTTAGCAGAATCAGTAGAAGTTGTCAGTCCAAAAAGCTGCCTGCATAGTTCAGTTTTTGTTCTAAATGGATCACTTTTATCATAACATTTAAAAAACAAATGTTTCGAAATGATATTAACAATTCTGCTTTGGCTGGATCAATTTAATGAAATTTTAGTTAAAATTTTTGGTGAATTGTTCATTCAATGAATTGCCTTTAGATTAACTGTTTTTTCGATGAATTTTCATGGAACTATTCTTATCTAGCTGATCATGTGATGATCCTTTCTTATTTCAAATCATCTGTACACTCTTCTATTTTGGACCAATCTGAAGATATCATTGTCAAAAACATAACCGATAAGACTTTTCTTGTTTTGTATGTTCTTATGAATTTATATGGCAGATGATTACTATAATGAACCTCCCCAAGGACTAGAAAGAAAGTTCGTTAAAATGCAAAGTGCAGTATAGAATTTAATGTAAAAATACTAACCCCTGAACTAAATTTCCATGAAATAAAAGAAATTACAAGAAAAAACAGAAAAAGGAAATCATGAAAATAACAAATTACAAGAAAGAGAAAAAAGAAATCATGAAAAATAAAATAAATCACAGAAAACAGAAAAATATCATGAAAAATTAAAGAAATTACAAAAAAAAAAAAAAAAAAAAAGCAAAGAAAATCAGAAATATAGTACAAAAGAAACTGCAAAAAATGTAACAAAGAAAATAGCAGGAAACAAAACAAAGGAAATCATCAGAAATACAACAAAAGAAATCATGGAAAATAACACACAAAATGCAAAAAAAGAAAATAATGGAAACAGAAAATAAAAAATCGTGAAATATGCAACCAAGAATATTGCAGGGAAAAAAAAAGGAAATCTTCAGAAACAGAACAAAAGAAATCATGAGAAATAACACAAAAAATTGCGAGAAATGTAACAAAGAAAACTGCAAGAAACATTATAATATTAATAAAATGAAATGGCCAGAAACAGAACAAAAGAAATCACTACCAGTAGAATGAAAAAATTTGCAAGAAAAAAAAAAAAAAAAAAGAACTGGAAAAACAGAACAAAGGGAATTGTGGGAAATTATAAAAGGAACATCATTTTCATCAAACAGGAAAACATACAATGATGACAGAGGACTGGCAGGACCATAGATAAATCACACAAAATGAAAATATGAAAAAGTACGAATGGAAACAATAATGGCAGATAAAGAAAAAACCAGAATTTTAGAATTTTAGAAATAAAATTCTAAAAATAAAAATCCAGAATTAATGTTTAAATTTTGAAATGTTACATTAGCTAAATTAATGTCACTCAAGTAGCATCTTAAGCAGTGAGTGAACTTGATCATGTTCAATTACAACGAGGAAGGGAGCAGAAGTGATGAACATTAGTCTGCATTAGTCACCCTGAAGGAAGACGGAAAAGGAATAAACACAACTGGTGTCAACATCTACTTCCTGATCCGCCAGAGACCCAATGGTGTACAGCTGGTATAAATTAATGCTGCTAAGAACTATAAATTGAAGAAATATCCCCCAACCCTGCCTTATTACAATCTTCCTGTTATTTGACACTCCACTCCATTCACTCTATTTTTTTCAATATTGCTCACACCCATGAAAGGTTATTTGCAAATGTATAATATATTTTGTAGTGTGAGTGAGATAGGGATTTTTTTTTCTATTTCTATAAATTTTATATATATATATTTTATTTATTTTTTACAGTCCAGAAATCCTGCTCTAATGACCAAATATGGAATTTTTCCAAGCCACTTCAGGCTTCCAAAATAAACAGGGCAGTGGTTTCAACACTGGGTGATGAAATTCATCTCCCACCTAAAGACAATTACAAACATCCATGCCCGTGGTAAGATTTAAACCCGCAGCCTGTTGGTTGGAGATTGAATACGCTAACCACTCAGCCAACCAGGTTGGCACACAACAGTTTTAGCGACACGACACTCCTGTGAATTCCTATGCACAATTGACGTGCACGGATTGTTTATGACATCATTGCTCACTACATCTTTTTGTGTTTTGGTGTTTTGCTGTGAATTATAAACCGTCACTGTTATTTTATTTTACTGTTGTTAATGGTAGATAAAATTCAACGTAAGTTATTGTTCCAGTCAAAAAAGCCACATGAACTTGTTACGTTAGATACTAATATTAAAATTGTTAAATTTAATGACAATGGCGTATTGAACACAGATGGTCTTTAGGCTAAACTTACCTCACAATACTGTTTGTTTAAAACAAAGTTCTTAGTTAAGTGAAAAGTACTATTTAATACTATATAATTTTTTTAAATAACAGCGTTATACAGAAAAAGAGAAAAAAAAAACTTGACAAAACTAAATAGAAGTTATTACTCCTTTCACTCAAAATGTATTATGAGCTTCATTCAGGTAGAAGGTAAAAGAATTCTGAATACAAAAACGAGCCATACAGCATGCATATAATATCACTTATCTCAGTCACAGTTGTATGGATGGAGAAAAGACTATGCAAGTTCAGAGATGTGGGTATAGATGTATAATTAATTCATTTTAAAAAATTATAAACAATTAATAGCATTTACTTCTGAAACTTAGAGATAGGCATACACAGTCTGTCCAATTAAGATGAGGACAGTGGCATAGGGTTTCACACGATTCAAAACACAGACGATCAAATTTGAATCTACTGTAGTGTAGCATCTTAGTATGGTTCCAGTTAACTTTATGTCTAGTTTCATTGGCATGAGAAGCAAGGCCTGAACCTTCATATTTCAAAAATCTTATATAATCTTGATGTTCCTGGATTCTAATAGTAACAAAGATGACAAGAATAGGATATTTTATAAATGCCAGGCAAAGATAGAGATCGTGATGTATCTTTGATAGATAGTAAGAAAGGTGACAACTTCTGGGCTAGTTTGAAGGTGATATACAAATTATATGTATGAAGGTCCTTGCTATTTGTTCAGATGTTCCTTTAAGGTAGGTATGCAGATAATCAAATATTTTCTGAATCAAGGTCTCACTGTATCCATTAAATAACAGAGTAAGTTTTATTTTAATTATGACTTCCTGTAAACAGAAATCATTTCTGTTGAGTAGAAAACGAAATTTTCTCTACAGAATTCATTTCCTTGAAAGCGAATTCAAAAATTTATATTATTTTATATTTATATTATACTGTCATCTTTTTCTAGTGATTGAATAAATAATAAATCACCCTGACACTTGACATTTTAGGCTTCTTAACCAATTATACCAAAATGACGTTTTTGCAATTCCTCTGCAAATTCAGTTATTCAGCTAGTGGTATGGGACAAATACCAGTACCACTAGCATATTCCTTGTATGATCCTAAGTTGTGATATTCGAAGAAAAAGTGAGGAACTTGATTCATTTACATCATTATATTTTGAAAATTTGTATAAGAAAGTAATGCCCCAGCCAGTATATCTGATTATGTTGTACCATCATAATGTAGTATGTGTAGTTTTAGTCAATATACAATAATAAGATCATCATCATCGAATTCCTGCCTTGTACCCTTAAGGGGTGTACAGGATATCATAGTACTACATGAAAAATTTACATCATTACTAACTTCCTATCTACAATTTTTCTCTAAATCAGTCTGTTACTTGTCAAGATTCCAGCATTATCAGATCTTATATTTCTATCTTCTAAGGCACTTTTTACTGTATCAATCCACCTATATCTTGGTCTTCCTTTGGGTTTTTTTCCTGCCAAATTGGCAGAGAATACTTTTTTTGCTAATCTTTCCTCGCCCATTCTGTTTAAGCGACCATACCACATGAGATTAGCTCTGATAATACACATTCCTGGATGCTGACGATGTCAAGCTCTTTCCTAATATTCTCGTTTTTAATATGATATTGCCATTGATGACATCTGTTCATGCTCCTAATCTTTCTCAAAACTCTCACATATGCAGTCTCTAGTCGTTGGTCAAGTGTTTTACTTCTGAACCAGCTCTCAGATCCATAAGTTAAATCTGGTTTGAACACTGTCTTGTATACAGCTAATTTCTGACTAATTTCTCTCTTATTCCATATGAAATTATTCAATTGATTTCCTACCATACCAGCTTTGTTGATTCTGTTGTCTATTTCCATATTTAATTTACCATCTTCACTAAAAATTGTGCCTAAGTAGCTGAAATATTTTACTTGTTCCATATTCAAAATGCAGTTAATATTTTTAGTGATTCTGCTTATTTTCATTGTCTTTGTCTTGTAATTGCTGACTCTTCATACCAATCTATTACAACAGTTATCCAATTTAGTCAAGGAATCTTGCAGTCTTCTAGTGGATTTATTTAGAAGTATAACATCATCCGCATAAAGAAAAGAGCTGACATTAACATCTCCAATTTTGATATCATGTTTAATACCACTTTCTTTCATAATGTGATGCATATAGATAATGAATAACAGAGAGGATAATGTACATCCTTGTCTCACACCAGATTTAACATTAAACCATCTTCCTGTACATCCTTCAATTCTAACTGCAGACTTACAACTCAAATACAGACAAAGTATAGCTTGATATAATGCCCCACTGATACCATACAACTGTAGCATTTTGAATAGCTTCTCTCTTGGCACCTTGTCATGCCTTTTCCAGATTTATAAAACTTAAATACAGATCTTTGTTATATTCCCATGATTTCTAAACTATATGTTGTAAAGTGAAAATCGGATACTGACAGGCTCTATTTGGTCTGAATCCAGCTTGTTCATCACCAAGCTTCTCTTCAATAATCCTTCTCAACCGTTTTTCAAGTATATTTGCATAAATCTTACCAGGAACACTGAGTAGGGAAATACCTCTATAATTCTTACTTTCAGTTTCATTTCTCTTTTTTTATATGGGTACTATGAGAGCTCTACTCCAATCATCGGGAATTCGTCCCTCTGTCCAGGACTTCTGAACTATGCAGTGCAGTCACTCTAAGACTTTTATACCTCCATACTTCAGCATTTCTGGTCGAATATCATCTATTTCTGCTGTCTTTTCACATTTCAAGCCTTTGATGGCTTTTTCTACTTCAAGTATGGATATGTGTTCCTGACTGTATGCCTGTTGAGTGTTTTTTTACCACTGTGCTATCACTGCTTGTTTCATTTAGCAATTATACGAAGTAATTACTCCATACTTTCAAGGATATCTTTTTCTCCAGTTTTCATGTCACCTTTATCATTTCTAATTAATTTTACAACATTCTTTCCTCCATTCCTGAGCTTCTTCAACAACCTCCAGAATATCTTGCCACCTTGTTGATATTTATTTTCTATGTTCTTACCAAAGTCTTCCCATGACTTCTGTTTAGCTAATTTTACACAGTGTTTAGCTTTCTTACATTTGTCTCTGTATTCTCTAAGCGCACAAGCTGACTTATTTGCCAGGAACTTTTGATATGCTTTCTTCTTTTCCTTCACTGCCTCTTTAACTTCCTGTGTCCACCATGGAGTTCTGATTTTTCTATCCTTGCACACAACCTCACCACATGCCTCTCTGCCTGAATCAATCAGTGTTTTCTTCAAGGTTTGCCACTGAATCGCCAAGGTTTGGTTCCTGCTCTCAAACTCTTTCATTTCTTCTTGAATAATATTTGTGTATTTTAGTCTACAGTTCACATCTGAGAGATGCTCAACTTTTATTCGCTTTAAAACTTTCTTACATGTTCTTCTTTTCAATATGAAATTCAAATCCTCTGTACTCTCTGGTGTCCTGCACCAGGGAGAAAACATCACTATCAACAATAACATAGTCAATGAGAATTTTCTTATTCCTTGCCTCTTCTCTCCATGTGAATTTGTGCACATTTTTATGTGGGAACATGGTATTAGTAAAAGCAGTCCATGTCCTGAGCAGAAATCCAACAGGTATTTGCCATTATCATTAGCTTTTCTCCAAATTTTCCCAAAATATTTTTGTATGTCTGACAATCATTTCCAACTCTGGTATTTAGATCCCCTACAAGGACCAAATTTTCCTTTTTCATTGTGTCAGTTGCTTTCTCTAAAACTTCAAAAAATTCCTCCACTTCTACCTTAGTAGAACCTTCTGTGGGACCATAGGCATAAATAAATCTCATTGTCCAAAATTTCAAGTGATGGTACAATAATAAGATTAGATAGCTAATTATCATTCATGCAAAACTCATATGGATACTTAGTTACTGGATGCTATGAAATGGCAAAAACTGGACACTGGATCAGAAGCCACAACAGTTCTGTATATTTCCTATAAGCTATGTGGATGTCTCACCTCAGTTATCTAGCTTTGATTTTTAAGCAACCTCCCTATACTAATTTGCAAAATCCAAATTCAACTTTATTAATAAATAAACACAAAAATTTATAGAGCAAAATGGACAAATACCAGTACCACTAGCATATTCCTTGTATGATCCTGTTGTGATATTCGAAGAAAAGTGGGAAACTTGATTCATTTACATCATTATATTCTGAAATTTTGTAATACGTTATTAGAAAAGGAATGCATATAAGGAATACCTTATATTGCTGAAAGAGTTACAGAAATTTAATATTTTGTGTATGCCACTTGCATTTTGTGTATGTCATTCAATTTGCCCAAGGATGGCAAATTAAATTTGGAGAGAGAGAGAATAAATAAAGCTACTTTAGTAGGAAGTCAGATGAATAAATTTATATGGAATAAGAGAGAAATTAAACAAAACATTAAACTAGTAGTACATAAGACTGCATTCCAACATCAATTTTAATTCATGAATCAGGTTAGAAATAAAACACTCTTCCAAGACTAAAACTCTGTCCATGGACAGACTTCTGAGAACAATTAGGGAAGTGGGCAGATGGCATCAATACCAAAATCATATTAAAAATGAAGATATTAAAAAAAGACCTTAACATTATTAGTAATCAAGACCATGTAAAGAACTAACCTAAGGGAGGCATGGTTACTTTAACAGAATGGTAGAGAAAAGATGGAAGAAAAAACCTAGAGGAAAATGGATTGATGCAGTTAGAAGTCCAGTAAGATCCAGCATTTTGCACTTCTGACAAATAACAGATTAATTTGAGGAAAACTGTAGGAAGTTAGTAGTAACAAACTTAATCACATAGTACTATAACAGCATCTTGTTCATTCTTTGAGGGGAACACATTAGGAAGTGGCACTTATGGACTTTTTTATATATATTTCCTGAATTATTATTAGCTGAAAGATACTGATGCTTGTATATCATAGTTTATAATCATGTTTGTCTCTTTTTAAAATTTTGAGTTTTCTTGATAGAATGTAAGAATCAACTGAGAATTAAAAAAATAAATAAATAAATAACAAACAACAATATAACTTCTTGGAATTTTTAATTTAATTTATAACCAAGTGAAAAAACTTTCTACAATCTTTTCTACAGAAGCATTAAACATTACAATGATTTTTATATATTAATTTTTAATTCTGTGCATTTTCTCAAAACTATGACTGCAGAAAATGAAATAAATTCCTATTAATATAGCTGATAAATTCTAATGGATACCCTCAAAGCTTAAGATGCATTATAATCCTTTAAATTTATAAGTTTTAAAGCATGATATAAACAATTGTTTAAGAAAAGTGTCAGACTTTGTAAGTGAATGACTAGCTAAGTGAAATATAAATTAACTGGATATATTTAGTGAAACTGGTGATTTGTTTCATAGCCTAACTGTAGGAACTTTTTGCTTGTGAAGTGAAAATTCAGCTAAGAATTTAATTCAATATTTATTTTTAAACTGGTTTAGTTCTCTTGAACTGAACTTGTTCATGCTTTTAGGAAAAGCATGTGAAGTCCTGTTCAAAAACAGAAATTAAAGTTTTGGCAATGGAAAGATTTGATACTCCTCATTAATTTGATACTTCATCTTAAAAAACTTACAATTTAAGGACTTTATATTATCCAAGTTAGTAACTAGTTGTCAGCCTGTTGGCCAGGTAGTCAGTATATCTGCTCTCCAACCGACAGGCTGTGGGTTTGAATCCAACCATGGGCATGGATGTTTGTGAATGTCGTTAAGGTAGGAGATGGATTCCACTACCCCATTTATTGAAGGCTTCAAAAAGTTCCATATATATATATAAATCAATAAAAATAGAAAAAAATCCTTAATTCACTCACAGTAGTAATGTACCATAGGTCTACACATAAACCTTTCATGGGTGGGAGCCACATAAAAATAAACAAATAAAATAAAAAGCAAAGTGAGAGAGAGAGAGAGTTAATTTTGTAAAATACTGATAACTTATTTATATTAAATGTTTATTTATTTATTTTAGATATTTAAGTGTCCTAATAACTGAAATTTAATATTTAAAAAAAAAAGGAAAAGAAAAGGGGGAAAAAAGGCAAGAAATAAAATAAAGAACATGGCAGGAAAAGAGAATACAGAAATAGAAAAGAAAAAAAAAAAGGCAAGAAACAAAACAAAAACATGGTGGGGAAAGAGAATGCAGAAACAGAAGGAAACAAACACAAAGCAAATGAGTAACAGAGCAAAGGAAATCGGGAATCATAAGTGATGAAACCAAATGAAAATAATAATGGGAGACATATTAGAATGAAAAAGAGCAGATGTGAACAAGTCAGATGTGCTAATCCATCCCCTAAGACTATCCAATGAAGACTAAATGTTCATCACTTATGTATCCTCCCCTCTTTCTAATTATAAAAGAGGTAACTAATTATAAAGTTGACTGACAGCTGAAGTTTTTCAGAGCCTACAGTTCATTAATGAAGATTTCAGATAAGTGACACTAATTTAAGCTAACATTTCAAAACTTAAATGCTAATTTTGGATTTTCATACTCTTCTTTCTTATATTCTTCTTCCTAGTGTTATGTGCAGGATCTTCTACTTTGCATTTGACCCTCCATTTCATCTGGTTTGAAACATCAGTAGGGCAGACACCCATGGCCGACTTGTCTTCTTTTAGGCTGTCCATTCATCGTTTTTTTTTTTTTTTTTTTTTTGGGGGGGGGGGTGCCCTTTAAGTTGTTGGCCATCTGGACTAAGTGTAAAGGTCCATCCTGTAACAGATTCCTTGTCAGCCCTGGCCATATGCCCATACCATCATAGGCATATGTACATTTGTACTTTTGTTGCATTTGTACTCTTTTTTTTTTTTGTTGTCATTTTATGTGCTTTATGTATGACTGCCAATCCTTTCTATTCTGCCATCAGTGTACAATTTTCCACTATTTCCTTTTTCCTATTTCCCATCATTCTGTTCAACGTATGATTTCATACAATTTCCTGTTTCCTTCCACTTTCTTTGTTCTGTTTCCTGCCCCCCCCCCCTCTTTTGCTGCAACTTTTTGTTGTTTCCAGTCATTTATTCTGTTTAATGATCAGAACTAGTTTTCTTGTTTCTTTTATTTTCTAGTTCTGAAATAAAGCATGAATTTTATACAAAACTTCTCACAGGATTATTCCCTACAGCTGTATTTTGTGACATCATCCATGAGAAAATTCTGTTTTATATCACGAAGGTTTTATGCTTATACTGTATGCAATAGTGAGTTTAAAATAGCATTGATTCTATGGGACTTTAGGCCAGATCTTTTCCATAGTTCATTACAGCATAAAACTGTAGCCATGTTTACCATAGTGCATGTCTACTATAAGCTGTGTCTAGTTGAGACTAAAAATTCATAGTAATCAAATGCTAACCAAAATTATGTTTTGTATCATTTCTGCAAAATAAAAATATTAATATCTTTTTGTCTCCCCACTCCCCATTTCAATGCAATATACTTATTTTAATTTCCTAAAAATTTTTGCATGATGCTTTGGGTTTTTATCTTTTTGATTAAATATTTTTTGTGACAATTTTGAAAACTTAATTATGTACAGATTTGTCTTTCAGTAAGGAAGACAGACATGACTTACTATTTGTGTGAGAATCTTTCACACAAATAATAAATCATAATTTCAGTAAATAATAATTCAAGTAAGGAAGAAAGACATGTTTTTTTTATTTGTGTTAGTCTTTCAAATTGATCATTTAACTGACCTTTGGTTGTTTCTTAATATAATCTTCAATGGCATCAACAGCTTCTCGAAATACAGATGATTTATTTTTCTTTATCTGCTCTTCTTTATTTTCTTCATAATGTTTAATAAATTCCTCTTGTATCCAGGCACTAGAAAATTATGTAGTAAGAGAATTAAAACTGACCGTGGTAAAAATATGAACTTGAAAGTCAAAACCATATTGACATGTATATTCTGAAACTTGTTACAGAACAATAAACTGTCTGAAATTATTAACCACTAAACTGACCTTGCTGTCTTTACATATCATAAGTGTCCATTAAAGTTAACAGAACATTTAGATACCACTGAAATAAATTGAATACGAAGCTCATGTTTTTGATACATTTTATCTTATGGCCATTTGGATGGTTAATATTGTAGAGTATCATACAGTTTTAATATACTGTTTTATGTATATTGAAAATAAAAAAATGAAACAATAGCCAATTAATCCATTAAACATTAATAAAAAAAAGTAGATGCTCTTCATCTAATGTAGTGGTAGCACTGTGTATTATGTTACACACACACCAGGTTGATAGATACTGGCGAAGTGAGCACTCATTATTTGAACTCTCAATCTGGTGTATGTAATATAGTGCACAGTGGTACTACTACATTGGATGAGGACAGAGAGATGCATGAGAAGGAGATTCTAGAGCAGTTACATAACCTGGATAAGAATTCAGCAATAGGGACAGATGGGATATCAGCACACATGTATGCTAAAGGAATGTTTAACCGAAGCAGCTTAGCCCTTAACATGTTTGTATAATTTGAGTCTTAGCTCAGGAAAGATCATACAGGACCTATTACTATCTCTGGAGTGATTGTGGAGAGTTTAGAGCAGTTATTAAAAACTTGCATATAGAAATGGGTGGGCAAAGAAGCATTACTTTTGAAGTAATGGCAGCATGGGTTTACTAAAGAGAGGTCACATCTGAGCAATCTGCTCATATTTTGTAATAATGTTATGGCTGGGTTGGATAAAGGGAATGAATATATACTATGATGATGTTGGAGTGCAATTCTAGCTTGACTCCTCGTGGTGCACTCTGGATAACGGTAAAGAGCTAGAGCGACTTGGCAACCAGACTCTCTTCTCGATCTCCTGGTTACAGCACACATGAACTCAAACACACGAATTAGCTTTCTTAAGGGCAATATGACTAGAAATATTGGACCTGTTGTCCGAATTTGCCAAATTAACATTGAGGGTATATGTAGAGCAAAACGTGAATACCTCTCAAAGATTTTATATGACAACAATGTCAACGTTGTTCGTGTTCAAAAGACTCACTGTAAGGATGAGGATCAGCTCCACCGCAGAGGCTGAATTCCTGGTTACATTATCATTGGAGCCACTTATCATCATGCACATGGCCTTGCTACCTATGTATGTAGTACCCTAGAAGAGTCCCACCTCATTACAACTAGCATTGTCGATAGCATGAATCTGATAACTATGATAGGGAACATAATCATTACCAATGTGTATAAACTCCCCCCCCCCCTCTTGTGGCCTCCACAAGTTCTACCAGTGTACAACCACCCTGAGATGCATATAGGCAACTTTAACAGCCACCACACGCTATGGAAATATGCTCCAACAATGAATGCAGAGAGACTTTGACTAAATGGGCATAAATTCACAACATGCACCTAATTTTCGATGCAAAAGATAGATCTTCCTTCAGGTCAGCAGATTGGAACAAGGAGTACAACCCCAACCTCTGCTTCGTCACTCAAGACAACAATAGACGACCATTACCTACATCAAAAAGAGTTCTCTCCAACTTTCCCCATAAGAAGATCATACCAAAAGGCTTCGGGAAGGAATATATCCCTGGATGGGACGATAACAGTAACAAACTGTATCAAGAATACTTAGAGTGTGGCGATCCTAATATTGCAGATGAACTCATTCTCAGCCTTGACACCAGCCGACAGAAGAAATGAACTGAAACAGTAGAAAGACTCGATTTTTGGCACTCCAGTAGAAAAGCATGGAGTCTTCTAAGAAAACTGGGTAGTGGCACCCTGACTGCCCAGGAACAATCAGCTATTTCTCCTAACCAATATGCATCACATATTGTCAACACATCAAGATATATCACCAAGGAAAAACAACACACTCTTCAAATAAAAAGAAAACTTACATATTTGAAAAATAACAGATCATCAGACCCTTTATATTCGCGATCTTTCACTCTTGAAGATATTAACACTGCTCTAATGGATATGAAACCAGGCAAGGCTCCAGGTTTCGATGGAATTCATCCTGATTTCCTGTTGAAGACAGGCCAAAAAGCTCGACAGTGGTTGGCTTGCTTTTTTCTCTGAAATCCTCCAGACTGGTAGACTTCCAAAAGAGTTTAAGAGGACAAAAATTATCCCCATCTTAAAACCAGGAAAAACCAACAACAAACCAGAAAACTACTGACCAGATGCCCTGCTTAGCACCTGTTATAAGCTCCTAGAAAGGATCATCCTCAATAGAATTGCCCCCTAAGATAATAGAACAAGTCCCAGTGGAACAGGCCAGATTCAGACATAAACGTAGCTGCTGTGATCAGGTTTTGTCACTCACCACACACATGCAGAGGCAGGTACCAACAATGCCTGAAAACAGCTGTAGCTTTTGTAGATCTTACCACAGCTTATGATACAGTCTGGAGGCATGCCGCAGTCTGCAAGTTGTTCCGTGCAGTCCCATGCAGAACAATAGCAAAACTAATCGATAACATGCTAAACAACTGCCTGTTCCAAGTGTGTATGGACGAGAACAAAAGTAAACAAAGAACACTGGATAACAGATTACCACAAGGGTCAGTTCTGGTTCCCCTCTTTTTTTTTTTAACTTATATATTGCAGATTTGCCTAATACAGCCTCCAAAAAAGTTTTGCTACGCTGATGGCATTGCTCTAGCCACCAGACACACTAATTTTACTACAATGGAAGATACACTAACAGACGACCTTGCAGTCCTAGATGAATATTTCAGCAAATGGAGATTACGCCCAAATCCTAGCAAAACAGAAGTTTCATGCTTCCTCCTGAAACAATAACCAGGCTAACAAAGAACTCATGGTCTACTTCAACCACAAACTACAACTGATTCCCGAAATATCTGGGTGTCACTCTGGATAGAACTCTATCTTTTAAACCACATCTCATTAACACAGCATCCAAGCTAAAAACAAGAAATAATATACTGCAAAAACTATGTGGAACAACTTGGGGTGCCTCAGCAACAATGCTTCGCTGCACTGCTCTTGGCCTAGTTTACTCTGCAGCTGAATACTGCTCACCCATATGGCTGAACAACACCCATGTGTATTTGGTTGATGCTCAGCTTAACACCTATGCACTTTATTTCTGGAACTGTAAAATCAACCCCGAATCTACTGGCTCCCAGTGCTAAGCAACACCCCACATCTGCAGATTCAACTTCCTTCTACATGAATACAGCAAAATTATGGAAATCCAAAATCTTCCAATCCACGAAGACATCCTACCCCTAGAAATAAACAGGCTAAAGTCAAGGCACCCTCCAATCTTAACAGCAAAAAATCTTGCAGAGACAAGTTTCAACATGGAGAAGTGGAAAGAGTCCTGGTGTAACACTTCAACAGGGGTCTTCCATGAATTAGTGGACTCAACACACAAGGTAGGACTCAAACCCGAAGATGCCTTAGGGTTTTGACCTACCTTGGAAAACTTGGTCTGCCCTTAACTGAATCTGCACCAATCATGGCAGATGTGCAGACCACCTTTACAAATGAGGCATGATTGCTTCACCCAGGTGCGACTGTGGATCACCCTGCCAGACAATTAATCATATTACAGCAAAATGTGTCCAATGTGCATACAGTGGAAACCTGTCAGACTTCATCCATGCTTCACCAAGTGCAGTTGACTGGATAATCAACCTAGACATAGTTATAGCCTTATCTTGAGTGTCTCTTTTATGATTGTATTATGTTTTATTATTGTACATATGTCTATTACTGTCCATATATATATATTAAGAATTAATGTAATGTAACTTTTCATGTGTGAGCCATATGCTAAATAAATAAAAATAATAATGATGCTATTGGACCCTGCTAAAGCATCTGATAGGATACCATGTGAAAGGCTGGCACATAAATGCAGAATATCAGATTGGAATGTAAACTACTGGCTTGTGGGTGGCTGACAGAGATATCAGAAAGCGGTATGTGGGAGGGGGGGGGGGGGGTCTGTCAGATTTAAGGTGACCGGTGATGTGCCTCAGGCATCGGTCCTTGGACCACTGCTGTTTGATATATATATCAATGATATTGAAAAGGGCCTGATAGAAAATCTTCAATTTTTTGCTGATGATGCAAAGATAGGAAGGGCAATCAGAGATGTTACTGATATACAGCAAGTACAGGGTAATTTGAATAAGCTGGAAGTGTGAGAAAATGATAATGTCTGCCAATTAATTATTAGCAAGTGTAAAGAAATGCACTTTGCCATAATGAGATATCCAATGGCATATTATATTGGTGGGATTATGCTTGGATAACTCATAAGGCTAAAGATCTTGGAGTTATGATGGACAGAAATTTGGATCACATAGTAATAATTACAAATACAACTCAGAGGTAATTCAATGTTGAAATGAAGATTAACATGCAAGGATATGGAATGCATTTTTCCTGTTTGTGTGGGCTACAGTGCACAGGTTTAGTCTCCTGGGTTCAGGAGATAAAAATGATATTCTGATTATGGAATGTAGATTATGAGTATAGATTTAGAGTATGTGGGCTGCAGACACTGGTAACAGGAGAAAGATGGGTAATATGATAGAGATCTTGGAAGGAAGTTGTAGAATATTGGCTGATAAAACTTTTCATTATATGAAAGGTGGAAGAGGACAAGGGGTATCCATGGAAATTAAGTTTGTATGGTTAAGGAAGGAGTGGGAGGTAGATTTTTCCTCACACAAAACCACGAGTGAGTGGAACAGTTTGCCTGTTAAGGTAGTAAGTGCATCTAGTGTGAATGAGTTTAAGAGAAGGTATGACAGCTGGTGTGGGTGACATATGGCTTCCCTCCATACCTCCTTGAATCCCTGAAGTCTAATAATAATAACATAACATGAAACTTCTAAGAATGCTTGTTTTGACAGGACCATAGTTTTGGACCAAGAGAAAGAAAGTGTCATGCAGCCCTACTACTAAGCAAACCTAATTATACCATCAGTATCATAAAAATATTGATGCACAAAAATATATCTGACTTACAATTCAAATGAATTGGAACTGGAGACTGCACTTAAAATGAGAAGTAAGGAAAATATAACAAAAAATGCATATGCACAGTAAAGACATTTAATTAACAAATGGTAAATACCAATTTCAGTTTGTGTCTCACAATCCATCATCAATATAAGAAGATAAATAATGGAAATTCACAGACAACACTTTATATGCTATGAACGACAATTATGTTTCACATACAGGTGCAAGAATGCAAAATTATAAACTATAACACTATTAAGATCCAGGATTCCAGGGACAGCAAGTTAGTATGAGTACAGGTCGGGTGATTATTATGGGGGACTTCAACTATGGAGATATACACTAGAAGGAAGAAAGATCACATGGCAGTAAGGAAATGGAATTTATACCATCTACTGACAGATAATTACTTGTGGCAGCATGTGATGGAAGGGACTTGGGGGGGGGGGGGGTTGAGAGTATTGGACTTGGTCATAGGATCAGAAGAGCTATCCATAACCAAAGTGGTCACATTGCCTCAGATTGGGGGTCATGACTTGGGAGATTATAAAATATGAGGAATATTCTGTCAAGGAGTATATGTGAAACTACAAGACAGGTGATTATGACAAGCTTAGGAGGCAGCTGAAATCTGTGCCATGGCATAAAACACTGCAGGGTAAAGATGTTAATAGTGCTTGGGAGATGGTTAAGATCATCTACAGGAAGCAATATTAAATTGTATACCTAAGGTAAGGAGGGCTAATCAGGTAGAAATTAGATGTATGAGTAATATCATTAAACACAAGATGCAGAAGAAGAAATGCTGTGGAGGATATATAAAGAGAAAGGTGACCAGCAAACTCACAAAGAGTACAAGGTTCAGGCAAGAAAAGTGACCAGCAAACTCACAAAGAGTACAAGGCTCAGGCAAGAAAAGTGACCAGTATGGCAAGGAAGGAAAATCAGATGATGAGAAGAATCTAGCAGAGTACACCAAAGGAGATCCCAAAGAGTGCTTTTGTTATGTGGCAAGTAAGAGGGGAAAATGACTACGGAAGATTAACCTTAATGAGTGAGGATGGTCACGAGGTGACAGAAGCAGATAAAATAGTTGCGTTACTGAGTGATCATTTTGCATGGCTATATCATTCAAGTGAGGTTATGTCTTAGCATATTTGATGGACACTGATGTGAGAAGAGAAGTGGATGAATTGGAGGTTCTTAGGATATTGCACAATCTCAATGTAAATACAGCTGTGGGATGGGATATCAGCATGCATTTTGCAAGAATGTGTGCAAGGGAACTGGCAGCAGCTCTGATTATGTTATTTAATTTAAGTCTCAGCTCTGGTAGAGTTTGAAGGAGGTGGAAAGAGGGCAAAATAATTCCCTTGCATAAGGGAGGTTCTAAACTACACTAGCAAATTATAGATTAATCAGTAATCAGGAGTGGTGGGATAAAAATATTGGAAAAATTGGTCAAAAAAAAGAGAATTCAAGAAAGGGTGGTTAAGAATATGATACCCTATGAGGGGCATCATGGCTTTGTGAAGACTTGGCCAGGCCTTAATAATTTATTAACTTTTTATAATAGAGCAACAGCTGAGTTGAATAAAGAAATGACTACATGATTCCGATGGATTTTGCAAAGGCATTTGATAGAATACCACATGAAACTGTTATGCAAATTAGAACAAATTGGAATGGATATAACAATGGTTATGTGAACAAGAGGGTGGCTGCTAGGCAGATATCAAAAAATGGCATACGGAGGAACAGAATCCACACAAAAACAAGTGACTAATGATAGGCCATAAGGTTCAGTGCTAGGACCACTACTGTTTAATTTGTACATAAATGGCATAGGAAATGAACGGATATATTCAGTTGTTTGCTGATAATGCAAAATTAGGTAGAGTAATATTTAATCAAGATGATATGGAGAGCATACAGAATGATTTAAATAGGCTGTCAAGTATGGGCAAAAGATAAATGGTATATCAGGTTAATGTGGAGAAATGTAAAGATAAAGTTATGCATTTTGGGATAAATAGATTATAAGCCTTGTATTACATTGATGGCACTGTATTCCATGAGTCTTGTACATACTACTGTATGGACCCCATAGAGGTGCCTGTACAATAATAATAATATAAAATGGAAATCCTGTAAGTCATCTCTTCTCAAAGAATTAAGAGGGAAACAGTTGATGATTTCGTCTATGATTGTCAAGAAAGTTGATTTGCTTGATAATAGATTTCTTGTTGAAGAGGCATTTTTGAAGAACAGACAATGTGAGATCATGACAGCAGCGATTGGATGATATCATATTTTTGTGATAGTTATGTGAAGTTACATAAATATAACACAGAGAGAAATAGATCTGTGGTGTGCAAAATAATGACAGAAGTGTCTGCATCTCATTTTAACAAGAACATCTAGAACCGATCAAGTTCCATTTGATTCTTTTTCTAGGATGAATTTGATTCTGAAATGCAAGTCATTATTTCTCCATAGGAAGAATTTAGTCCTCGATGAATTTGATTCTGGAATGCAAGTCATTATTTCTCCATAGGAATTTAGTCCTTGATGTGTGCTTTTTCAGATAGCACAAAATATCAACATAACAGATCCAAAGCTAAGGTTTGGGATGTATAGCAGATATTTTTACTTAGAAATAAAAATTAGCTAGCATTGAAAATAACAGGAAGCCCATGATAGTTACCTCAGTTTGTCTATTAGTTTTCCATTCCAAGTGAAATATCCTAAATCCATAACAAACTTAAGAAGGTTGACAAAGTCAAATGGAAATTCAGAAGAAATAAATTCAAGGTAAGTGTCTGCCATTTAGAGGAATAACAGTGAAGACTGATGTCAAAATTGAACATCAAATCAAAGGACTCATGTTTTAATTATTCCATTGTGACATAAAATCCCATATATATATATACTAGAAGGTCTAGCATGATAATTTTTGAGTTTTTGGATGGGTGATGGATCTATGGAAATCATTATCTAGTAAGGTGTTGAGCCTGTTAAGCTGACTTTTGTTGGAGTCCCCTGGTAATGACAATGTAGGCATTATTTCAGAGGAGAACACATTTTTCATCTGTATGCACTAGAGTCTAAAACTATGTAATGATTTTAATTCTGAAAGAGGAATACTGAGCTTTGGTGTTTTTAAAACATAAATAATTTTTGCAACCTCAAAGTGTAATTTACTTCCATCTTCACAGGAAAGATAAGAAATCTCTGCTCAATATTATGTAAATAATATGGGACAAAACCGAGATCTTAATTTTTTAACTTGATCTCAAGTTAAAAAATTAACTTGAGATCAAGTTAAAAGATTATGTTCATCCTGTCTTATCTTACTGTTGACTAACAACACACTTATCACTAACAACCCATGGAAGTCTACTTGAGTTAAGAAGCCACTTTAAAAAGTTTTTGAATTTGCCATTATATGTTTAAAGTTTGATAAGTATTTCCAAATTGCTTTGAAATATACAAAACCAAATTAAATTTGCTGACCTGGTTGGCTGAGTGGTAATGTACTTGCTCTCTAACCAACAGTCTGCAGGTTCAATTCTTGCTGTGGGCATGTATGTTTGTGATTGTCTTTAGGTGAGATATGAATTTGATAACCTAGTGTGAGACAATCATCCACTTATTGGAGGCCTGAAGTGGCTCAAAATAATTCTGTTTGGCCTTTCGAGTAGGGTTTACAGACCATGTAAAAAATTCCCACTCATGAAAGGCTGTAAACTTCTGGTACATCATTATTGTAGGTAGATTAAAGATTATTATTATTATTTTTTTTTTTTTTAACCACAGAAATCCTGGAAGAAAAACAGAGCTGCAACGAATACTCTGAAAACACAAAGTACAGAGGAAAAAAGTAACATTATAAAAGACTGAAAAACAAAATCGATAGAATGTGCAAATCCATCAAAAACACTTGGCTGGAAGCAAAGCAAAAATGTGCAAAGAAGTTTATAAAAAGAAAGATAGTAAGATTGTGCATGAAACTATAAAAGAATTAACAAAAAACATTCCCAAACAGACCACTAAAAAGAAAGACAAAAATAATATTAAAACCGGAACACTTCAAAAGATAAAAGAAATTCGAAAATAATATTATTGGTTATTTTTTCTGGATAGAAGACTGAGAAAATACAAATTAAGACATAAAGAGAAATAGGACTGTTGATAATAAAAGAAGAAATTTTGAATACATTAACCAAATGAAATTTTGGCAGAGATAAATTCATTACTGAATTATTGAGATATGGAGGCATCATATTTTCTGCAAGAACTTTTTTTTAAATCAGATACTGTACACTGATGGAATATCAGATGACCGGAATACAGAAATATTATCATCATTATCATCAGATCTGGAGTCAAAAGACTTACTGCATATTCTTATTGTCCAGTCCACTACACTTTCAGGAAATGTATTCCAACCAACCACTGCTCTCCATGTAAAAAAACCTACTCCTCATCCCCTTGCTCACACCCTTCTTATACACAGCTTCCAGGAATGGCCTCTTGTTCTCTACCCATTCTATGAAAAATCTGATTCACATTAATTTGGTAATAACCTCTAACCAACTTGCATGTCTCAATTATGTCCTCTGCCAGCTTACTTCTATCCACTAGACTCTGCAAAGTGCATTCCCTCAATCTGTCTTCATATTCAACATTCCAGAAATCAGAAACCACCTTATTCAATAATCTCTGAACCCTTTCCAACATCTCTAGATACTTTTGAAAACAAGATGACCAAACATGTGCAGAGTATATCCATATGCGGTCCAAACAAAGCTTTATACAATGGATTAAAAGAAACACACGTATTAACCACAGTGAAAATTATTTAATTGTAAATATTAAGTATCTTAGGACATCATCAGAACAGCAGTGTAAAACAATAATAGGAATAATATACAGTTAGGTCGCATGATTACAATAGAATCTCATTAAACATGCGTAGCGTGTAACAAAAAAAAAAAAAAAAATTAATCATTTAACACAATTTTGTATGACAATTTCCCATACTTTAGGAATAGTGAGAATGTCGTTGCGGTTTAAGTTTGGTCTCTGTAGTAGGGCTTCAGAACTTTCTTTGTATAAACATCATCATCATCAAATTCCTGCCATGTACCCTCAAGGGGGTGTACAGGATATGACAGTACTACATGAAAAATTTACATCATTACTAACTTCCTATCTACAATTTTCCTCCAAACCAGTCTGTTACTTGTCAAGACTCCAACATTATCAGATCTTATATTTCTATCGTCTAACGCACTTTGTACTGTATCAATCCACCTATATCTTGGTCTTCCTCTAGGTCGTTTTCCTGCCAACCTGGCAGAGAACACTTGTTATGCTAATCTTTCCTCTCCCATTCTATTTAAGTGACCATACCACCTGAGATTAGCTCTGCTAACGCATTCCTGGATGCTGACAATGTCAAGTTCTTTCCTAATATCCTCATTTTTAATATGATATTGCCATTGATGCCATCTGTTCATGCCTCTAATCTTTCTCAGGACTCTCATATCTGCAGTCTCTAGTCTCTGGTCAAGTGTTTTACTTCTGACCCAGCTCTCAGATCCATAAGTTTAAACTGGTTTGAACACTGTCTTGTATACAGCTAATTTAGTGTTCCAACTAATTTCTCTCTTATTCCATATGAATTTATTCAATTGACTTCCCACCATACCGGCTTTGCTGATTCTGTTGTCTATTTCTATATTTAATTTACCATCTTCAGTAAAAATCGTGCCTAAGTAACTGAAATGTTTTACTTGTTCCACAGGTTCTCCATTCACAACACAGTTGACATTTTCAATGATTCTGCCTATTTTCATTGTCTTTGTCTTTTTATTGCTGACCTTCATACCATATCTATTACAACAGCTATTCAATTTAGTCAGAGAATCTTGCAGACTTGTAGCGGATTTATTTAGAAGTATAACATCATCCGCATAAAGCAAAGAGCTGACATTAACATCTCCAATTTTGATATCCGGTTTAATACCACTTTCCTTCATGATGTGATCCATATAGATAATGAATAACAGAGGGGATAATGTACATCCTTGTCTCACACCAGATTTAACATTAAACCATCTTCCTGTACTTCCTTCAATTCTAACTGCTGACTTACAACTCAAATAAAGACTAAGTATTGATTGATATAATGCCCCATTGACACCATATAACTGCAGCGTATTGAATAGCTTCTCTCTTGGCACCTTGTCATATGCCTTTTCCAAATCGACAAAACTTAAATACAGATCTTTGTTATATTCCCATGCTTTCTCAACTATTTGTCGTAAAGTGAAGATCTGATCCTGACAGCCTCTATTTGGCCTGAATCCAGCTTGTTATTCACCAAGCTTTTCTTCCACAATTCTTCTCAACCGTTTCTCAAGTATACTTGCATAGATCTTGCCAGGAACACTAAGTAGGGAAATACCTCTGTAATTCTCACATTCAGTTTTATTTCCCTTTTTATATATGGGTACTATGAGAGCTCTACTCCAATCATTGGGAATTCGTCCCTCTGTCCAGGCTTTCTGAACTATGCAGTGCAGCCACTGTAAGACTTTTATACCACGTACTTCAGCATTTCTGGTCGAATATCATCTACTCCTGCTGCCTTTCCACATTTCAAGCCTTTGATGGCTTTTTCTACTTCAAGTATGGATATGTATTCCTGACTGCATGCCTGGTCAGTGTTTTTTATCACTGTGCTGTCATCACTGCTTGTTTCATTTAGCAGTTTTTCAAAGTAATTACTCCATACTTCAAGGATATCTTTTTCTCCTGTTTTCATGTCGCCTTTATCATCTCTAACTCCTTTTACAGCACTCTTTCCTCCATTCCTAAGCTTCTTCAACAACCTCCAGAATATTTTGCCACCTTCTTGATATTTATTTTCTATATTCTTGCCAAAGTCCTCCCATGACTTTTGTTTAGCAAGTTTTACACAGTGTTTCGCTTTCTTACATTTGTCTCTGTATTCTGTAAGAGTAAAAGCTGACTTATTTGCCAGGAACTTTTGATATGCTTTCTTCTTTTCCTTCATTGCCTCTTTAACTTCCTGTGTCCACCAGGGAGTTCTGATTTTTTTATCCTTGCATACAACCTCACCACATGCCTCTGTGGCAGAATCAATGTTTTCTTCCGAGTTTGCCACTGAATCTCCAAGGTTTGATTCCTGTTCTCAAATTCTTTCATTTTCTTTTCAATAATCTTTCTGTATTTTAGTCTACAGTTCACATCTGAGAGCTGCTCAACTTTTATTCGGTATAAAACTTTCTTACATGTTATTCTTTTCAATATGAAATTTAATTTTATCCTGCTCAAGACTAAATAGTGATCGCTTCCAATTTCAAATCCTCTGTACACTCTGGTATCCTGCACCAGGGAGAAAACATCACTATCAACAATAACATTGTCAATGAGACTTTTCTTATTCCTAGCCTCTTCTCTCCATGTGAATTTGTGCACATTTTTATGTAGGAACATGGTGTTAGTAATAACCAGCCCATGTCCTGAGCAGAAATCCAACAGATATTTGCCATTATTATTAGCTTTGCTCTTTTCTCCAAATTTTCCCAAAATATTTTTATATGTCTCACAATCATTTCCTACTCTGCTATTTAGATCCCCAACAAGGACCACCTTTTCCTTTTTCATTGTGTCAGTTGCTTTTTCTAAAGCGTCAAAAAATTCCTCCACTTCTACCTTAGTAGAACCTTCTGTGGCACCATAGGCACAAATAAGTCTCATTGTCCAGTTCCCCATTCTCATATTTGCCCACATTACTCTACTTGAGACTGACTGCTATTCAAGAAGATTAGCCTCATATTTTGTGTTGAATACTATGGCTACTCCTTCTTTTCCTTGATTGTCATTGCCTGAATATAACATTTTGTATTTATTGCTCAGAAAGATCTCACCAGCTTTGGTCTTTTTTGTTTCAGTCACCCCTATTATGTCGATCTGGTACTTATCTAATTCCTCAGCTAGCTCCGTTTCTTTGCCATTCAGGCTTCTTACGTTGATAGTACCGATCTTTATCTCTGGTGATGTTGAGTTGGGGTTTGTTTTCAGATTTGTTCCAGTAGCTGACTTTTCGCTGTTCGCCCTGGTTCCCTGGCGAAAACAACGGGGGCCTTGTTTAACCGGGCGATGCCCCAGCAGGCATGAAATTTTGTCATGTTGTACCATCATTTTTTTATTTTGGTTTAACCAATAATAATACAATTTGGTCGGCTAAATCCCAAATTGCCAGCCCATCCTCGTTCGTTCAGTATCAAAGTAGATACCCAACAGGGTGCACCACGAGAAGGTGAGGATTGGACATTAGGTTAGAAGCCCTGGTCTGTTCTCCGCATTCCTTTAAAGGCTATGTGGAGGTCTCCTCTCAGTTATACAGCTTTGACCCTTAAGCACCCTTTGTATAAACATTCATTATAAACATTCATGTTTATAAAAAGATCTATGTAAAAGTTTAGACTTTTCCGAATGGATCCTATGGTTTAAATTTTCAATTCTGTGTTGAGAGAGACCCGATTTTTGCGATTTAAAGAGACGGATGTGGTCTTGATGTTCCGAGATGCGTTTCTGAACAGACCTACCTGTCTGTCCACATTTCATAAACGCCAGGCAACATCAAAGGTGAGAGTGTGTCCTTAGGAGAAGGTAACAAGTTGTAAATTTGGTTGACAGGTTTGTTAATACGTGTGTTTCTTTTAATTATGATCGCACCACCGGTTTCATTATTTAAAAAAATTATACAATATAATCATAACATCCTTACTCTTACATGTCAGTGTTCTCTGCATTGTTGCCATAAAGCACTTTACTGTCCTCACAAATTTAGCAAAATGTTCCTGAAATTTCAGGTCCCCTTCCACCAACATCCCCAGACACCTAATTTACTCCACACCAATCTTATACTCTGCATGCCACATGTGCTTCTCAAACTTTAAAACTGTACACTTTGCTACACTGAACTAGCAGCCCATTCAAAGTCCAAGTCCATTTGCACTAACACATCGATTCTACTCCTCATAGTTGTTTCCAACATCACATCATCTGCAAACCACTGTATGCACCATTCATTCATTCAAGCCCTTCCCAATGTCATTTACACACAAAGAGCAATGGCTCCAAAACAGCCCTTTGGGCTTTCTTCTTCTTCCAGGATATCACTTCCCCCACCCATACACAACTGATTGATACCTATCAGACAGCCAATTTCCAATCCAGTGCACTAATGTATTATCAAATCCCACCTGTTTCAGTTTAATTACCAGCTGGTCATATGGCAATCTATCAAAGGCTTTGGCAAAATCTAAATATATCACTGTATATGTATTCCCATTGTCCAGTACAATCTGTCACCTAGTTATAGTAAGCAGACTGCTTAAACACAATATTCCTTTAGAAAACTCATGCTGTCCATCAAAGAGACATTTGTTAACTCAATTCTGAATGTGGACTTCACTAGAACTTCTATAACACCTTGACCACAATTTCACACAGACTGACCTGTAATTCAAAAACCTTATGAGCCCACAGTCTTATCACTCCTTTTATGAAGAGGAACAATTTTGTCCTCTTCGACTCCCTTGGAACTTGGGTCAATCTAAGACTCATGATGTCTGTCAATGTTGTTGTTAACTCCCTGGAACATTCCTCAACATGTGATGATATACTATCGAGTCCCACAGCCTTCCTGACATCAAGTTTACTCAATTCCTCATATACCTCCTGCTTACTCACCACCAGTGGCTCCTTCTCCCTTCCATTACTCTCAAGTTTCACATGATTTTACTTTCACAAGAATGAAATACCTTTATAAATTGCTCATTTAACATCATTATATCCTTTTCAGTTGTTATTGTTCTACCATTTTCTCCAACCAGTATCATCCTTCCATAATCACTCTTTCTTCTACTGGCCATACAATTAACAAAACTCCCTAGGATTTCTTTTGGCCTCATTAGTTAACTGCTGCTCATACTTGCACTTCTGCTACCCTTTACCACGTGTGTTACCTTTCTTGCTTGCTCTTTGTACTCCTCATGCAGCTGACTATTACCACTCATTTTATAATAAATTTAATTTAATTCTTTATCCAAGTGTGAGCCAAATGGACACCGCGAAGGAGTCCAAAGACTTATTAAGGGAGGGCACCTACTCTACAACTCCTCGTCTCCACCACTCAATCCACCAACTACAACAAACCACAACTACCATCATCATCTATACCAGGGTTTCTCAAACTTTTTCCACAACGGAACACTTCACAAATCCTGAAATGTTCACGGAACACCTTGGTTATTTTGTAATGTATTAATTAATAATTAATTGGTAATTTAGCTTATTTTATTGTTAATTAATAATTGGAAATTAAATATTAATTAATAATCAATTAAAAAACATCAATTAAACCACCATTAAATTAATTTATACTGATTTTCATTGACATATCCTATTCTGATCACCAAAAATTTATAATATTATTATAAGTACTTATGAGTGAATGCAGACGTTTTCTCCTGTGTGCTGGTTTTGTAAGTTAGGTAAATATAAATAAAATAAATGAGTAAATCTAAGCGTTAAGAAAAAAAAAAAACAATCATTTATTGTCAAATGTTAATTAGTAAAAACAGAACACATAAAAATAGTAAAACGTATATTGCAAATTAAGTTCTTAATGACTATGATGTTTTTGGGTCTTTGAATTACAAATTCTTTTGATATCAGGCACAATATTAGAAAGTTGAATTCTCATATTTGGGGTAGTGTCGAATCTGTTCCTGGACTTTGATTTCGTTGCAGCATAATATGAAAATCCTGCTTCGCATAAATATCTCATTGTAAAAGGAAGTAAAACAAGAATAGCTAGTTTTGACACACTTGTCCAGAAATCATTTATTGGCAGTTCCTTGTAATTTTGTTTTAAATCAGAGTCACTAAGTCAATTAGATTTTCATAGTCACTTGCGCTGAAGCTTGCCTGGCTTAGCTGTCACTGTAAATGGATTCAGAAACCAGGAATTGTCCACACTGGATTTTGGAAAATATTGCAAAAGGGTTGATTGCAAGTCATGCAAGTGTTCTAAAATTACGTTAGATACTTCTTCATTTACTTTAGAATTTATTTCAGTCAAAAATTCATGCAAGGTGGGAAAACAATCAAAAGTATTCTGTTCAACTGTAGAAATCCAGAATTGCAACTTCCTATCAAAAGATGCAATTTTATCTCTTGTATTAAAAATTATAATATTCTTTCCTTGTAATGATAAGTTAATTTCATTGCACTTTGTAAAAATACTGCCAGATATGCAAGACTCATCAACCATGAAGAATTTCTTAATAATTCAATAAAATTTTGTCCTAAATTATGTGACATCAAAAAGAACATTAACTGACTACGAAGCTGTTCCTCTGGACAGCCATCTCACTTCAGTATGTAATAAAAGTGCATTATGTGCACTACCCATTTCAACGCATAAAATTTTAAATAATCTGGATTGGAGTGGTCGAGATTTTACATAGTTGATCATTTTGATGGCTTCATCCAAAATAGTTTTTAAATATGTAGGAATTCTTTTTGTTACTGGTGCTTGTCTATGCAAAACACAATGACTTTTGGTGGCTCTTGTAGCTACTTGCAGGATATGTGTTACAACTCCCTTCATCTTTCCTACCTTTGCTTGAGCACCATCTGTACAAATAACAATACATTTCTCCCAACCGATTTCCTGTTTTGTAATATATTTATTAATACAGCTGAATATATCTTCTCTGGTAGTTTTTTCTTGTAGATATTCACACATGAATAAATCTTCTTCAGTACTTTTATCAAATATGTAACGAACAAACACTAGTAATACAGCGAATTCTGCAACATCAGTAGATTCATCCATTTGGAATGAATATTCACTGCAGTCTAAGTCGATGAATTAGCTCTTTTTCTATGTCAGCAAAAAGATCTTTGATGCGGCGTGAAACAGTATCATTTGATAATTGTACTGCATCTATTTTTTTTAGCAACCTGCTCGTTTAACATGCATGATACAATGTCTTTCACACAAGGCTTAATGAGCGTCTCACCAATTGTATGAGCTTCACCATGAAGTGCAATGCGGTAACTCACACGAAAAGATGCCTCTGTTGCATTTTCAGTTGAAGCAATTGTAGCCATTTGAAGTTTAGATTTTTCTAGCGAGTCACGTCGTCTCTTTAAAAAATGTATATCTTTTCCTTTGTAATCAGTGTGTTTCATTTCGAAGTGCCTACAAAATTTAGCTGGAGCCAAAGAACTATTTGCTAGTATTTTATTACATAAAACATCAGGAGCATGTGTATTGCCAATATACGTAAATCCATAATTTAAATAACTTTCATGGTACTTCCGTTTGGTCTGTTCTTAGATGACTCTTGTTCTTTAATATTAGCTTTTGAAGAAACTGTCGTTTGCAATTCCATATCTTCTCCATCATACAAGTAGATGTGTCAGCAGAAGTAATTGCTCCTCCTTGTGTTAAAGTTCCTGTCTTTAAACAAGAATCCATGGGAATTTTTTCAATAATATTAAAATTCCAATATTTGTCAGAGCTATAATAAAAACAAATAGAATTTTGTTGTAAAGGTAACTTTAGTATGAAAAACAATAAGATTATAAATAAGAAATGTCAAATAATATAAAAGTAAATAAATAATGCAAAATAGCAAAAAAAAGACTGCAACACACAAAAGTAAATATGAATTGTAACAATACTTGTAAGAAAAGTACTAAACTGTATCAAATAATGTAAAAGCAATTGTAATAAGAATGATTTGATAAAATGTTCAGTAACAAAAATTAAACAGTTCAAAATAAATCAGATATTAATTATAAAATTAGTTAAAAGAGTAAGAAGAATTCTTTTTTTAAAAGTCGCTTCGCCTACTCCCTGTATATGGGAATAAAAAGACGTTAGCTGATTTTTTTTTTCTTCCGAGGGCCCAGTCCCAACAAATTTACTCGTAAATACCTTTCCAAATTTTTTTAAAGTTCATACATTAACATAAGTATTAATAATTAATTATGGCATAATCATAAAGAGTATTAGTACACTTATGTATACGGTGTGGCATGTTGAATATAAATTACATTTAAATTGGTTATCAATCACTGGACTAATGAAATGTTGTAGTATGTCGTAGTTTCTTCAGGCAAACATCATTAAATTAATTTGTGCTGATTTTCATTGACATATCCCATTCTGATCACCAAATATATTTATAATATTATTATAAGTACTTATGAGTAAATGCAGACTGTTTCTCCTGTGTACTGGTAGTATTCCCCTCCTTTTGTACATCCTGGAGATCTTTGTAAGCTTGAGGTGGATGACTCACTATCTGTTCCATCACAAACAACTTCAATAAGAGATTTCTTAATACCAAAATTAAACGAAGTGCCTTGTCTCTTATTCATATTAATTTTAACTTTGTATTCCTATTACTTTTAAAAAAATCACGGCACTCCGGTTTCAAAACAAGCACTTACACACTGCAATACGAACTTGCGAAGAAAGTATTCAGTAATAATATATTTGAGAACCGGATATAGACTACTCTTCAATTTCAGTAGAAAAATTTTCTTTATACTTCCTTGCTGATTGGTCACTGATATTTGCAATGCAGATGTTATTTCATTCAGTTTTGAGAACACGCTGGCGATTGTTGTAATTGGCTTGCAGGCAATTTTTATGATTGGTCATAAACGGCGGTATTCTCTTTCCTGATTGTCGAAAGAATTTGATGTGTGATGTGATACTTCCATATTTAAAAATATGCTGCTTGGTCACTGACATTTGCAACACAGATGTCATTTCCTTCAGTTTTGAGAACAGAAGATATGACACCAATTGTTGTAATGGGCTTTCAACCAATTTTTATTACACATCATAAACAGCAGAATTCCCTCTCCCAAATGTTGAAAGGTTTCGATGTGTGAAAATTAACGATACACAGATCTGGGTCTGAGCTTTTCGACATATTCATGAATATTATTCTCCTCAGAATATTTTTACTATAAAATATTTATTCATGAAAAATGCTTAGAAAACTAAAATGACAAATTTCAGAAATTCTTGCGGAACACTAGTGTTCCACGGAACACAGTTTGAGAAACCCTGATCTATACCAATGCTATCTATCGCCCACTAGTATTTTCACAGATAATTACAAACATTCATACCCATGGCAGGATTCAAACCCACAGCCTTTTGGCCGGAGAGTGGATACACTAACCACTCGGCCAACTGGACTGGCATTTCATTCTTCCATCCACTTCCGTTATTACTCTCTCTCTTGTAGCAACAATTTCCTCCAGCTGACTCACACCAATCCATATATTTCTTTTATACAGCCTCATCCATGCCTAAAATTCATCCCACACATTCATAAAAAAAGAATTCTTTTTTCTTAATACAACTCCACTGATATCTCATTGATAATCTTTGCTTGACATCTCAACTCATGACTATCATACCTGGGCAAAAGCTGACTCCTTTTCCTACCTTTATCTTTGACTCTCCTTAGCAACCTCCTGATATCCATCCTTACATTCTCCTTGTTAACATCCAAATCATTTGTGCCTACTATAATTGCTTACTATTTCACTCGCTTCCTCCTGATATCCAGTGCTTCAATTACTCTGCTCAATTTATCACCTAGAAAGCAAACAACCTTTTGCACCATCTCATTAACAACACCTCTAATATCTAAATCACCATATGTGACACTCTTGAATTATTGGCTCCTCTTTCACATTGTCATCTTTATTCCGGCCTTCCTCTCTCTTCCAAACATATCTGCTATTCTTCTCATTTCACTCTGCAATTACTTCATCTTCACCAACTCCACTTTCATATTCTGAATTACTACCTAAATGATCTTTGCTATTTCTACCCAGTTAGTCGCACTTTCATTCTCGCTATCTTACAGTCAATTGGCCTAGCTTTCGCATACGCTATCTTATCGCTGCTTTCAACCACTCCATTTACACTCTCTTTCGCTATCATTTACTTCATTCACTACAACACTTTCAGTTTCATGGCTTTCAGCATAACTTCCATTACTTCATTTTCCTGCTTTCAAGAAGTCTTGCATTCCTTGCTCATAAAATGCCTACAACATACCCCCCCCCCTCTCTCTCTCTCTCTCATACCACAATCTGGTTCCACTTGACAATGAATACATCGCACACATTTTACAACCCTTCCCCATGTCAAACCCCTGAACAACGATGTCTTGACTGCATTTGTTCTTGTTCTCATCGGCATTATGAATAACACTATTTATGTATCATATATGGTAAAAAATGCTCAATCACACAATATACTACAACCAGAACTTATCAAAATGATCATGAATTATATATCAAAACAATGACTTATCTGCAAGCTCGAGTTAAAATGGAATCATAATGCCAATATTCAAAAAAGGGAGATAAATGAAGGTGTGAAAATTATAGACTGATAATACTACTAAGTCATGGATACAAAATCTTCACCACATGCATCATACAAAACAGACTTCAAACCTTAATGAATGAAATAGTAGGAGAAGATCAAGCAGGCTTGGCTTTAGACCTAGAAGGTCTATTATAATCATATTTTTGCAGTTAGCAGCCTGGCTGAAAAGTACTGGGAATATAACTTACCTTTGTATTGCAGTTTTACGACTTCAAAGAAGCATTCAATTCTACAAACAGGAATAAAATGATAAATATCCTAAAATCTATAGCACGAGACTATGAAATACAAACCTTTATTATGAATTATTATAAAGATACCAAGGCAATCATCTAATTTAATAAAAATAAACCAGCTGAATTCACAGTTGAAAATGGAGTCATACAGGGCTTCCTGCTCACACCACACTTATTTACTATTTATCTCAAAGAAATATGTAAAGCTATTGCTGAAAAACAAGTTTTATAAATAAATGGTATGAATTATCAACTGCATTAAAGTATTGTCTGCATTAAATATACAGACAATACTATTATTCTTGCTGAATCTAGAGCACAAATGGAAAAGACAAAAATTTTAAATGATGTATCAAGATATGGGAATGAAAAATGAATTTAAACAAAACAAAAATTATGCAAATAGGAAGAGAGGAGGAAAAAAATTCAATCAACTTAGAAACTCATATCCTTGAACATGTAAAGAAATTTACATATCTTGGCAGTCTTGTTACTCATAATTTTAATACAGAAACAATAAAATAGACTTAAATAGTGTTTTAAAAAAGCTTAAACTCTATAAAACTCTTATTATACCTACAACAACAACATATGGAGCCAAGACAATGGAGACTAAATCAGAAAGAAATAAAGAAAATCAGTGAATTCAAAATGAAATGCTTAAGAATGTTCTCAATGTTCAGAATATAAAACAAACAATTAGGTTAAAAATGTTAAAAAAATACTAGGTTAAAGGAGTTAAAAAAAATACTACCAAGAAGAAATCACAGATATAATTCTTAAACAACAATTAAAATATTTTGGACATCTCCAGAGAATGTCCTCTCAGAGATTACCAAACATTGCCATGAACATAATCACTGGAGGAAGACAACCAAAGGGGGGGAGACCAAAAAAAACTTGGTTGCAGTCATTGAAGGAAAGGTCACAATTATCCAACTTCAGAGAGCTTAAAGAAATTACTAGAAACAGAGCCAGAGCTGGCCTGGTTGGCTGAGTGGTTAGTGCACCCACTCTCCAACCAATAGGCTGTGGATTCGAATCCTGCCATAGGCATGAATGTTTGTGATTGTCTTTAGGTTGGAGATGAATTTCATTGTCCAATGTGAGATTACTGCCCTGCTTATTGGCCTGAAGTGGCTTGAAAAAGTTCCATGTTTGGTCTTTAGAGAAGGATTTCTGGACTATGTAAAAAATAAATTAAAAATACAAAAAAAAATATAAAATTGATGAAATTAGAAAAAAAAAAAAATAATATTGATAAAAATTTAAAAAAATATCATTAGCCTGCCCACAATACAAATATACTGGTGTTAAGAGTTCACCAAAAGTACTTGACTCAGTGCAGAAAGAGCAATTATGTTGATTAATGACCATTTTTCCTAATTCACTCTGCTCTCTCTCTCTCTCTTTGAAATACAGACATTCAGTGTGTGCTGTTTATTACATTTCCTACAAATACTTCCATGGTTAATGGCATTGATAATACTTCATTTGCTTCTAAATATGCTAAAATTTATGCAACAGCCATTCAATAATCCTTCACAGTTCGACTCCATTGCAGAACAATTTTTCCTTCCTATTTTATTCAAATTCTTCCTAATTTATTCTTACTGCTGTCTTTTGGAACATTATTTTTCCTTTATTATGCGCTTTGTAAAAAGTACAATCTACACATCTTCAAATCCAAAGTTAACTTTTCAATTTAACTTTAAATTGAAAGTTAAAGTCCAATTTTCTGCTCCACTGCAGTACAAGAATATTATACTACAGGTTAAACAATTTCTTGTAAATGGGATTATCATAAAAATAAAATTAATAATTATAAACTGTCCATCTACTAGAAATACCAGATAATCCTCATCATTCTCCATAGGACCTTTTCTACCAACTCTCCCTCCAAATGCATTAGAAATGCCAGGTTTCCCCTTGGTAACTCTGACCATAACCTCATCTACGTTTCTTTTTCTACATAGTCACATACCCAACCATTCATGGCCTTATCTCTTTACAATATGCAAATACAGGTGAGTGCCATGATTTCAACACCTCACTTTCATAATATGATTATCTCCTGAGACTAAATAACTGAGATAATTCTTATGAGGGCCTTTATTCCCCACTCCATACGAAACTCTTCCATCTGTTCACTGGACATCCACAGATGCCATATGGTCACTCCGATGCTCGATGATGTGCCACACCAGGCCTCACCATGTAGTCCTGTTGTATGCTTTTCTGAAGGCTTTACTTCTGCAGATCAGTCACTCCACACACACACACACACACACACACACACACACACACACACACACACACACACACACACACACACACGCATCCATCCATGCATCTCGATGATGGTCTACCCCTTCCTCCTTTTCCTGGAACTTTACCATCTATTACTGTCCTGAGAAGTCCCCCCCTTTCCATCCTTTCAATGTGTCCAAAATATTTTAACTTTCTTCTATCAATTCTATCAATATCCATAAAGAGCCTTAAAGTTCTACTGATCTTTTCTAACACCAATTCATTTGTATGACTTTCACAATATACGATATGCTCAACAGCCTTCTATAACACCACATCTCAAAAACAGCCAGCTATCCTTTTCTTATCTGACTTCTTTAGGTTCCAAGTCTCACATCCATAAGTCGCTGTTGGAAAAACAACTGTATCCAAATCCTCAACTTTGTTCCCATGGCGATAGATCCATCCTTCCAGATTTTAAACAAGTCTCTGACTGTTGTTTTTGCCATTCCTAATCTTCTTCTAAACAGCAATTCTTCATGTTAATAATGGATCCCAGGTACTCAAACTTGTTGACCACTACCAAAATCCTGCTTCTCCAATGTGTGGCAAGTGATCTAAATGTTTTCAAGTAAAAAAAAAAACACTTTTGCTCACTCTGCACTATAACTCAAAACATCTGAAAACACAATCAATAAATCCAGAATCTGAAAGGACCAAATGAAGAAAACTTGTCTCTTGCCCAAATGGCAGTTGACCTTTCTGGTCTTTTGCTAAGGCTAATGAGTGTGGCTTATCCTTTTGTGCTTCTACTTGCATAAAGAATGTTCAGATGAAATGGCTGTTCATTTTAGGACGATCCCACAGGAGTGGGAAAAGTGTATGGCAACCCCATTGCACATGGGCGTTGCAAAGCTTGATGTGTCTATCGACCTATCAATCTCTCTCTCTGGAGTGGTGGAGAAGAATTTGAAAAAAGTTGGTAAGAGATCGCATACAGCAATGAGTTGAACAATAATCTATAATTTGCAATGAGTTGAAAGATAATCTATAATTTACAATGAACAGCGTGGGTTTACTAAGGAAAGTCATGTTTGAGTAACTTGCTCACATTTTATAATATCACAGTTGAGTTAGACAAGGGTAACGGATACACCATGATATTTTTTGACTTTTCTAATGTTCTTGACAGAATTCAGAATCGAAGGCTGTTGCGTAAGTTGAAGTACACTGGATTGGATTATAAATTACTAGTTTGGATAAGAGGATGGCTGAATGACAGATATCAAAAAATGATGATGAAGGATGTGAGTCTACAAGATTTTAGGTGATCATTGCTGTATAATAGAGATGAGTCCCTGCTCCTTTGTTATTCGATCCTTATGTTAATGACACTGAAAAGAATTTGACAGGACATATAGCTACTTGATGATGCAAAGATAGGCATGTAATCAGGAGTGAGACTGATAAGTAGTACTTGCAGAATGATTTGAATAAGCTGGAACTATGTGCTTATGAAAATGGCTATCAGTTCAATGTTAGTAAATGTAAAGTTATGGGCTTTGATGCAAAGATATCCAAAAGCGTATTTTATTAGTGGGATTATGATGGAAGTAACTAACCAGGCTATGAGTTTTAGTCATGGAGTTTTATTGAATAGACAGTCGAAATTCAGATTAAATTTTGAACACATTTCTGAAATAAATTATCTTAATACAAAGATGATAAAAATGAATACTTAAAAAATGTACCTAAAATTTATTTGAAAATTAGGATGCATCCTATAAGCCGAATGTCTTATAAATCGGTGCATCTTACAGTGTGTCATATACACCAATGTGTTTTTTATGTATGTGCAGTTATGGTGCATCATCTCTTGTCGGTAATGTGTGATCAGTTGGAATAGTTGCACGGTCGTTAATGGTCATGCATTTAAACTAGTAATCAATACATTATTATATTTAAAAATTTTTTGTAACCTATGAATTCTACGAAGCATAGACATAGCTATATGATTGTATTTATGCATACTGCGACTGAGTATACAAAAAAGAATGCCAATAGGTCAGCAGAGCAGAACTTAGGTTCCACGTACAGAAAAAATGGTATGAACTTGGAGGAAACAAGAGCAGCAATTAACAGAAGCAAATTCTAAAAAAAACAATCTCCACAAAAAAAAAAAAAAAAAAAAAAATGGCAAAAATTAATTAAAAACTTGGATAATGGATCAAAGAAGGTGTGGTTCAGACGTCCTGGCAGTTTACATCAGAAACCTGCTTTGTTAGTATGGGATCGGTTTAGATGTCATAAAACTGAAGCTGTTAAGAATGAAGTTTGCAAAATGAACACAAAATAGCTGTAAACCCAGAAGGACTCACGTCTGTGCTTCAACCTTTAGATATATCAATAAACAAATCATTTAAAGCAGAGGTTGGCAACGCAGTGCCCGCGGGTGCCATGGCACCTGCAGTGAATTTTTTGTTTGCCTTCAGAGAAATTATTGTAAACTGCTTTGGAGCTCGCAGCGTAATTGGCATATAGAAACTAAAAGTTTCGGCAGATGCAAGCATAAGTAGTGCCTTATTGGCAACTCGTAGTAAAGGTGGAGCAAGCTCCAGACCTCATTCCTTAGTATTTTCCATAAATGTAAAGCACATCTTGCAGAGGTCAGCAATCTTTTTAATATGAAGAGCGCAATATAAAATTTGAAAATTACGGAGGGCTCGTGACACATGCATTTTTTCTCTCATTCTAGGCTTAGAAATTCTATGATTAGTTGTTTTTAAGAAAAATTAGATTTCAAATTTTAACATTTTATTTACCTCACTTTTACAACATATTTTTGTGACATATGAATGAATATAAATACCATAAAAAATAAAAATAAAAAATGAATACAAAAAGAGTATTCATGTTAACAATTAGCATGTATCTGTCAGATCAGATGCGAGAGCCTTGCTTTATCAATCACAATGGCAAATGTATTTGTTTATTATGCAATAATAGTGTGGCTATTCCTAAAAAATAGTAATATAGAAAGACATTTAAAACCATTCATGCCAATTGTAATTTTAAGTTGAATTATTTAAATCAGGAGGAGTAGGCAACACAGAGGCTGCAAGTATCATGGTGCCGGCAGTATTGCGCCCTTCATATTAAAAAGATTGCTGACCACTGATTTAAAGGACTGATCAGGGGAAAAAATGGGTCAATTTGATGCAATCTCCAAATTATGAAGAAACATCTATAGGTAGGAGAAAGAAGGTCACAATTTTGCGGATGTGCAAATGGATAAAGAGCTCATAAATGAAGTGAAACCTGAAAAGTGTGGCATTAGTAACTTTCTTGACGGTATATAGGATGACTTATTTCAAAAAAAAAGAAGAAACTATATCGAAAGTTCCTGGCAAATAAGTTAGCTTGGGCTCTTACAGAATACAGAGACAAATGTAATAAAGCTAAACACTGTGCAAAACTAGCTAAACAAAAGTCATGGGAAGACTTTGGTAAGAACATAGAAAATAAATGTCAAGAAGGTGGAGGATCTTGAAAAAGGTTCAAAAATGAAGGAAAGAGTGCTATAAAAGGAATTACAGATGCCAAAGGTGATATGCAAGTCCACACGGTTAGCCTAGTGGCTGTGTGTTTCGCAACCATATGCCTGGGGAAGGAGTGTCCTAGGTTCAACGTCGGTGACGTGAGGAGCTGAAGGATCTTCCTCAGCTATAGCCAAGTTAGAAGGTCTTGGGCGTGGACAATAGGGTTTTCTCTCCAGATTATCTTGGGGTTTTTCATTCTGTAAAGCAGTCAAACCGGCCTGATAAGGTCTTGGGCATGAACAATAGGGTTTTCTCTCCAGATTATCCTGGGGTTTTTCATCCCGCAAAGCAGGCAAACCGACCTGATAATGATGTTCGTATGGAGTAATTACTTAGCCCTGGTTGGAGAACCAACCAGGGCTTTTGACCTGATGTCCAAACTTCACCTTCTCATGGTACACCCTGCTGGGTATCTAACCAAGATACTGAACAAAGAAGGATGGGCTGGCAATTTGGGATTTAGCTGACCAATTTGTATTCTTATTAGCTTAAACCATAATGATGGAATCTCATGCAAAGTGGGACATTGCCCAGTTAAAGAAACCCCCCCCCCCGGTTGTTTTCATCAGGGAACCAGGGCGAACAGCAAAAAGTCAGCTACTGGAACAAATCCAAACATCCGCAGAGATCAAGATTGACACCATCAACACAAAAAGCATCAATAGAAAAGAAATGGAACTAGCAGAAGAATTGGATAAGCACCAGATCAACATAATAGGTGTTACTGGTTGGATACCCAGCAGGGTGTACCATGAGAAGGTGAAGTTTGGACATCAGGTCAAAAGTCCTGGTTGGTTCTCCCCAATCCCAAAAGGCCATGTGGAGGTCTCCTCCCAGTTATCCAGCCTTGATCCTTAAGCATTAAAAAGACAAAAACAGGTGAGATCTTTCTAAGCAACAAATACAAGATGTTATATTCAGGAAATAACAATCACAGAAAAGAAGGAGTAGCTATAATATTAAACAATAAATATTATTATTATTACATGACACCTCCAGGGAGTCCAAAGACTCATTGAGGGAGGGCACCTACTCTACAACTCTCTATATCCACTAACTACATCAACGCCATCTACATATAAGAATAATCTTCTTGAATGGCAGGCAATATCAAGTAGAGTGATGTGGGCTATCAGAATGGGGGAAATGGACGATAGACTTATTTGTGCTTATGGTCCCACAGAATGTTCTAATAAGGTAGAAGTGGAGGAATTTTTCGAGGCATTAGAGAAGGCAGCTGACACAATGAAAAAGGAAAAGTTAATCTTTGTTGGAGATCTAAACAGTAGAGCAGGAAATGATTACCAGATATATAAGAATGTTTTGAAAAAAAATTGGAAAAAGAGCGAAGCTAATAATAATGGTAAGTACCTGCTAGAATTTTGCTCAGGACATGGACTAGTTATTACTAACACCATGTTCCAACATAAAAATGTGCACAAATACAAACAGAGAGAAAATGCAAGGAATGAGAAAAGTCTCATTGACAATGTTATTGTTGACAGTGATGTTTTCACACAGTGGGAAATATACTATATAGAAGATGTGAAATAGGAATTGATCACTATTTAGTGTTGAGCAGGATAAAATTGAACTTCACATTGAAAAGAAGGGTGTGTAAGAAAATTTCAAAAAGAATCAAAGTTGAACAGCTATCAGATGTGAACTTTAGACTCAAATTACACAAACATTCAAGAAAAACTGAGAGTTTGAAAACCAGAACCAAGCCTTGGAGATTCAGTGGCATACCCTAAAGAAAACTGATTCAGCCAGAGAGGCATGTAGTGAGGTAATCTGCAAAGAAAGAAAAATCAGAACTCCATGGTGGACTCAGGAAGTTAAAGATGGAGTCAAGGAAAAGAAGCATATCAAAAGTTCCTGGCAAGTGAGTCAGCTTGTGATCTTAAGGAATACAGAAAAAATTAAAAAAAAAAAAAAAGAAAGAAAGAAAGAAAAGCACTGTGTAAAATTAGCAAAACAAAAGTCATGGGAAAACTTTGGTAAGAACATTGAAATAAATATGAGGAAGGCGGTAAAATATTTTTGAGGCTATTGAAAAAGCTCAGAAATGGAAGAAAGAGTACTGTAAAAGGAATCAGAGATAATAAAGGGAACATGAAAACTTAACATAAAGATATTCTTGATGTAGGGGGGTAATTACTTTGAAAGATTGCTAAATGCAATGAGCAGTGAAAGCATGATAATAGAAGATGCTCAACAGGAATGCCATCTGGAATATATATCTGCACTTGAAGTAGAAAAAGCTATCATAAACCTGAAATGTGGAATGGCAGCTGGAGTAGATGATATTCAACCAGAAATGCTAAAATATGGAAGTGTAAAAGTTTTACAGTGGCTAAACTGCAAAATTCAGAAGGCCTGGTCAGAAGGTTGACTTCCAGATGACTGGACTAGAGCACACATAGTTCATTTATAAAAAAGGGATTAAAGCTGAATAAGAGAATTACAGAGAAATTTCTCTACTGAGCATTCCTGGTAAGATTTAAGTATTCTTGAGAAACAGCTAAGAAAAAATTGTGGTGGAGAAGCTTAGAGAAGATCAAGCTAGGTTCAGGCCAAACAGAGGTTGTCAGGATCAGATTTTCACTTTAAGACAAATAGTTGAGAAATCATGTCAATATAACAAGGATTTGTATTTAAGATTTGTAAATCTTGAAAAAGCATATGACAAGGTGCCAAGAGGAAAGCTGTTCAAAATGCTCCAGTTATATGGTGTAAATAGAGCATTATATCAAGTTTGAGTTTTAAATCAGCAGTTAGAATTGAAGGAGGTACAGGAAGATGGTTTGTTGTTAAGTCATTATCCCCACTGTTATTCATCATCTATATGGATCGCATTATGAAGGGAAACATTATTAAACCTGATATCAAATTTGGAGATGTTGGTCTCAGCTATTTACTTTATGCAGATGATGTTATACTCCTAAATCCAGGACAAGGCTGCAGGATTCCATGACCAAATTGAATGGCTGCTGCAACAAATTTGGTATAAAAATCAACATTAAAAATACAAAAAGAATGAAAATAGACAAAAACATCAACTGTATCCTGAATGGAGAACCAATAGAACAAGTAAAATATTTCAGCTATTTAGGCGAAATGTTTTAGCAAAGATGGCAAATTAAATTTGGAAATAGAACAGCAAAATTAGCAAAACTGCTATGGTAGAAAGTCAACTTAATAAATTTATATGGAATAAGAGAGAGAGATTAATCAAAACAAAAAAACTAGTTGTATACAAGACAGTGTTAAAACCAATTTTAAGATATGGATCTGAGAGCTGGGTTAGAAATATAACTCTTGATCAAAGACTGGAGACCACAGATATGAGAGTCCTGAGAAAGATTAGGAAACTGAACAAATGGCATCAATGGTAGTATCATATTAAAAATGAGCACCATTAGGAAAAGAGCTTGACATTGTTAGTATTAGGAATATGTTAGCAGAACTAATCTCAGGTGGTATGGTCACTTAAACAGAATGAGAGAGGAAAGATTAGCTAAACAAGTGTTCTTCGCTTGGATGGCAAAAAAAAAAAAAAAACTCAGATGACTGAGATGTTGGTGGAATGATATAGTAAAAAGAACTTTAGAAGACAGACATATAAGATGTGATAATATTGGAATGTTGAAGATAACAGGCTAATCTGGAGGAAAATTGTTGATAGGAAGTTAGTAATGATGTAACTTTACATGTAGTACCATCATAAGATCCTGTACATCCCCTGAGGATATTCATTTGATTATGATGACAAATTATAATGAATTAACTAAAAAAAAAATCAATACCTTTTTCCATTTACAACTATCTGATTCTTCTACTCAGCATGACTAATATTAAGAGAACACATTTTTAATATGTGACCCTTTCTTAACCCACTAAATAAACATGCCATAATGCCATTAAGTATTTCCAATATGATAACACAGATTTTAATTATTACTGTTCATCAAACAGCACACTATTGCAATGGATTTCTCAATATATGAATTTAATCTACAATTAATCTCAGTCCTGAAACTTTCTTATGAGGTGCTACAGAAACCTTTCTTCTGTAGCATCTCTTCTGACATAATTTTCTCATATTTCCTCAGAAATAGTCTCTTCCCATACAGTTTATTCTCAGGAATACAACCTCCAGTTGTTCAAAAAACATTTCAACATCTTCGTTCTTCATAAAAAATTATAATGAGTTAAACTAATAAATTTTAAACTAAATATTTCTTCTAGATTTTTTGTTGTCTTTCAGTGGCAGAGGGCATCTTCAAGAAGATTTAAAAGGAACATACAAAAAGATCTAAAGTGCTTTAAATGCTGTCAAGCCAGTCATGAATAACATGAGGCACATCACAGCAGTCTATTGTGTAAAGCTTTTAGGTGATTGCTGACATAACAGAGGTCTTGAATGTTATGTGCACAAATTAAGGACTCACTTATGTCATGAAATATAATTCCTTAGTGTCTGGGTTAATGTGCTATGTGAGTGAATTACCTCAGAAGTCTTTGAACCTTATAATGAAAGTGCTTTCCTCTAAGTAAGGTATGGAGATAAATGGCCTGCAAGAATATATGCAACTAGACTACTCTTTTCTTCTCTCTCTTGTTTTCAATATCGGCTATGTGTTTTTATTTTTATTTTTTTAATGGAAACTTTTCCTGGTTTAACCTATTTACACCTTTCTGCAGGAATAAGGAATCTTATATACCCCAGGTTGTTTATAAAATGGAACACTGTTTTAGGGGAACAAAGGAAGTTTTGTTGACTGGCCTGAAGGCTGTTCTGACATTGATCGATTTTAATAATTGGGCTATGTCTTAATGTGCTGTCAGAGTAGGGTCTGGATTGTGCAGGACAGTTTATCAGAATATAATACTTTTTTTTTTAATAACTTCCATGAGTGGTCATTTTAAAGGAATTGGCTAAATAGCATTTGAAGCTGAATAGCATTATAATAACATTATATAAAATAATAGCATTAGTAAAGATGGTAGTTTACCATATTTTTCCATTTCTAGCATGAACTTGATCTTTGGATAGCAAGTGTTCAGGAATTATACAAACTTTGAGATCTTAAACGTGTGGACAGACTTATGTGTTCGTCGAACATGTTGTTTATTATTTTAACGGTATAATAGAACACAGAAACTAAGTAAATAATTAATTTATTAACTTGATGCTGATATTTCGCTGGTGTTATAACCAGCATCTTCAGAGCACAAAAACACTGTTTGTCACAATATGCGAGACTAAAACAACATGGTGTACTTAAACAAAATTGTAGCAGCAACACAAAGACTAGAGTCCTGATTTTGGCGCCCTCTATCTGAAAAAAAAAAAAAAAAGCTATCATATATTACTAGAGTCCTAGAAGAGTGCTAGTTTTTTCTTAATATGACTGTCTTCCAGATCTTCGGCAAGTTAATACAGCCATATTTGTTGAGATTCGGAGTGTGTTTTAGGGCTTCTGTCGCCTCTAAGAACAATCTCTCTGATTTATATGGGTTTCTGTGTAGTACTTTGGTGTTTTTCCAGTTGATCCTGTGTGCAGGGGTATCCAGAGCATGGTCTGCTAGGCCCGACTTCCCATAATGATAATTCCGGACGTATCTTTTATGTTCGCTGATGCGGATGTTCACAGTTTTCCTGTTTGACCGTAGTAGGCTTGATTGCATGAGCAGGGTACTTGGTAGACTCCTGGATGTGATAAAGGAGGAATGCTGTCCTTGGGTGAGCGGATGAGGGTGGCTAATTTGCTACATGGTCTGAATGTAGTTCGTAGTTTATGTTTATTGAGAATTCTTGAGATCTTTTCGGATGTGCCTTTAATGTAAGGGATGGTGACTGTTTTGTTGTAGTTCTCTGTGGTGGATGGTGGGAGGGGTTTCTTAGGAGTGTTTAGTATTTTGTTTATTTTATGTGGATTGTAGCCGTTGGCCAAGAAGGTGTGGCATAGGTGAGTAAGTTCAGCAGTAAGAGCCTTGTCATTGGAACAGATTGCTCTCGCTCTATGGGTTAGCGTTTTTAATATGCCATATTGTTGAGAAGGATGATGGTGTGATTGTTTGTGTAAGTATCTGCCTGTATGTGTGGGTTTTCTAAAAACTAAAAATGATAAGGAACCATCTGGGAGACATGTGATGAGTGTATCCAGGAAGGGCAGACGGTTGTTGGCTTCCAGTTCCATAGTAAAGTGGATTTTTGGATGTTGGCTATTTAAATGTGCTAAGAATGTTTTCAATGTCTCAGGGCCATGTGGCCAAATAGCAAGCACATCATCAACATAGCGTAGCCAAAGTGTTGGTTTGAGAGTGACTGTATTGATTGCTTACTTTTCCAGATGTTCTATGTAAAAGTTGGCTAGGGGCGGAGCCCATGGCTGTCCCATCAATTTGTTTGTATATTTTCCCTTTCCATGTGAAATATCCTGCATGTATTGTGAATTTGAATAGTTCAAATATATCAGGGGGGAAGTGTCACTTCAGTAGATTGAGGGTTTCTATTAGTGGTACATTTGTGAATAGTGAAGTGATGTCAAAGCTTACTATTAAGTCTGAACTTTTTTGGGTAAGGTGTTGTAAGATGCTTTTTAGGTGTGCTGAATTTTTGACAAAGGAGGGAGAATTGTGAGAGTGGCTAGTAGCTTCGCTAAATGTCTAGCCAGTTTGTATGTGGGACTATTTATACTGTCCACAATTGGGCGTAGGGGTGTGCCTGGTTTGTGAATTTTTGGTGCTCCATAGATCCTCGGTGTTTTAACATGGAAGGGTTTGAGTTTGTTAACTGTGTCTTTGGGCCAGGAAGTGACTTTTTTCAATAATTTTCGTGCCTTATTCTTTTGTGTGTTGGTGGGATTGCGATCTATAATTTTGTATGTTGACTGATCTTGTAATAGTGTGTGCATTTTGTTTTCATATTCAGTTGTGTCCATCACCACGGTTGCATTTCCTTTGTCTGCTTTTGTTATGGTAATCTGGCTGTTGTTGTGTAGCTCTTTTATAGCAATGAATTCTTTATGTGGGATATTATTTTTGGGAGGCTTGGACTTGATAGGATGTTGGCCACCCTACGCCCAATTGTGGACAGTATAATAGTCCCACATACAAACTGGCTAGACATTTAGTGAAGCTACTAGCCACTCTCACTAACAATTCTCCCTCCTTTGTCAAAAATTCAGCACACCAAAAAAGCATCTTACAACACCTTACCCTAAAAAGCTCAGACTTAATAGTAAGCTTTGACATCACTTCACTATTCACAAATGTACCACTAATAGAAACCCTCAATCTACTGAAGTGACACTTCCCCCCTGATATATTTGAACTATTCAAATTCACAATACATGCAGGATATTTCACATGGAAAGGGAAAATATACAAACAAATTGATGGGACAGCCATGGGCTCCCCCCCTTTCCCCCCTAGCCAACTTTTATATAGAACACCTGGAAAAACAAGCAATCAATACAGCCACTCTCAAACCAACACTTTGGCTACGCTATGTTGATGATGTGCTTGCTATTTGGCCACATGGCCCTGAGACATTGAAAACATTCTTAGCACATTTAAATAGCCAACATCCAAAAATCCACTTTACTATGGAACTGGAAGCCAACAACTGTCTGCCCTTCCTGGATACACTCATCACACGTCTCCCAGATGGTTCTTTATCATTTTCAGTTTTTAGAAAACCCACACATACAGGCAGATACTTACACAAACAATCACACCATCATCCTTCTCAACAATATGGCATATTAAAAACGCTAACCCATAGAGCGAGAGCAATCTGTTCCAATGACAAGGCTCTTACTGCTGAACTCACTCACCTATGCCACACCTTCTTGGCCAACGGCTACAATCCACATAAAATAAACAAAATACTAAACACTCCTAAGAAACCCCTCCCACCATCCACCACAGAGAACTACAACAAAACAGTCACCATCCCTTACATTAAAGGCACATCCGAAAAGATCTCAAGAATTCTCAATAAACATAAACTACGAACTACATTCAGACCATGTAGCAAATTAGCCACCCTCATCCGCTCACCCAAGGACAGCATTCCTCCTTTATCACATCCAGGAGTCTACCAAGTACCCTGCTCATGCAATCAAGCCTACTACAGTCAAACAGGAAAACTGTGAACATCCGCATCAGCGAACATTAAAGATACGTCCGGAATTATCATTATGGGAAGTCGGGCCTAGCAGACCATGCTCTGGATACCCCTGCACACAGGATCAACTGGAAAAACACCAAAGTACTACACAGAAACCCATATAAATCAGAGAGATTGTTCTTAGAGGCGACAGAAGCCCTAAAACACACTCCGAATCTCAACAAATATGGCTGTATTAACTTGCCGAAGATCTGGAAGACAGTCATATTAAGAAAAAACTAGCACTCTTCTAGGACTCTAGTAATATATGATAGCTTTTTTTTTTTTTTTTTTTTTTTTCAGATAGAGGGTGCCAAAATCAGAACTCTAGTCTTTGTGTTGCTGCTACAATTTTGTTTAAGTACACCATGTTGTTTTAGTCTCGCGTATTGTGACAAACAGTGTTTTTGTGCTCTGAAGACGCTGGTTATAACACCTGCGAAATTCTGTGTTCTATTATACCGTTAAAATAATAAACAACATCTTTCAGATCTTTTTGAGTATGCTTACAGATAATAAAGACACCATCCATGTGCTTCCATCAGACATACCAGATGTGGTTTTAGGATCATCTGCACAAGAACTTCTTCCTCTAATATTTCCATGTATAAATTTGAAGTGGGAAGCAACAGAGGTGAGTCCATCACTAAACCATATTTTTGGTGGTAAAATCTTCCTTTCCAAGTGAAGAAAGAAGCATGTGATGTCAGGCAGAAATAGGACTGCAAGGATATTCAGTGACTCTTCAAATATGTCGTTTGCAAATAACAAAACCACACCTAAAAGTAACCAGTATATCTGATGGGGGTGACTTACCAGTAAGTTTCTCTACAAAATGAAATGAGTTCTTCAAGAATGAATTTTAATCAGCAATGTATACACCTCAAGACTTTAGATAGGTGTTTAGAAAAAAGTTATATTGGAGAGCTTCTGCTGTCTACTATAGGATGGGGGGTGAGACAGGGGGATGACACCAGTTTTATGTACTGGTACAGTTATATCACTGCAACAATCCAACTAGATTTTGGTCATCCTCTTTGTCTTTTACTTGCATCCTGGTACCAAATGCATCTTTTGCTAGCCTTTCTCCTTTCATTCTGTTTAAGTGACTATACCTCTGTATATTAGCTCTGCTCACACAGCCTTGTTTGATAACAATGTTATGTTCATTTTTAATATGATTTCAGTATGGATGCCATCTATCCACTCCCCTAATTTTTCTCAGAAATTAATTCTCATGTCTGTGGCCTCTAGTCCTTGATCAAATATTTTATTTCTAGCCTAACTCTCAGATCCATAAGTTAAAACTGGTGTTACAGTCTTGTATACTAGCAGTCTAGTGTTTTGCATAATTACTCTGTTATTCCATATAAATTTATTCAGCTAGCTCCCTACAATACCAGCTTTATTTATTCTTTCTTTCCAAATTTAATTTGCTATCTTTAATAAAAATTGTGCAGGATGCATTATATTTTCCTTGTTCATGCCTATTTTTAGTTTTTGTCTTTTCTTTTATTACATTTTGTTGTGAAATTTGTTATAGCAGTTCTTCACTTCGTACAGATCATGTTATGCTACTGGATTTATTTAAGAGTATAACAGGATCTGTACAAAGTAAGAGCTGAGATTAGTATCTCCAATTTTGATATTATTAATGCCACTTTCTTTAATAATGTAATCTATGTGGATAATAAATTACAATGGAGATAGTATACACTCTTATTTTATAACTGAATTTAGATCAAGCCACATTCCTATTCTTCCTCCTTCAATTCTAACAGATGACGTACAACTTAAGTATATAAGCTATATATTGCTCAGTATAATGTTCCATTTACACTATATAATTGTAGGGTTTTGAACAGCTTTTTCTTTTGGCACCTTGTACCAAATTTTGAAAGTTGTTCAAAACCATTTACAATAATATAGTCAATTTTATTTATTTATTCGTATGGAGTTTCCTCCCCCATCCCTATTGGGGTGAGTTGAGCCCCTTCATGGGGGGAAGGGTTAGGTATTTATGGCTATAGATCCACGTGTGTTCGCGGGGCCAGTTTGCCACTTGCGGGATGAAAAACTCCAGATAAACTGGCGGAAAAAACCCTACTGCCCGTGCCCAAGACCAGCTAACTTGGCTATGGCTGAGGAAGATCCTCAAATTCCTCACGTCTTCGATGGGAATCGAACCTGGGACACTTTCCCCAGTCATATGGTTGCAAAGCACACAGCCACTAGGCTAACCGTGGGACAATATAGTCAATAAGACTGTGTGTGTGTGTATATTCTCTCCATGTGAATTTATGCATATTTTTATGTTGGAGTACAGCATTTGTAATGACCAGTCCATGTCTTGAGCAGAAATTTAGCAAGTACTTACCATAATTATTAGTTTTGCCCTTTTCTCCAAATTTTTCCAAAACATTTCTATGTCTAGTATTCATTTCCTACTTTGCAATTAGATCTCCAACAAGAACCAGCATTTCCTTTTTCTTTTTTGGCTGCCTTTTCCACCAATTTGAAACGCTCTTCTTCTTCCTTCATATGATCTGTAGGAACAATAGGCATAAGTAAGTCTTGTCAGCCAATTTTCCATTTTGAAATTTGCTCACATTACTTTACTTGAAATTGCTTACATCCATTCAACAAGTCTGTCTTTATATTTGGTGTTATTGGCTATATTTACTCCTTCTTTGCCTGATCATTATTCGCAGAATATAGCATCATCATCAAATTCCTGCCATGTACCCTCAAGGGGTGTACTGGATATGATAGTACTACATGAAAAAAATTACATCATTATTAATTTCCTATCTACAATTTTCCTCCAAATCAGTCTGTTACTTGTCAACACTCCAACATTATCAGATCTTATATTCCTATCGTCTAAAGCACTTTGAACCGTATCAATCCACCTATATCTTGGTCTTCCTCTGGGTCGTTTTGCTGCCAACTTGGCAGAGAACACTTCTTTTGCTAATCTTTCCTCGCCCATTCTGTTTAAGTGACCATACCACCTGAGATTAGCTCTGCTAATGCATTCCTGGATGCTGACAATGTCAAGTTCTTTCCTAATATCCTCGTTATTAATATGATACTGCCATTGATGCCATCTGTTCACGCCTATAATCTTTCTCAGGACTCTCATATCTGTGGTCTCTAGTCTTTGGTCAAGTGTTTTACTTCTGACCCAGCTCTCAGATCCATAAGTTAAAACTGGTTTGAACACTGTCTTGTATACAGCTAATTTAGTGTTCCGACTAATTTCTCTCTTATTCCATATGAATTTATTCAATTGACTTCCCACCATATCAGCCTTGCTGATTTAATTTACCATCTTCAGTAAAAATTGTGCCTAAATAGCTGAAATGTTTTACTTGTTCCACAGGTTCTCCATTCACAACACAGTTGACATTTTCAATGATTCTGCCTATTTTCATTATCTTTGTCTTTTTATTGCTGACCTTCATACTATATCTATTACAACAGCTATTCAATTTAGTCAGATTACCTTGCAGACTTGTAGCGGATTTATTTAGAAGTATAACATCATCCGCATAAAGCAAAGAACTGACATTAACATCTCCATCTCCAATTTTGATATCATGTTTAATACCACTTTCCTTCATAATGTGATCCATATAGATAATGAATAACAGAGGGGAATGTACATCCTTGTCTCACACCAGATTTAACATTAAACCATCTTCCTGTACTTCCTTCAATTCTAACTGCTGACTTACAACTCAAATAAAGACTAAGTATTGCGTGATATAATGCCCCATTGACACCATATAACTGTAGCGTATTGAATAGCTTCTCTCTTGGCACCTTGTCATATGCCTTTTCCAGATCGACAAAACTTAAATACATATCTTTGTTATATTCCCATGCTTTCTCGACTATTTGTCGTAAAGTGAAGATCTGATCCTGACAGCCTCTATTTGGCCTGAATCCAGCTTGTTCTTCACCAAGCTTTTCTTCCACAATTCTTCTCAACCGTTTCTCAAGTATACTTGCATAGATCTTGCCAGGAACACTCAGTAGGGAAATACCTCTGTAATTCTCACATGCAGTTTTATTTCCCTTTTTATATATGGGTACTATGAGAGCTCTACTCCAATCATCGGGAATTCGTCCCTCTGTCCAGGCTTTCTGAACTATGCAATGCAGCCACTGTAAGACTCTTATACCACCATACTTCAGCATTTCTGGTCGAATATCATCTACTCCTGCTGCCTTTCCACATTTCAAGCCTTTGATGGCTTTTTCTACTTCAAGTATGGATATGTATTCCTGACTGCATGCCTGGTCAGTGTTTTTTACCACTGTGCTGTCATCACTGCTTGTTTCATTTAGCAGTTTTTCAAAGTAATTACTCCATACTTCAAGGATATCTTTTTCTCCCGTTTTCATGTCCCCTTTATCATCTCTAATTCCTTTTATAGCACTCTTTCCCCCATTCTTAAGCTTCTTCAACAACCTCCAGAATATTTTGCCACCTTCTTGATATTTATTTTCTATATTCTTGTCAAAGTCGTCCCATGACTTTTGTTTAGCTAGTTTTATACAGTGTTTAGCATTCTTGCATTTGTCTCTATATTCTCTAAGAGCACAAGCTGACTTATTTGACAGGAACTTTTGGTATGCTTTCTTCTTTTCCTTCACTGCCTCTTTAACTTCCTGTGTCCAGCAGGTAGTTCTGATTTTTTTATCCTTACAGACAACCTCACCACATGCCTCTCTGGCAGAATCAATCAATGTTTTCTTCAGAGTTTGCCACTGAATCTCCAAGGTTTGATTGCTGTTCTCAAACTCTTTCATTTTTTCTTCAATAATCTTTGTGTATTTTAGTCTACAGCTCACATCTGAGAGCTGCTCAACTTTTATTCGCTTTAAAACTTTCTTACATGTTATTCTTTTCAATATGAAATTCAATTTTATCCTGCTCAAGACTAAATAGTGATCACTTCCAATTTCAAATCCTCTGCACACTCTGGTGTCCTGCACCAGGGAAAAAACATCACTATCAACAATAACATAGTCAATGAGACTTTTCTTATTCCTAGCCTCTTCTCTCCATGTGAATTTGTGCACATTTTTATGTTGGAACAATCTGTTAGTAATAACCAGTCCATGTCCTGAGCAGAAATTCAACAGATATTTGCCATTATTATTAGCTTGGCTCTTTTCTCCAAATTTTCCCAAAATATTTTTGTGTCTCACAATTAGATCCCCAACAAGGACCAACTTTTCATTTTTCATTGTGTCAGTTGCTTTTTCTAAAGCCTCAAAAAATTCCTCCACTTCTACCTTAGTAGAACCTTCTGTGGGACCATAGGCACAAATAAGTCTCATTGTCCAGTTCCCCATTCTCATATTTGCCCACATTACTCTACTTGAGACTGACTGCCATTCAAGAAGATTAGCCTCGTATTTTGTGTTGAATACTATGGCTACTCCTTCTTTTCCTAGCTTGTCATTTCCTGAATATAACATTTTGTATTTATTGCTCAGAAAGATCTCACCAGTTTTGGTCTTTTTTGTTTCAGTCACCCCTATTATGTCGATCTGGTACTTATCTAATTCCTCAGCTAGCTCCATTTCTTTGCCATTCAGACTTCTTACGTTGTTAGTACCGATCTTTAACTCTGGTGATGTTGAGTTGGGGTTTGTTTTCAGATTTGTTCCAGTAGCTGACTTTTCGCTGTTCGCCCTGGTTCCCTGGCGAAAACAACGGGGGCATTGTTTAACCGGGCGACGCCCCAGCCGGCATGAAATTTTGTCATGTTGTATCATCATTCTATATTTTGGTTTAACCAATAAGAATACAATTTGGTTGGCTAAATCCCAAATTGCCAGCCCATCCTCGTCCGTTCAGTATCCAAGTAGATACCCAACAGGGTGCACCACGAGAAGGTGAGGATTGGACATTAGGTCAGAAGCCCTGGTCGGTTCTCTGCATTCCTTTAAAGGCTATCTGGAGGTCTCCTCTCAGTTATACAGCTTTGACCCTTAAGCACCCTCTTATAATAATAATAAAAAGAGCTAAAGGCTTCATATCAACAAAGACAAAATAGATAGAAATAAGGGATATTAAGGATTCATCTGTTATTTCATAGCTGAAGAAAAAAACAGAAACCGAACATTTCTGAAAACTTTCAAAATTTCTATTTTTTTGTTCAGAAGGATGGATCCTTAATATCCTCTACTTTTATCAATTTTAACATCTTATAGTTATTATTTAGTAAATTCTCACCTGCTTTAGTCTCCTTAGTTTCATTAAAACTAGTTATATTGACACAATACTTCTGTATTTCTGCAATACTGTTCCACTCATTGCTAGTGATATTTGTTGTGTTTTTAAAGTACATGCTTCTCATTTTCCTTTTCCCTCTTTCACCTTATGGTGTTGAGGGTTTATTAATCATCGGACCTCAAACCGTTCACAGGATAAGGGGGGGGTCAGCCCTATGCCCCCGGTGGTGTATCCTATGTCCGTAGTGTTCAGTTCTCAAGGCGGTTTGCCTGCTTTGCAGGATGAAAAATCCCAGGATAAACTGGGGATAAAACCTGCTGTCCATGCCCAAGACCGGGTAACTTGGCTATGGCTGAGGAAGATCCTTCATCTCCTCACGTCACCAACGGGAATCGAACCTAGGACACTCCTTCCCCAGGCATATGGTTGCAAAGTGCAAAGCCACTAGGCTAACATGCATTAATACATAAAAATGTTATATCCTTCAAATCATCTTTAATGATATTTCCTTGCTATTCATTCAAACATTTTATTCCATCATATTTAATGTATGTACTACTGGTCTATTATGACCAAATAACTTGGTTTCTTACAGAGTAATTTGATAACTACAGGGTAGTTATTCCAACTATGTTCATCTTAGCATGAACAATGGACTGTCATGTCTAAGTAACATGGCTATATAGAATCCAATTAATTCTATGCATAATCTGTTATGTCTATCAATTGAATGTATTCTCTGACCAGTGTGGCTGCTTTGCAGAATAAAAAAGAAATCCCACTATCTCTGTACATGACCAGCTAATTTATTTTCAGATGATGAATGTAAAATATCTGTACTAAAATTCAGATATCCTACAAATGAAAATAAAAAGAATGAACTGAACTTAAAGTTAAGAAGATAATAATATCGCATTATTTTATAAAATTTTAATTAAACACGGTCCTTTTTTGTTTGATTTTGTGTGTCAGTAGCAAGACACTTTAAGATGTTTTAATTTTATCCACTAAATCTTGCTTGAGTATAAATAAAATTATTAAGATGAGAAGCTCAGTGAAGAAACATGTTCATGCAATTTGTCAAATTTTATTGTACACAATTATTTACAAGAGAAGCCAAAGTTACTGCTGTAATTCATGTTGCAAGAATAATTAAATGAACTTACTTCAACATTAAAACATTGTGAAATGTTATAAATTCTACTTGTTTCATAAAAGACCCGTGTAGCTCAGTGGAAGTGATGCTTGCATCCTCTGCACTAAGCCGCCTGAAGATAGACTTAAGTTCAAGTCTAGATGCCAACTGGAGGAACTTTTTCTAAGCCTTTCTTTGACTGGTTTCCGAGTTAGTTGGTCATGGGTGAGTGGGTTTTTTCTCCCAGAAACTCAAGTTTTTCATCCCGTAAACTCAAGAAAATCAACTGTAGAACCCACACATTATTTCAGACAGTAACACATCCTGTTAGGGTTAGGTACCAAGAGATGGCAGCACTTGTTTGCCCATCTCCTCATCAGTTGCTGCCTATAATTAGTGATAGTCATGGGCCAGCTATCTCTGATTGGCTACTGGTGGAGAATCAACTGCTCACTCAGTCTCCAAAAGCTAGATAGGGTTAAAAGGCTTCGTCTACTCCCTATAAGGGAATAAAAGGCGTTAGCTGATTATTTATTTATTTTACTTGTTTCATAATGAATTTATAAAATTTCCTGCACTATGAAAATAACTCTGTCAGCATTTCAAGCAAAGCAGCGAAACCAGTAATGGAGGTGCACAATGATGGATTGAAATAGAAGTTAATCTGCTGTATTTATAAGCATGTGCAGAAGTGAAAATAAAGTTATTACATGTTGAGAAGTATCAGATGTTCAGAAGAAGGAAAAGAGAACACAGAAGAAGAAAAATTATGATTGTCTTTGTGTCTTCAATATATGAAAATTTAACGAAAATTAGACATTAGAAATGGAAGACAGAGAGAGAGAGAGAGAGAGATCCTTTTAAAAAGAGATAAGCATGAAGTTTATTGCAGTCACTGCTGCTTTCTACTTCATATAGAAATGGACCTAATTTGTGAGTCATGAACTTGTTTAATGTAGGATTCTCAGTCGGAAGAGTGTTTTAGCCATGAAGAATGTTGTTTTAGTTATTTCTTCAATGAAGTATGCTGAGACTTTCATATAAAAAGCAAAAGGTTGAAACTGTTGATTTGGTTTAGCAATTTATTCAATGAAGCATGCTGTAACTTTCATATAGGAAGTGAATGAAGTTACTCAAGTATTTTGGACGAAGACATGATATGCTATGTTCAGTACTGCGTGATTTAGGATGCAAGCAGCATTTATCTGTTGTGTGTATATATTTTTTTTTTTTGGAAATGATAGATATTGCTCTTGAACCACCCGTATATATATATATATTTTTTTTTTAAATAATAATTATACCGACTAGGAACACTGAGAAAGGTATGATAAAAACTTTAATAAAACACTACTAGTTTTTATTTAGAAGTCGGAACGCTGACTTCTTCAGGTGTGTAAATAACTACAAAAGAACTGGAAAAAAAATAACAAGTTAAAAAACATGGAATTCTCATATAAAACAAATTGGGAATAGTAACAGTCAAATTTGAACTGGTGTTCGCGTGTCAGATCTAGCGTGAGGCATACATGAGTGGCTACTGACTCAAGAGCACCAGAATTGAATCGTTGCGCTGTGAGAGAGTCAGGTAAGCTGTAGCTTTAATTATTGTTCATGTGTGATGGGTCCAGAACTATTTCTTTAAGAAATAGGATTTAAACCCAGCTTTTGCAACCAGAGAATAATGTGACTACTAAATGAACTACAGAAGTTTTAAAATAAACGACACCCATCATAACATTATAGTCTCTCTCTCTCTCTCTCTCTCTGGGTCCAGAACTATTTCTTAAAGAAATAATTCTGGACCCATAACACATGAACAATAATTAAAGGTACAGCTTACCCGACTCTCACAGTGCGACGATTCAATTCTTGGCACTTTTGTGTCAGTAGCCACTCACGTATGCCTCACGCTAGATCTGCCACGCGGACACTAGTTCAAATTTGAATGTTACTATTCCTAATTTGTTTTATATGAGAAGTCCATGTTTTTTAACTTTTTATTTTTTTTACCAGTTCTTTTGTAGTTATTTACACACCTGAAGAAGTCGGTGTTCCGACGAAACCAGTTGTGTTTTATTAAAGTTTTTATCATACCTTTCTCGGTGTTCCTAGTCAGTATAATTGTTCCTTTTTAAAATGTCTACAAGCTGAGTGAATAGAAGCTATGATATAATATATATATATATGATATCTTGGAATATGAATTCATTTAATTTGTAGTTTAGTTTCAGGTGTTTCAATTTTGAAATTAAGAGTTAAACCACTCGGAATCAAAGGAGCAATGTACTGATGGTGAATTAATGATAATATAAAGCCCTTATGAATTTTGTTTTTTCTCCCAATCTCAGATAGGATTTAAACCCAGCTTTTGCAACCAGAAAATAATGTGACTACCAAATGAACTATAGAAGCTTTAAAATAAATTACGACACCCATCATAACATTATAGTCTCGCTCGCTCTCTCTCTCTCTCTCTCTCTGGTGAGATCAATTTCAGGAGTACATACACAGTATATAGATAAAGAAGCTTGTATCACTATAACCAGTAAACTGTAACAATCAAAGATTTTTACTAGCCTCAGGATGGACATGGGCTTGTAAAAACACAGGCTGTATAATAAACAAAACAAGAAAAACTTACTCAGATATATAAGAAACTAAAAATTTCAGTGGATTAAGTCCTAAATATACTGGCTACTGGAACCCAACTATGTTTTGGAAATTTTGTGACTAGAGTTTGTACAGATCAAGCAATTCTCAAGATGAAATTAAATTATATATTATTTCACATATATATTAGTCACTCCAATAAACAGCATGAACAGGAACAAGTTTCTGCTTTTGTGTATTTGTGTTTGTATACATGTCCCAGTAGGAGGAAAGTCCATCCTACAGTTAGCAACAAAATTGTTTGGGTTTTTAGCAATCACTATTAGATTGTATGTCTTATATGAGGGTGGTCTGAAAAGTTCTCGGCCTAACAATGAAAAAATAAATTTATAATTTCAAAATTATTTTTAATTTTCAACATAATATCCCTTAAGACTAATACATTTATTCAAGCGATGCTTCAGCACCATTATCCTGTTCCTGTAGTGGTTATCAGTAAGATCTGCAAAATACTCCTCTGCAGCTGCAATCACCTCTTGATTCAAAGAAAAATGCTGACCAGCGAGAAAGAGTTTTAATTTTGGGAAGAGACAGAAGTTAGAGGGAGCCAAATCTGGGGAATAGGGTGGATGTTACAACAATTCATAGTGCAGATCCCTTAATTTCAGGACAATGCACCTGCCCAAAACACATTTGTGGACAGGTGCATTGTCCTGAAGAAAGATGATTTTTTATTGCAAACCGGTTCTTTTTTCACGAATTTTTTCATTTAGTCTGGTTAAAAGATCGGAATAATATTCTCCAGTTATTGCTTTACCCTTTTCAAGATAATTAATACACAAAATGCCTTTAACATCCCAAAACACCGATGCCTTGACCTTTCCTGCTGATGGAACTGACTTTGTATTCTTTGGTGCTGAACAACTGGCTTCTGTCCACTGTTTTGACTGCTGTTTGGATTCTGGTGTGTAATGGTGAATCGAATTCTCATGCATAGTAATAAATTGATGCACAAAATCAATTTTATTCTTGTTAAAATGCTCCAAGCACTGTTCAGAGATTTTCATGCAAGTGCATTTTTGATCTGCTGTGAGCAAGCGCAGCACCCATCTTGTGCAAAGCGTTTTCTGCAATTCTTCATGTGCAAAATATATCCTACAGGTTCTTTTAAAATGCCCGTAGTCTCGCCAGTCATCCAATACCATATCATGCGCTTGATCAATGATTTCTGGTGTTGTTACACTTTTTGGACATCCTTCACCTGGATTATCTTCAAGGCTGGTGCGGCCACGTTTAAACTTGGCAGCCCATTTCTTAATTGTCGAAAACAAAGGAGAAGAGTGCCCATAAACTTTTATGAACTTCGAATAAATTTCTTTTGGCATTCAACCTTCTTTTACAAAGAATTTTATAACCGCACGATACTCAATTTTATCCATTTCAAGGGCTACAGACAACACTTTTGCTTCAGACAGCTGTATAAAACAAACTACTTGATAGAATGACTTGCAATTTCACATGGATGCTTGACAGATGTACCAACTTAGAAAAAATATCTTGCTGATGGTGTTGCCATCTACAGTCGAGGCCGAGAACTTTTCAGACAACACTCATACAGTATGTATATTGCTAAAGAAAAATAGCATCAAAGTAGAAACATTAGTGATAATTAATTATTTTAATCATCTGCAAACTTTTTCACAATAAATACTATTCGTGTTTGTTACTTTTTTGTTTGTTTGTTTGAGAATGGCTAACTCACATTAAGCCAGAAGGCCCTTATAAAGGTACCTTATGTTCAAAAAGAAAGTAATTTTGTGCCTTTGATTCATATCATCTAAAAATTCTGTAAAGTATAGTTTTGAAAAAATTAGAACATATGAAAGCATACTGAAACACTTACTAATTATCTGATCCAAAAAAGAAGACATATTGCATTGGTTTTTTAATAGCTGGTCGTTTTACTTCTTTTTTAGCTTCAACAATCTGTAAAGAATAAAAAACAGTGCTAAAAATGAAGTCCTTATTGGAAATACAAAGATACCAAGTTGAAAATCAATAGAAGTTTATTTTAGATACTCTAATATACCACTATTTTTGTGACACACTACATTACTATTGTTTGGCTTACTATGATCATAGCAAACCAAATAACAACTAGCTGTTTGGTTTACACTTTCCTTCCAGTAAACCTAAATTTCTGATTCAAATTTAAAATAAAAAAATATGTGGAACACTGTTTATTATCAAACTTACTCACCTGATAAATTTCTAATGATACTGTTTTTTTTCTTGCTGGTATACCCTGAAAAGTCCTGGCAATTTTTATCATTTACTTGTGAGTTTTCAATGCAGTGATAACACTAACTACTGATAATCACCAATAAACTTTTTCACTGCATTACATTAACTGTAATGCAGTAGCAATACATACTTCTACATTCCAATTAATACACTATAATTGAAATTAAATTCTGTACAGTTCATGAAGCATTGCTTTTAACCATTCAGCCATAATTTTACCTTAACCTTTGTTGGCTCTTAATCCTCTTTCTGATATCCTTCATTGGTTCTTCTTTTTTTTTCATAGCTGAAATTCTCTTTTGGCATATTTAAATTTTGTTTTATTTATGTATTTATTTTTTATGTTGCATCACTATACTTGGCCAGCCAAATTGGCCAAAGGGAGGATAGCATACCTGCTCTCCAACAAACAGAGTTGCAGATTCGAATCCCATGAAGCATGGATGTTTGGGAATGTTTTTAGATGGGAGATGAATTTTAATGCTTGGTGTGACATCACCACCCGCCTATTGGAGACCTGAAGCGGCTTGAAAATGTTTTATGTTTATCTTTAGAACAGTTTCTAGAATATGTAAAAATAAAAGAATTTAACCCACCTACTGTGCTATATGTTTACAACCTTTTGTGGGTGGGAATTAATAAATATGTAAAATGGTCAACACTGAATGATGGATGAGATGCAGATATATACAAAACCCATAATCAGGAAATTGTCAGGCATTTGAGATGTGGTGCTAAAGAGAGAGTGCTGAAGATTTCTTGAAAAGAGAAAAAAACTAATGAAGAGGTATCGAAGTTAATGAAAATGCAAAGAGCATTCATGGAAAACCTTATGAAGAGAAAGTGCAAGGTAGCAAGACACATATTAAGAGGATCAGATAGGGAAACATCTCTGGAAATACTGAGGGAAAATTATCTCCTGGTAGACCAAGAACTTCTTGGATTGATGATGTAAAGAAATGGATGGGTAACAAGAGCTAATATGAGATCAAAAGGATGGCAGAGAAATGAACACTAGCATACATGATTTCAAACCTCCAAATTGGAGATGTTACTTAAGAAGAAGAAGAACAGTTACATTTATTTCATTAATGGAGTGTATGTTGGCTATATAGCAGTAAACATATCTGGTACATAAGCAAAAGCAATCAGGGAGGCCCTGCTTCAAAGGCAAACTGGTTTTCATCCCAATCCATATTGGGGGGGGGGGGGGGATAACTGCATTCTCCTGTTCACAACCATATGCACCACCCAATTGCCAGTGAGAAATTGGAGGATAAAAAAATATCAAAAGATGCAGACATACAGAAAAGCTTGTGGTGACAAGGTTCATCTTTGATTACTGCATTAATTCGCAACACAAAAAGATAACATATTTATATAATTATTTAACTGCTAATATTATGCTAGTTTTATACCTAATACCTCCAGGGCACAAACAGAAACAATCAGTTACTAGTGAGAATGGTTTAAATTGTAATGAGCAAAACAAAGAACTAAAGCCTTAATTTGACACCATTTATTGCTAGCTACAGAGAAAAATTTACAAATACTAAAGAGTTCTTAAAATGATTCACTCCCATATTTTTGGCATGCTTGTTGAGGTTTGGGGGAATGTTTCACACCTGTTACTGACTGTAAAAATAGTCTCGCTGAAGTATGGCCTGCCAGTCCAGACTTGCAATAATGATGGTGGTGAATGTACCTCTTATGTTCTTTGAGGAATATACCAAGAGATCATCCCATCTGTTCATAGTAATCCAGGTCACAAGTAAGGACATTTCATTATACTCCTGGATGGAGTTTGTATCCTTTGGTGAACAGATGAAGGCTGCCATCCTTTCCTTCATTTGGAGTATACACATATATACAAAAAAACAGAGCTTTATTACACCATACATGGTATGCTAAAGCTACAGTAATTTGGTCAACTGTTACAACTACCAGCCTGACCGTCAAGCCAGAGGCAAGGTCTTCACCACCTTTCACAAAAACTTGGAGTTATTAACACCCTCAAAAACAGAGCACGACCAATTTGCTCCAATGAACAAGCTCTTAAACAAGAATTACAAATTATTAGCAATACACTTATATATAATGGTTACAGCAAAAATACCATCAATAAAGTTCTTCATAAATTCATGTAATATAGATTACAGTAAAACCATAAATATCCCATACATTAAAGGATTATCAGAAAAAAATAAATAGAATTCTGCACCATTATAATCTTAATGCTACTTTTAAACCACCTATAAAATTAAAAAACATATTCAACTCCTCTAATGGTCACCCTGGAGTGTACCATATTCACTGCACCTGTAACTTACATTGGTGAAACTGGATGTATAATTCCTATCCATAAAAAGAACACAAACGACACATTAAATTTAACAATTTTAGTGAAGCAGACATCTCAGATGATGCTCTTAACACCTACACCAAATTGACTGGAAAAATATCTGTTCTTTACAGCATACAAAAACCTGGTATGAACACAAATTTAAAGAAGCCTGTGAATTTTTGATCAACCGTATTAATCTTAACAATAATGGTGGCATGGCACACATTCAGCCCACTTAAGTACTTCAAGTTTTCCATTAAACCCTTACTTTAGGACTAAGCAATAATTTCAGCTCTTATTGGCCACCATCTATACTGTTTTGTTCTAATTTATATAATTATATATATAAGAGCATAAATTAAAGATACCAAGAAATTATATACTTGGTTTAATCCTTTATCCAAGTGTAAGCAAACAAAGTTTGTCCCCGAAGTATTTTCAGGACTAGGGCAACTCGTGGTAAAGGTGTTATGACTTCACATCACTTGCTTTAGTATCCCATAATGCAAAGCACATATCCTTATGGGTATGTATAATGCTATGCATTATGGGAAGGGTCACTACCCAGACCGGCTTCGACCTTTATCAAAGTCTCTTCAGTGGGAGCCAGACCCAGAGATGATACTATGGTTGAAGTAATGCAGAAAATAAGAGTTGCCAAAAGGTGTCACACCTTGTTTTTTTGAATTATTCCAGATTAGAGAAAGGTTGTTGGAGATTTTTCACTTGGTTATATTATAAATTAAAAGATACCAAGAAGCGAGCCTGTGTAGCTCAGTGGATGTGGCGTTTGCATACCACCGCGCTTGGCCGCACGAAGGAAGTCTTGGTTTCGAGTCTAGTCGGCGACTAGAGGAAATTTTTCTAAGCCTTTTTTCGACCGGTTCCCGAGTTAGTCGATCTCTGGCACAGGCAAGCAGGTTTTTCCTCCGGAAACTCGGGTTTTTCGTCCTGTAAACTCAAGAAAATCGACCGTAGAACCCACATTATTTCAGACATTAAATATATTTGTGTTAGGGTTAGGGACCACGAGATGGCGGCACATTTGAGCCGTCTCTCTTCACTGCGTACCGCTTAATTAGTGATAGCCTTGGGCCATCTGTCTCTGATTGGGTACCAGTGGAGATTGAACTGCCCACTCAGTCTCCAAAAGTTAGATAGGGCTAAATGGTCTCGCCTACTCCCGTATACGGGAATAAAAAGGCGTTAGCTGATTTTTTTTTTTTTTTAGATACCAAGAAATTATATAATTGGTTTAATCCTTTATCCAAGTGTAAGCAAATAAAGTTTGCACCTGAAGCTTTTGGCAACTTGTATATGAAAATATGACTCGATTTATTTCAACCTTAGTATCACCTCTGAGTCTGGCTCCCACTGAAGAGACCTCAATAAAGGTGCTTGGTTCTCTAAGTGTTCTGAGTAGAAAAAAACTACTAAAGAAGATGAAGGGGGGGGGGGATCAATTTCCATGTGAAATATCCAGCATGCTGTTTATTTCACATGGATGTTTTATACATTCTGTCTCACTGCAACATGAAAGCATTTTGATGTTGTGTTTTCAAAGAAAAGATAGTATGCTGCTCACTGGCACTAGTTAAAGACTGGATGCTTCTTCAAGTGGGCCAAAGAAATGAATCATTCAGTTCAAGATCAGGACATTATGGCAGAGGATAATGAGTCCTGCCATTAGTAAAATCATTACACCAAACTAAAACCTCTTTTAATAATGACAACATATGCACTTGCATTTCTGCCAATTAGTAATGCATTATTTCTAGTGAAGTACCTATAACTTTCAGCAATCAGATCCCATTACACATCTCTACATCAGCAATAATTACCTGAATGTGCAGCCTTATAGTGCTATCTCACAGATGCATGAAGAAAGAATGTGAACACTCTTTATCTTCCGTCTTACAAAGCAATGCATTTTCATAAGTGATGTGCTACTACCTGATTTTTTTTTAACCCATTCATATGAATATTCACATTGTCTATTTTTGAAAAATATGCATGGACAACATTATATATGGTTAAAAAAAAATTCCAAAACAAAGATATTCTAATTATTATATTATAACATCACCATGAATTTGCTTGATTTTAATCTTTTTCAAGTGTAGAATTCTAAGAAATTATTCAAGTAATTAATTAAATGATATCCATATCATCATCATCAAATTCCTGACATGTACCTTCAAGGGATGTACAGGATATGATAGTACTACATGAAAAATTTACATAATTACTAACTTCCTATCTACAATTTTTTTTCAAATCAGTCTGTTACTTGTCAAGACTCCAATATTAGCAGATCTTATATTTCTATCGTCTAAGGCAGTGCTTCCCAAACTTCTGGATGTCAGGGCCCCCCTTCGCAAAAATTAAAATAGTTCACAGCTCCCCTCGAAAAAAAATTAATAGAGAGATATATTATTATAATATTTATTGTATTTATATTCTATACAAAACATACACAGCGAATATTGCAAAAATCAAATGCATATATTACATTTTTTGACTCTTACCGTTTGGTTCTGAAGACGATGCGGGTTGTTCTGGTAAAATATGAAATATTGTCCTTTTTTTTTTTAGTCTGTTTCTGCTTCTTCTGATTGTTCACGGGAATTTTTTAAAATTTTTTATCAGCCACTTATCCATCTCAGGATTAAATTTTTTAACGTAAAATAGATTAAATAATATCACCACTTACCAATACCACAGACTGATAACATGAAATTAGTGAATGTTACCTGAATAAGGGAATCCCCGGACCAGGAACATTTTTCTCTTTTGTGACTTTTCTCCCTTTATGGTAATTAAGCCTAATGCGAAACAGACAGCAAAGGCAGGTTAATGAAACATGCATATGATTGGTGCGGTATTAACAAAAGATCGTGCAACCGAAAGATAAAAGCATAGCTGACAATTGAGTTGAAATGCTAACTCTCTTCAACCGAATTCCATATGTGAAACTGCCATAACATTCATTATATATATATATATATATATATTACTTAGTTTTAACACTTTTACGAATTTTAACACGTTCGGTTGAATTTTATTGCTGCCTTGGGAAATCGAACTCACAGAGATCTAATTAATAACAATAGTTTTTAGTTAGATACCGTGTTTGCCCATGCAACATATGGTTTTGTTTCAGTCTATACAGCATAGTTTCTGTATGAGGGGACATGTGATTCATTAATTAGTGTGTTTTAATCCCAGTTGTCTCTAATTGCACTATTTGTTGAGAAATATATTACACAGACTACTCATACCTTATTCACTGGCATAATAAAAGTACTTGTTTTTATTGCCTCTGCAGCATAGTTGCTGTTAGGAAGGGGTGTTGTTTACCACTGCAAGCGAGTTACTATCTCCCCACATGAACTTGTTTAAGCTTTTTTTTTTTTTCATGTATGAAGCATATGGGAAACTTTTATTGGTAACAGAAAACTAGCTCGGATGACAGTGATAATATAAAATGAGTTTTGATATGTATATAAAGTCAATATCAACAGTCCCTGATTATGAATGTGTGATGAAAGGGACAGTAAGATTTGGAGCTTCCCTGGAGAGCATTCGAAGTAAATACAATTAACCACTGCTTTGAAATGAAACATATGAATAAGCAATATTTACTAATATTCATTAAGCGCCGAAATACGCAGGAAGCAAAGTTTGTGAAGCAACACCAATGTGTGAATTTTTTCCATTAAAATATAAAAAATAACAAAAAAGAAATAATAAATAATAAAAGTTAAATATGTTTCTTTTAAAATAAAAAAAATCTACTTAGTCTTAAAACATTTTAAATTTGTTTTCATTATTTCACGGTCCCCCTCAACAAAACCTACGGCCCCCAATGGGGCCGTGGCCCACAGTTTGGGAAGCGCTGATCTAAGGCACATTGTACTGTATCAATCCACCTATATCTTGGTCTTCCTCTGGGTCGTTTTCCTGCAAACCTGGCAGGGAACACTTGTTTTGCTAATCTTTCCTCGTCCATTCTGTTTAAGTGACCACACCACCTGAGATTAGCTCTGCTAACGCATTCCTGGATGCTGACAATGTCAAGTTCTTTCCTAATATCTTCATTTTTAATATGATATTGCCATTGATGCCATCTGATCATGCCTCTAATCTTTCTCAGGACTCTCGTATCTGCAGTCTCTAGTCTTTGGTCAAGTGTTTTACTTCTGACTCAGCTCTCAGATTCATTAGTTAAAACTGGTTTGAACACTGTCTCGTATATACAGCTAAATTTGTGTTCTGACTAATTTCTCTCTTATTCCACATGAATTTATTCAATTGACTTCCTACCATACCAGCTTTGTTGATTCTGTTGTCTATTTTGAGGTTGGTCACTGAAATCAGACATTTTGGCCTGGCTTACGACTGACACTTGATTTCAGTTACAGGTTTTTGATGGAGATTGAAATCAGGACTGTGTGCAAGTTAGTCAAGTTCTTCAACACTCATCTTATCAAACTATTCCTGCACAGACCTCACGTTGTGCATGGGGTCATTGTCACATTGATACAGGAAAGGGACATTAGCGAACTGTTGCTATAAAGTTGGAAGCACAGATTTGTCTAGAATGTCATTACAGGTCACAGCATTAAGATTCTTCATCACTGGGGTGGGAGCACAGCCGTAACTTAACAGTTGGCACAACACATTTGGGCAGGTAGTGTTCTCCTGGCACCTGCCAAACCCAAATTAATCTGTCAAGACTACCAGACTGAAGCGTGATACATCTATTTCCAGAGAATACATTTCCATTGCTCCAGAGTCCAATGACAGATTTATGTTGCCAGTGCTGTTAGGCTTGTCCAGCCTAACATCAGCATTGGTACAGCCACAGAAATCCATGTTTTCAGCTTCTGATGAATAGTTGTGATACTGGTGTTGTTTGCAGAGGCATTGAAGAACTCGGTAGCAAAAGGCGGGGTGCTTAAGGGTCAAAGCTGTATAACTGAGAGGAGACTTCCAGATAGCCTTTAAATGAATGGGGAGAACCGACCAGGGCTTCTGACCTAATGTCCAATCCTCACCTTCTTGTGGTGCACCCTGTTGGGTATCTACTTGGATACTGAATGAACAAGGATGGTCTGGCAATTTGGGATTTAGCTGACCAAATTGTATTCTTATTGGTTAAACCAAAATAAAAAAAAAATGATGGTACAACATGACAAAATTTCATGCCGGCTGGGGCGTCGCCCGGTTAAACAAGGACCCCGTTGTTTTCGCCAGGGAACCAGGGCGAACAGCAAAAAGTCAGCTACTGGAACAAATTTAAAAACAAACCCCAACCCAACATCACCAGAGTTAAAGATCGGTACTATCAACGTAAGAAGCCTGAATGGCAAAGAAATGGAGCTAGCTGAGGAATTAGATAAGTACCAGATCGACATAATAGGGGTGACTGAAACAAAAAAGACAAAAACTGGTGAGATCTTTCTGAGCAATAAATACAAAATGTTATATTCAGGCAATGACAATCAAGGAAAAGAAGGAGTAGCCATAGTATTCAACACAAAATATGAGGCTAATCTTCTTGAATGGTAGTCAGTCTCAAGTAGAGTAATGTGGGCAAATATGAGAATGGGGAACTGAACAATGAGACTTATTTGTGCCTATGGTCCCACAGAAGGTTCTACTAATGTAGAAGTGGAGGAATTTTTTGATGCTTTAGAAAAAGCAACTGACACAATGAAAAAGGAAAAGTTGATCGTTGTTGGGAATCTGAATAGCAGAGTAGGAAATGATTGTCAGACGTACAAAAATATTTTTGGGAAAATTTGGAGAAAAGGGCAAAGCTAATAATAATGGTAAATATCTGTTGGATTTCTGCTCACGACATGGACTGGTTATTATTAACACCATGTTCCAACATAAAAATGTGCACAAATTCACATGGAGAGAAGAGGCTAGGAATAAGAAAAGTCTCATTGACTATGTTATTGTTGATAGTGATGTTTTCTCCCTGGTGCAGGACACCAGAGTGTACAGAGGATTTGAAATTGGAAGTGATCACTATTTAGTCTTGAGCAGGATAAAACTGAATTTCATATTGAAAAGAATAACATGTAAGAAAGTTTTAAAGCGAATGAAAGTTGAGCAGCTCTCAGATGTGAACTGTAGAATAAAATACACAAAGATTATTGAAGAAAAAATGAAAGAGTTTGAGAACAGGAACTAAACCTTGGGGATTCAGTGGCAAGCCTTCAAGAAAACCCTGATTGATTCAGTCAGAGAGGCATGTGGTGAAGTTGTCTGCAAGGATAGAAAAATCAGAACTCCCTTGTGGACACAGGAAGTTAAAGAGGCAGTAAAGGAAAAGAAGAAAGCATATCAAAAGTTCCTGGCAAATAAGTCAGCTTGTGCTCTTAGAGAATATAGAAACAAATGCAAGAATGCTAAATACCGTGTAAAGCTAGCTAAACAAAAGTCATGGGAGGACTTTGGCAAGAATATAGAAAATAAATATCAAGAAGGTGGCAAAATATTCTGGAGGTTGTTGAAGAAGCTTAGGAATGGAGGAAAGAGTGCTGTAAAAGGAGTTAGAGATGATAAGGTGACATGAAAACAGGAGAAAAAGATATCCTTGAAGTATGGAGTAATTACTTTGAAAAACTGCTAAATGAAGCAAGCAAGCAGTGATGACAGCACAGTGGTAAAAAACACTGACCAGGTATGCAGGCAGGAATACATATCCATACTTGAAGTAGAAAAAGCCATCAAAGGCTTGAAATGTGGAAAGGCAGCAGAAGTAGATGATATCCGACCAGAAATGCTGAAGTCTGGTGGTATAAAAGTCTTACAGTGGCTGCACTGCATAGTTCAGAAAGCCTGGACAGAGGGACGAATTCCCAATGATTGGAGTAGAGCTCTCATAGTACCCATATATAAAAAGGGGAATAAAACTGAATGTGAGAATTACAGAGGTATTTCCCTACTGAGGGCAAAATCTATGCAAGTATACTTGAGAAACAGTTGAGAAGAATTATGGAAGAAAAGCTTGGTGAAGAACAAGCTGGAGTCAGGCCAAACAGAGGCTGTCAGGATCAGATCTTCACTTTACAACAAATAGTCGAGAAAGCATGGGAATATAACAAAGATCTGTATTTAAGTTTTGTCGATTTGGAAAAGGCATATGATAAGGTGCCAAGAGAGAAGCTATTCAACACGCTGCAGTTATATGGTGTCAATGGGGCATTATATCAAGCAATACTTAGTCTTTATTTGAGTTGTAAGTCAGCAGTTAGAATTAAAGGAAGTACAGGAAGATGGTTTAATGTTAAATCTGGTGTGAGACAAGGATGTACATTATCCCCTCTGTTATTCATTATCTATATGGATCACATTATGAAGGAAAGTGGTATTAAACATGATATCAAAATTGGAGATGTTAATGTCAGCTCTTTGCTTTATGCGGATGATGTTATACTTCTAAATAAATCCACTACAGGTCTGCAAGATTCTCTGACTAAATTGAATAGCTGTTGTAATAGATATGGTATGAAGGTCAGCAATAAAAAGACAAAGACAATGAAAATAGGCAGAATCATTGAAAATGTCAACTGTGTTGTGAATGGAGAATCTGTGGAACAAATAAAACATTTCAGCTACTTAGGCACGATTTTTACTGAAGATGGTATAGAAATAGACAACAGAATCAGCAAAGCTGGTACGGTGGGAAGTCAATTGAATAAATTCATATGGAATAAGAGAGAAATTAGTCGGAACACTAAATTAGCTGTATACAAGACAGTGTTCAAACCAGTTTTAACTTATGGATCTGAGAGCTGGGTCAGAAGTAAAACACTTGACCAAAGACTACAGACCGCAGATATGAGAGTCCTGAGAAAGATTAGAGGCATGAACAGATGGCATCAATGGCAATATAATATTAAAAATGAGGATATTAGGAAAGAACGTGACATTGTCTGCATCCAGGAATGCGTTAGCAGAGCTAATCTCAGGTGGTATGGTCACTTAAATAGAATGGGAGAGGAAAGATGTGTTCTCTGCCAGGTTGGCAGGAAAACAACCCAGAGGAAGACCAAGATATAGGTGGATTGATACGGTACAAAGTGCCTTAGACGATAGAAATATAAGATCTGATAATGTTGGAGTCTTGACAAGTAACAGACTGATTTGGAGGAAAATTGTAGATAGGAAGTTAGTAATGATATAATTTTTTCATGTAGTACTATCATATCCTGTACACCTCTTGTGGGTACATGGCAGGAATTTGATGATGATGGTAGCAAAAGGTAGACAATTTTTTGGAGCAGATAGTGGTCTGGCATATGTCAAGACCCAGATGGTGAAGTGTGATTCATTTCTCTTCAGAGAATATATTTCCATGCCATGCATTTTAGCACTCAGTAGTGTGATGTGATTTTACGTGGCCTAAAAGGTTGTAATTGTGCTGCTGCTAGACGTTTCAACTTCACAATAACATCACTTACAATTGATCAAGGTAGCTACAGCAGGGCATAAATTTCCCGAACTGAGGTTGTTGCAAAGGTGACATTCTATTATTAGTGCCATATCAAAAGTTAATGAATTCATCATTGACTCATTTTACTGTTCATGTTTATTTACAAAGATTGCAAGACCATGTGCTTCCTTTAATACCCAAATGAGCCATAGTTGTAATACATATAGCCATGTCCACTGCTACAAGGAAGCATCGGGATATTTTTTAATTAGATAGTTTATCATGGTATATGAACGAGAATTGATATTTCTCATTCATATATCATACCTTTAACAAAGCCATGCTGCCCTCTCGCTAGAGGATCTTAGCAGTTTCTACCTGCCTTTTGATGCAACTACTAACCAGCCTTTATAATACCATGATGACTACACACCAGAGATACTAACAGGTCTATAATTCACTGCATTAATCTTAGTTTCATCCTCATATTGCATCAAATGTTTTGCTCCTCTTCCAATTATTAAGAATCTTGCATGTGCTGAAGACTTAAGAACAACCAGTCAGACATTGCTAGCTGTTTTGCACCTTTCTTCAAACACCCATCCTTTCCAAATGAAATGAGTTGGAGTGAATGGGAGTATTGCCATGACAACTGAATCAAGCTGTTATAACAGGTTTAATACTTCTATCTAGTTGGTTCTTCCTTGGAATTCAGAGGGTTAATCAGTTTGACTGGAATATACAAGGTGAGTCCAGAAAGTAAGGTTCGGTCAAGAATTTAAAAAATACTGGTAGAGAAGAAGAAAAAAGTTTTATTATATGCTAAAATATCTACATATATACTTTATTTTTCCAAATAGTCACCATTGACTTCCAGGAATTTTTGGTATTGTGTCATCAACTTCTTCATAGTAGCGACAGACTTGTTGATGCAGTGAGTTTAACCACCGAGTCACACTGTTCTTCAGTTCCTCATCTTTTTCAAAACACTGAGATGGGAGCCACTGCTTCATATGTAGGAACAAGAGGTAGTCACTGGATGCAAGGTTGGGAGCTGTAAGGTGAGTGGTTGAAAATGAAAAGTTCCCACCCAAACTTCTGAACTTGCAGAATTGTTTGTCTGAGTTTCTTCAGCATTTCACAATATATGTTAACATTAATTGTTGTTTCTCGCTGAAGAGAATCAACAGGCAAGATCCCTTTTCAATCCCAAAAGACAGTGGCCACCTTTTTTTTTTTTTTTTTTTGAATGATGGTGCTTGTTTAAATTTTGTTGCTTTCAGAGATGATAAATGGCATCGCTGCACTGATTGTTATTTTGACTCGACATTGTGTACAAAATCCATGTTTTGTCACCAGTTGCAATATTACTAAAAAGTTCATCTCCTTCATTTTTGTAATGCTCCAAAAATTTTTGAGTTGAATGCACTCATTGTGGTTTATGCACATTGATCAGCATCTTTGGGACCTATCTGGCACAAAATTTTCTTATACTCCAGTTGTTCTGTCACAGTTTCATGAATGACTAAGTGTGAAACTCCCAGAAATTCAAAAGAAAGTTCCTTAATTGCAAAATGACAATTCTCGCAAATTTTCATTTTCACTCTTTCCACCAAATAGTCTGTCACCACACTTGACTGGCCACTGCATTCTTTATTGTGAACACTGTTGCACCTTTCTTTAAATAAATGACACCACTGCCTAAATTTACTATCACTCATTAGGTAGGCCTGTAAGCATTACACCGTTATTGGTGAATTTCTGTGGCACTATTGTTTTCTGTCAACAAAAACCTTATCATACCACAAACCTCACAACTAGCGGGATTTATCACAATACTCAACATTGATTATTCATAGAAGACAACAAACAATAATGCAGTGAATGTAAAATGATCAACAGCTAGCTAACTACACTATGCTATAACATATGCATGAATCCCCTCCCCTTCCCATGTCTTATTTGATGGTAAATTGTGAATGGACCTTACTTTCTAGATGCACCTTGACCCTACTATAAGCAATCACTTAATAGCTCAGCTATTTCTTGTATGTCTGACACAGCTACTATTTGCATTCACTGAGGTTACTCTTTCATGGTCATTCTTCCTTTTACTTGTTATATTGCAATAACTCTTTTTGATTTCCTTTGGCCAGTTCAGCTGCTAACTTCTTTTCACAATCTCATTTCACTTCCTCTTCATGGTCATAGTCACTCTCTGAGTCTGCTCTTTATAGCACTTCACTGTCATCATCTCTTCTCATTGTACTGGATTCACAATATCCTCTTATTTTGTAGTTCTTGCTTAAAAGTGTTACTAATTTCCATGTCATTACTTCTCCTCATGCTGAGATGCAGTCAAATATAGCCTTCTTTTAGGTATTCTTTGCTTAATTTCCATGCAATGTTGATTCCTTTACCATGTAGTTTTGCATGTCCAAGCACTGCTGCAAGCTGCCTTCTCAGTTTATTATAATTATCGATTTATAGTTCCACATATGGTTGAGCTTTGTTGTAACAAGCACAGAAATAACAAGGTCGCAGCTGTAATAAGCAAAAAGCCATAATGATTTTAATTTATGCATATTTGCATACAATTTAAATTAATCATATCTGCATGTAATTTAAATTACTCACTTTTACAATGAGTGTACTACATAGATATACTGTACAAATTTTAGTAACTACAGAAACATTCTTAATTGCTAGACAGTTCTTGGAATAGACAAAAATAAAAAAAAAATAAATAAATTTATAACCTAATCTTGAGATTAAGTTAGTCATTGTCCACTTGGGAACCATCCCCATTTTACCTGCCTCTCCAGTGTCTAGCCTTCGGCCCTCCTCCCTCACTATGCCCAAACACTGCTGTGATTGTATAATCAGTTAAAAACGAACCCTTCTGTCAGAAAACTGTCTCTTGGTTCAAAAAGAGTTGAAATTATTCATGAGTTAGAATGTGGTGCGAAAATGTTAGTCTGTAAAAAGATTTCTTTGTCGTTTTCAACAATATTGACATTGTGGAAGAATAAAAACGTTTAGAGATTGGAACTGAAAAACAACACAACACAAAAAAAAAAAAAAAAAAAAAAAAAAAAAAAAACCAAGAGCTTACAATCATCATCACTAAGGCTTAAGGGGAAAAATCTGCTAAACAATTTGTTTGAATGCAATGATTTTATAAGTAACAACACCTGGCTAGATTATTTAGCATAATTTATACAAAAATTAGTAAAGAATCTCAATCTACAGATCCAATACTGGCAAATGAATGTATTGTTTTTAATTACAGAGAAATAAACTGTTTAGTACTGAGCATATGGTTTTAAAATTATGAACAAATAAACAGGGTTTAATATTAAGTGTCTTGTAGTATATACAAGCATATTCATATAAATAATATCTAGGTATTTCTCGTAGAAAGGCTTAGATGTTGATTATACAATTAAATAACTTAAGGAATTTACAACGTACAAAGGACAAATTAAATTAAACTTTAATCTATATTTCCAATATTTTGGCAATGTCACATTGCCATCTTCACAGGAACTTAAAATAAAGACACTTGCACGCAGGCACTACACACAATAAATGAGGACGAAGCAGGGAGCTATCGTTTCTCCTAAAAGTCCTGATGGTGCCCCCAAGCGGGCTATATAGGTATTCTTGGCTGTTGGGCTGAATGTCTTCTGATGTAAGTCTCCCAAATTTGGGGCAGTCTCATGCAACCAAATTTGTTGAGGTTTGGCATGTTTCTTAGGGCTGAGGCTGATTCCATGAATAGCCTTTCAAATTTGAATTTACTATGGTGTATTACCGTGGCTTTCTTCCACCGTATTCTGTGGGGTGTATCCAGAGTATGGTCTGCAAGACCAGAGTGGCTGTACTGGTGAAACCAGATGTAGTCCTTGTGTTCTGAAATTCTGATATTCGCTGTCCTGCCTGTTTGGCAGGACAGTTAATTTAATTTATATCCTATGTACGTTGTAAAGTTATTTAATAAGCATGTATAACCAACGTCTAAGCCTTTCTACGAGAATTACTATCATCCATGGAGATTACGTTGTAGGCAAGGCCCGTCATTACGGTAAAATGAAGCTGAAGCTATCAAGACAACTGAATCGTCTGATCTTCCTAAAATGCTGCCAGGATAATCAGGTAATCCCAAATTGTGTTAAATTCAAGCGCCGTTTCTTTTCGCAAAAGGCTCTCCGAATTAATAACCACGCCAGCCAAGCTCTGCTACGAGAACAAATTGCCTCCACTCACTTTCTCCTAGCTGATGCAAACTTAGCTATTCGAGCATTCGAAGAAGAGCTTTCCAGCTTGTTAAACCATGAGCTTTGGTCAATTTTATACATCTCGTGCACTGCTGCGGATAAAGAATTTAAAAAAGTACATGGTCAACATATCAAGAAATTAAAAAAGAACTCAACCTCTGAACCAAAACTTCCTACCGACACTGTAGTCAACCTTTCTTCAGTTAACTTGAAGCCTGAAGCACTCAACGCTCTCTCACATGGCCATTGCTCCCAGAAAATTACCGGCTGAGGATATAATGATCCAAATTGAACACGGGATCTGCCACCTTCCAAACCACGTCGCCAACAATATTAGACTGGATGTAGTTTGTGTTCTCACCAAAACAAGACCACAAAAAAACAACATATCTAATAAGGAATATAAATCTCTGCAGGAATTGAAGAAAAACAAAGAAACAGTAATCACCAAAGTGGATAAAGGTAATGCCGCAGTAGTACTTAACCAAACATATTACACAGGTAAGCTTAATGCTCTATTAGTAGATCGGGATACTTACCTCCCTATTGAGTACAATCCCACCAACACACAAATTAGAAAAATTCCACAGGCTCCTTAAGAAGGTCACTTCTTGGCCTGTAGAAGTCACTAACAAATTAAAACAATTTAACTCCATACCCCCCCCCCCCATATATATGGACTCCCAAAAATACATAAAGAAAAGGTGCCATTACGTCCCATAGTGGATGGCATTGATTCCCCACATACATATTAGCTAAACATTTGGCCAAAGCGTTCACACACTATACTGGCAACACACCATCACACATAAAAAATCTCAGCCCACTTCAAAGCCAACATAGAAAACCTTACACTCCAACATACTGACATAATGGTCAGTTTTGACATCTCCTTATTCACAAATGTCCCACTCAAAGAAACCTTAGAGCTAATCCAAGCTAAATTTCCTCCCGATATCTCAGCCCTATTTCAGTTCACAATGAACTCAGGCTATTTTGTTTGGCAAGGAAAATTCTACAAACAGATAGAGGGGATAGCCATGGGCTCACCACTCTCCCCACCCTTGGCCAACTTTTTTATGGAGACTTTTGAAGAGAAAGCCTTAAACTCTGCCCCACAAAAACCACCCATATGGCTTCGCTACGTTGATTATGTGTTCACTATTTGGTCACATGGCTCTGATACACTCATCTCCTTCCTAACACACTTAAACAATCAAAACCCCAGAATTAAGTTCACCCCAGAAAAAGAGAAAAAAAAATAGCCTCCCTTTCTTAGACACACTAGTCACCCGCCAGCCTGATGGAACCTTGGTTTTCTCAGTTTATAGAAAACCCACTGATACAGGCAGATACATTCACCAACAATTCCCCCTCCCCCACAACAATATGGAGTTATTAAGACACTACACAACAAGGCTAAACTTATCTGTTCAAATGACAATGCCCTAACCACAGAACTAAACCACATTCTCAACACTTTCTCAGCCAATGACTACCCCCCCCAAAAAAAATATTGAAACCAGTAAACCACAACCCCCCCTTTCACAAGAAGGATATTACTCTAAATCCATCACCATTCTCTACATTCAAGGCACCTCGGAAAAAATTACCAAAATCCTAAAAAAACATGACTTGAGCTCGTGTTACAAACCATATAGAAAATTAGCATCCCCCGCTCCACTAAAGACCAATCACTTTCCCTAGACCTACCTGGTGTATACCAGGTCCCTTGCAACTGTAAGCTGTCTTACTTTGGCCAAACAGGCAGGACAGTGAATATCAGAATTTCAGAACACAAGGACTACATCCGGTTTCACCAGTACAGCCACTCTGGTCTTGCAGACCATGCTCTGGATATACGCCACAGAATACGGTGGAAGAAAGCCATGGTAATACACCATAGTAAATTCAAATTTGAAAGGCTATTCATGGAATCAGCCTCAGCCCTAAGAAACATGCCAAACCTCAACAAATTTGGTTGCATGAGACTGCCCCAAATTTGGGAAACTTATATCAGAATACCTACATAGCCTGCTAGGGGAAACCATCAGGACTTTTAGGAGAAACAATAGCTTCCTGCTTCGTCCTCATTTACTGTGTGTAGTGCCTTCGTGCACGTGTCTTTATTTAAGTTCCTGTGAAGATGGCAACGTGACGTTGCCAACACTGAAATATTGGAAATATAGATTAAAGTTTAATTTAATTTATATCCTTTGTACATTATAAATTCCTTAAGTTATTTAATAAATATCTAGGTATGTAATTATATTTTTTTTTTTGCTCTATTACTTCTTTTGTTTTTATGAATCTATTTTTTTTTATTGAGTTATTGAGAATTTAAAACATTATGAGGTAGATTTAACTCATCACTGATATAGTCAGTAACAGTTATAACGAGAAAATTTTGTTGGTCCCCTGTTGCTCATTATAGCCAAGTTCGACTGTATGCCTCTTCTTAGTCAAAACTCTTATACTGTCACCTCTAAGTCCAAATTGCATGATTACGCTCACCAACTGAAGGTATAATGGTCAACTCACTGATAGTCAAATTCTCAAATACTATTACCAAATCCAAAGTTCTTGTACTGAAAGTCACTTCCATCGCTTGCTGCTTAAGGTTGTTATCTGCATAATTCTACAAAATCATTTTCCCTGATTATGTGTGCTCTCTACCATCAAGTCTATATCCTCAAAGTTGATGTCACCCTTAATGACAGTTCTCATGATATTCATATTTATTTATTTATGAAGTTCACCATCCCCTTCATATGAATCTAGTCTGTAGCAGCATCCAAGTTGTATATTTTGTCTTGTTAATATCCATCTCACACACCAAATAAAACCTTTAAACCAATTTCCTGTATTACTCACTAATACCACCACCACCTATTGAGATTAAATGATGATGATGATGGAAACAGAGTTCTGATATGGGTAAACCAATAGTTAATACAGATGATATCAAACTTTTGCAGGATGATTTGGATAGATTGGCAGACTGGGCAAAGGAGAACTGATGTCAGTTTAATGTCAAAGTGTAAGGTTATGCATTTTAATACCAGCTGTATACCACATTAGTGGAGCTGTAATCCAGGAAGTTAATGAAGCCAGAGACTTGGGAGTGTTAGTGGATAGGGAGTTAAAGTTTAGAAGACACATAGCAAAAGAGGCTAAAGCAGCTCATCAGATCACTTGGTTACTGAAGAATACTTTGACAAGCAGGTTATTGTTCCTCTTTATTGAGCCTTGATAAGATCCCTTCTTGACTAGTGTGCAGATCTAAGTGGCAAGGTTTCTTGGTGATGAGGAGGTGGTGGAGAGGATCCAGAGGTGAGTGACCAAGATAGTAGAAGATCTATGGAATGAACTTTGCAAGAACAGGTTTAAGATTGATGGGTTACAGATTTTGGTAGCCATGCCTCCCTCGATGAGTCTAAGGACTCCTTAGAATTGCCTGTAATAATAATAATAAAATATCAACATACTCATTTTCTCTTTGTCATTCAGCTTTAAAATACCAAAACAACAGATAGCCACAGGAAAATTGTTTGGATTGCTGATTGATGTATATCTTCTGTCAGCAATAATTTGTTTCCAAGTTTGCTAAGCTCAAATTCTGCTTCTTTCCTCATGATTCTATTGGTATTAATTGAGGAAGACTATAAAGTGTTAATGAATTAAATTAAAATGAATTACACAAAATCATTCAAAAAATAAATAAATAAAAGAATTGAAATGATACATGTGGAGACACACACAAGCACAAAAAATGGCTCACATAGACAAAAACAGAAACTATTATATAAATTACAACGTCCCTTCAAAAGCAAAATGCAAATAATAATAACAACAATGATTTTAGACATGAGGGTTGCCTGGACGTTTTGGGAGTATACACAACAAAACTGGACAGCACCCCATGTATGAACTTTGGGTTAGTGGTCTAGTTCTGTTTCAAGCATGCCATATCACTAGCATACATGACCATATGGCATAGATGGCGAACCTATGGCACGCGTGCCAGAGGTGGCACATCCGAGAATTTTGCAGGCACAATTTACAGCTATTTACAGGTGATATCCTTTTATATACTTATAAATTATCCAACTTTTTTTTAAATTATTACAATACCTACAAGTTAAATTTTGTTTTACACGAGAGAGCAGGTATGGAGATGTGGTATGATTGGTATGGTATTAACAAAAGATCACATGATCCAAAGACAAAGGCAACCGACAACTGTTGAGTTGAAATGCTAATTCTCTTCAACAGAATTCCATAACATCTGAAACTGTCATAACAACATTCACTATATATTTCTTAGTTTTAACACATTCACGATGAGGGCATTGCTTATCGTTCAAATGGAACTTCTCATTATCGGCAGGCTCAACTCGCATACAGTTTCAACCATTGGTTGAATTTTATTGCAAGTTGTTTGAGCTGGCAGGCGAACTCACACACTCATTATATGGCATGTTTCAATTCTTGGTAGAATTTTATTTGAAGTTAGCCCTTTGTGATCTGTCATAATGACATCGAGAATTTCGAATGCAATAAAACAAACACTTATTTCATGTAACTGAAAAATTGGACAATAGTTTTTAGTAGGATACTGTGTTTCGGTGTAATATATGGTTTTGCTCGAGTCTATACAGTATAGTTTCTGTGAGAGGGGACATGCGATTCATTATTTAGTGCCGTTTTTATTCTAGCTGTCTATAATTGCACTATTTATTGAGAAATATATTACACAGACTGCAAAAGGCTCTGTACCTTATTCAAGGATACAATAAAGCTACTTGTTTTTCTTGCATCTGTTGTTACCACGGGGAGTGAGTTACTATCACCTCGACGTGAACAAGTTTTAAGGCAAAGGATTTGATTTCTGGTACCCTTGCATTTCCTAAAACCTGCTTGTTCCTCCATTTTTCTTGTTCAAGGTATATGCAAAACTTTTTGATGTCTTTTTTTCGTAAAGTAAAATCAGGGGTGCGAGTTATACATGAGGGCAAGTTATATTCAAGTAAATACGGTAAGCATTTCACCGACAAGTTGCCCCTGCTCAGCTGACTTCTATGGTGAATTACAATGCATAAATATTTTTCTCACTACCATTTTTTTTTCAAACCAACATCATTAAAATCAATTTAATAATACAATAATCAATTTTACACTGAATAATATTATAAATTTATACATAAATGAATATTATAAATAAAATAAAATATTTATAAAATTATAAATAATTATTTATAAAATATTATATATATATATTATAAATTAATTAATTAATTTTTCCCCTATTAAAAACTGCCCGACATGCAAGCAACTTGATTTGTAAATTTCTGACACGCATACATAAAAAGGTTCGCCACCACTGCCATATGGCATCTGAATAATGTCCAATGAATAGATGAATGGATGGAACCATTACCATACTACAGTTTCATTTGGTGGGTGAACTCTCAAAGCTAGTGTAGAAATGATTCAAGATTTATGAAGGCCAAAAGGGAAGGAATAGACAAGCAAGAAATAACCATTGTTCAATTTTTGATTTAAAAAAAAAAAGTGATGATTTACTTTTATCTGCTGTTTTACTAAACAGGAGAATCAAAAATCTAACAATCTACAATCTCTTTTTCCATATGAGGAAGAAGTCACTGATATACTGCTTCCAAACAACATATGATATGATGTGAGACAAAAGCCAAGGCATTTTTTTCATATAAATCCATATATATGGATTGAGGGAAAAGTTGAAGCAGAGATGATGGAGGAACAAACAGGTTTTAGGAAATGCAAGGGTACCAGAAATCAAATCCTTTGCCTTAAACAGATCATTGAAAAGTATAAAGAATTTAGTCGCCCTACGGTAATGTGTTTTGTAGACTACTCCAAAACTTTTGATTATGTTCAGCACATGAAATTGTGGGAGGTAACGAAAATAATGGGTTTTCCTCAACACATTATAATGTTGATAGCTAACTTGTACAGTGAGCAAGAAGGCATGGTAAGAACAGGTGTTCAGATTAACTGACTGGTTTCAGGTCGGCAAGGGAGTTAGGTAAGACTGCCTACTCTCTCCTCATCTGTTTAGTATCTATGCTGAGGACATCATGCATATAGCATTGGATGAGCTTAACACAGGAAATGGGGATAGGTGGCAGATTGATCAGCAATCTGAGGTATGTTGATGAAACAGTAATCCTTTTCAATGAACTAGGACGAATCCTTGATAAAGTTAATGAGATCAGCAAGAACAGAGAACTTTAGCTCAATCCTAGCAAGACAAAGATTATGGCTCTCAAAGGAAATATAGACAGGGAAGCTACTGAGAAACAAGTATATTAATGGAAAAAAGAATTGAGGAAGTCAGCAAGTTTGAATTGAGGAGATGCTGTTCAGAAGACATCAGAAGAAGATTAGGAATGGCTAAATCAACAGTCACAGACTTGTCTAAAAACTATAAGGATGGATTTATCTCCACAGGGACAAAGTTGAGGATTTTATTTTACCAACAGTGATTTATGGATGTAAGACTTGGAACCTAAGAAGTCTGATAGGAAAAGGATAGCCACTTTTGAGGTTACAGAAGGCTGTTAAGGATATCATATACTGAAAGACAGTCAAATGGATGGGTGTTAGAAAGGATCAGTAGAACTTTAAGGGTCCTTAAAGAAATTGACAGAAGAAAGCTGAAAACATTAAAAGGATGGAAGGAAGACTTCTCAAAACAGTCATAGAAGGTAAAGTTCCTGAAAAAACAGGAAGGAGTAGACCCTCAATGAGATGGATGGATGGTGTATCTGGAGTGACTGATCTTCATAATTGAAGCCTGAGGAATGGAGTGCCCATACGGCATCTGATGATGTCCAATAAATAGAGGAATGGATGGAGACCATTACCACACTACATTTACAAAATCTTCATTTAGATGAAGTAGCCAGTGTTTGAATGTAATGATGTTTAACAGCATTTCAAGAATTTTTTCCTTAAAATCATCTAATTCTTCAGTGGGAGTTTGCTGAAGTATTTGGTGCATATTATCTGTATATATGTGGAGATATATTTATTATATATATGATAAATGCCTGATATATCTTGAAAATTCAGATAGGGTTTGGATAGAGTCAATTTCCTGTTATCCTCTTAAAGCATTAGTCTTTATTATTCAATAGGACATCAGCCAATTTGACTGTGGCAAAAATAACAATACGATGCCATTGTGGATTTGTAATTTTCTGATAGTATTCCTTTCCAAATTGAAAATATTGCCTTACAGTGCTGTATTTGGAATATGTGTATTTGGAATCTACTTCAGAAGATGAAAAAATTTGCAAAATCTTTTATCTTCAAGTTTTAATGGTCGTTTGGAATTTTTAATTTTGTCATGATATAAGATCTGATAATGTTGGAGTCTTGACAAGTAACAGACTGATTTTAGAGGAAAATTGTAGATAGGAAGTTAGTAATAATGTAAATTTTTCATGTAGTACTATCATATCCTGTACACCCCTTGAGGATAAATGGAAGGAATTCGATGACGATGGAATTTTTAAGAAGCAATAGCAAAATTAAGCCCCATACCAAAAAATTAGTTTTTTTCAAGTTCTGTGAATATTTAGTCTGATTTCTTTATCAAAAAGCATGATGTACTTGACAATTTTTGGTACTATACTAACCATAGTCTAACATTTTGAAATTAACCGTTGTGTATTCTACTTGGCATGACTATTAATATGTCATTTATCCTTTCCATAATTCAATGGAAGTGTCTGCACATGTTTCTATGCAAGCAATTTTTTTTTTTTTTGACTTGTTAAACTGGGCCAAAATTTGTTTGTATCCACCCACCTCCTTTTTTTATGCAACTCTCATCCACAAAAGGTTGTAAAGCCTTTGGAACAATTAGTACTGTGAGCAGCAAAGAATTTTTTTTATTTCTTTGCATTTTTTATTCTATTTTTATATAGTCAGGAAACACTGCTCTAAAGACAAATGTGAAAGGTTTTCAAGCTGCTTTAGGCCTTCAATAAGTGGAGCAATGAACTTTATCTCCCACCTAAAGACAATCACAAACATTCATTAATGAGCTGGGGACATGTAGTATATAACCTCTAGAAGAGGCTATATATTGCTTGGAAGGCTGAATGTTTCCAAGGGAGTCCTATTCTACTAGACTGGTAGTCAGTGATCCCTAGAAGGCAAAAAACAAAAGGCTGGATGCTATGAATATAGCCAAGGAACATCTAGGCAGCCCATTAGTACACCAAGAGGCCTGGGAATCTCAGTCAATATGCAATCTGATCAAGTGCACCTCCTGATCAGATCTCAAAGGTAGAGAAACAAAGAGACACAGGGACCAAAGAACAAGGAAAAAAGAACGAACTTATGCTAAACAATGTGAAGATATAAAATAACAAATGAGGAAGCACAAATTACACAAGTGAATAACTGGGCTTTTTCATGAGCAGAAATGCAAGTTTATGCCCAAATTAAATGATAATCAGGAACAGGATTGGAACAACATTAATAGAAAAGCAAGAGATTAAAAACAGATGGGAAAAAGTATGCAAAGGACCTATACAGGAACAAGGGTGGGGAATTTTAGATGATACTTTCTGACTCATGATTAAATGACTGCACATATAAATTACTTGAATTACAGAAGGACAATAAGGAATTTAATATAGACCATTTTGTGATAAGTATTTTATCACATGATCAGAGGCAAGAAAGAAATGAACAAAAGTTACAGATTGCTTCAGTTATGCCATTTTCTGGCTAGTCACGTGATGCTAATAGGAATCTGTAGGAACTGACAACATAGTCATTAACAGAGTTATAAACAAACAAACAAACCAAAGGACACAGGAGTGCAGAGACTGTTATAAGATGTAACAGCATATGGCACAGAGTAAGTTTGACAAGAAAAATTACTAAATTAAAAATAAAACAAAAATTAAATTAAGACATCTGTAGTGTGTGTATCTACATGGAATATGATCAAGGTGCCTCTCCTGATCAGATCTCAAAGGTAGAGAAACAAAGAAATACAGGGACCGAAATACCTGTAACATTGATTGGAAGAGGTCAATATTCATATTGTGTGTGTGTGTGCACCTGCACACACACACACAAAATAAATAAAACCTGTTTGTCGAAGCACTGTGGAAACATAGCACAGAAGTACTCTTCAATGTGCATTCAGTGTTCTCTTTTCAATTCAATGTTCTCTTTGTGTGCATTCACTCTGATAACATGGTGAGATACTCATCATAATAGTTTATATTAAATTCCTTATGTAATCTGCATGTGTAATCATTTAATCATGCCTACAAATTACATTACTGCAGAACCATAGACTTGAGACCCATAATCCATCTTTATCATGTACTTATATGATCAAAGCTGGATTATGGGTCTCAAGTCTATGGTTCTGCAGGACAGAATAACCTGTGATGGTTGGATCCCATCCATCATCAAGGTATACGCATTGCTAGTGCCTTTCGCGCATCACCCACTCAAAGTCTTTATGTTGAAGCGAATGAACTGGCTCTATCATTTAGATGGAAACAATTGCCTCTTAGTTATGCCTTAAAGATAAAGTCTCTCGAGATCATCTACATGGACCAGTCTCCTTTCTCTGCATTGAGAAGCTCAATATCACACTTCAGACTGCAATACATCCTTTTGGAATGTGTGTTAAAGAGATTATGCAAGCTATTGGTGAATGTTAACAACATTACCTACACCAAACATAACAGCATCCCTCCATGAGTGCAAACCTCTCATTTTGTCAGCTACAGAAGTCTCATATTCCATCAACTGTCTATCTGCAATTGTTTAATGCACACAGAGCAGCCCACTCTGATTTCTTGTCCATCTATACCAATGGTTCAAGAACTGATACCCATGTTGGCTGTGCTACTGTGTTTCCTCATATCATCTCCAACCAGATCCCACCTGATTGCAGCAATTATACAGCAGAATTGCATGCCATTCAGCTTGCCCTTGTGCGTATAAAACAAAACCGCTACCAAAAGTATGTAATTTATACAGACCCACTGAGCTCCTTGTAGGCTATCTCCTCTCCTCTCCTATGTATAATTCACATCCTGTGCTGTATGAGGTGTTACACTTGTTGTACAAAATGAAAACCCTCGATTTTGATGTTCAATTTTACTGGATTCCCAACCACATTGAAATTAATGGAAATGAGACTGTAGCTGCAAGATCAGCTCATACTTTCTCCACGTACTGTTTGACAGTACCATATACAGACTACAGACAGTTTATAAAATCAAAGCTAACTGCTCAATGGCAGTCATCATGGCAGGAAGCATTGACAAACAAATTATATAACAAGAAGCCTGAAGTTAAGCATTTTGGTATTCTAGTCAACGTATAAAGAGAAGAGAGGAAGTTGTTCTTGCTAGGCTCTGCATAGATCACAGTCATCTTATACATTCTTATTTACTGAGGGCTAATGACCCTTCATTGTGTGAAAAATGCAATACACATCCCACTATCTATCATATTCTGGTGGAGTGCCAGCACTTGACACGAGAGAGGAATGAAATTTTTACCTATCTAGCCAAGCCACATACACTCAGAGATGTTATCAGACTCAGGCAGACTGCATGATGTTTTTAACTTTCTACAAAGAATTAATTTGTACAAACACATTTGACTGTAATTTTGTTTATATGCAGATATTGCATTGCTTAACTTAAATTTGGTACATACATATTATTTACTAGTTTATTTTTGACTATTTATGTATTGCTGTAGCCTTCGACCTTGTGAATTTGTGTAACCTTGTTGTGCTTTTGTTTATACACCATCTGTCTAAAAAGAAACCGAACTTTTCGAATATAGAAGAAACAAAAGATTTGTTGTTTCTTCAAATAGAAGAAACAATAAAAAGATACAACAGATGTTGTATCTTTTTGTTGTCAAAAGGGGCAACCTTCATTAGTGTTGTGTCAACTGTTTATGACATTTGTTTCATTAGAAGCCAAGTTATAGTGCCAAGATTGACAGTGTGTTTTGACAAACAGAAAATGAGTTTCAAACAGAGAGCTGCGATTGGCTTTTGTGTTAAACTTAGTAAACGTTTTACCGAAACGCATCAAAAGCTTCAAATGAATGCTTATCCTGTACTCAAGTTTATGAGTGGTTTAAGCAATTTCAAAGTGGTCGTGAGACGCTTGAGGATGACGAAAAGATGGGCCAACCAAAAACTGGACTGAGCGAAGTTAACATCCAAAAAGTGCGTGATTTTATCAAAGAAAACCCGAAATCATCCATGAAATTGATTGAAGATGAATTCGGGATTCCAAAATTAACTGTGCACAACATTTTGACTGAGAGTTTAGGCCTTCGTAAATTGAATTTGCAATTTGTTCCCCACAAGTTGACTGACGACCAAAAAATGTATCGAATTGAACACTGTAAATACCTCATTAAAACGTAAGGACTCAAACTTCCTTAAAACGATCGTTACTGGCGATGAACCTGGTCTTTTGAGTATAAGCTCGAAACAAAGCACCAGAGTACCGAGTGAAGACCACGAGAAGAGGGGCATCCGAAAAAGTCGCTTGGAGAAGTCAAATTAAAGACAATGCTGATTTGTTTAAACAAATCAGCATTGTTTTTACATTTGCTTGACAAAGAATTCATTCCGCCTGGCCAAACGGTCAGTGGTGAGTTTCATCTCGAAGTTTTGAAGTGACTGATTGCGAGAATTCGTCGCATATGGCACGAAAAGTGATGCAGGCAGCTGGTCACATTTGCACGATAATGCACCATCTCGTCGTTCGAACATTGTGAGACAGTTTTTTAACAAAAACTAAGTTTGTGTGTTGGATCACTAACCGTATTCACCTGATTTAACACCCTGTGACTTCTTTCTCTTCCCCTGACTTCATTTGTTGATGAAAGGAAAGCAATACGACACTATTGAAAATGTTCAAGCAGCAGTAACCAGGACCCTCAACAGTATCCCAAAAACCGATATAAAAAACTCATTTAACAAATTAATTGACCGTGCCAAATGCTGTATCGAAGCTGAGGGAGAGTATATGGATTGAAATAAATTATTTGAATAATTATAATTGGCCTGTGTTTTATTTTCTATCAAAAGTTAGGTTTCTTTTGGACAGAAGGTGTATGTAGATACTGCATCACTAAACTTAATTTTTATATTCACAGTTATCTATGCCACAGTGGAATATGAAGCAGCACCTCTGGCCAACCAGGTGGGAAATTTGCTATCAGAAATAGTCTAACATAAAATGTCTGTCTATCCACCAGTATATTAGATAATCCTTACAATCTTCTCAACACAATGAACCCTTTTTTCAGTAGTTCTTCTTCCAAATATAATGTATATAGTGCTCCTGTTGGTAACTCAGTCCACAATCTAATCAAAGTTTCCTTATCTATGAAACATCATTTAAACATAATTAACTGCAGGATAGAGAAAAGAGCACATTTGAGGCTATTTGGTGTGATATTGTGACTAGCAGAACAAAATATACAGTTGAGTGCTGCTATAGACCAGATGATAGAATAGATGGTGGAGACAGTATGCATAAGCAAATAGAAGCAATGAGTGGAAGGAGGGTAATTATTATGGGGGATTTCAACTACAGTAACATTGATTAGAAGGAGGAGAAGACACATGGGAAGGAGGTTGAATTTTATGCAGTTATTAAGGGATAACTATCTGCGACAGCATGTAATGGAAAATACTAGGGATCAGAGAGTGCTTGACCTAGTAACTGCATCTGAGAATTTGACTGTAATGAATATGACCACGTTACCACCAATTGGTGAGAGTGATCATAGGGTCTTGACCTGGGAGGTGGCTAAATGTGTGAAATTTTCGATTAAGACACGGTACATGTCTTAATCGGAATTACCGGGCTGGTAAGTATGACAAGCTTAGGCAATTGCTTGGTTCAGTGCCATGGCATGTAAAACAGCAAGGGCTGGATCTTGATAGTGCATGGGAAATGGTAAAGGAGTGTTTGCAGGAGGCAATGGCTGACTGTATACTTAGAGTCCGAATGGTAAATCAAGCAGGGGTTAAATGGATGAATAACATCATTAAGCTTGAGCTGCAAAAAAAGAAACAACTGTGGAGGGAATTTAAGGAGAAAGGTGACCTGCAGGCACATGAACGGTGTAAAGCGTAGGCCAGAAGGGTAATGAGTGTGGTAAGAAAAGCAAAAGCGTATTATGAAAGAAAATTAGCTATGAAGGCTAAAGAGAATCCCAAACAGTTTTTCGATATGTTTCAAGTAAAAGAAAAAATGTATATGGCAGAATGATTTTAAAGAATGCCGATGGTAGGGAGGTAACCAAATCAGTTGATATAATGGAATTACTGAGTGAGCACTTTGCAAGAGTATATCATCCAGGTGGTGATATTGCAGGAATGAGGGAACCAACAGCTTATATGGGAATTGTGGTGAATGAAGTGGAGGTGAATAGTTTATTACAAAACCTCAATGTGAATACATCTGTGGGATTGGATGGTATACCAGCTCATGTCGCACAGGATGTCAAAATGTTGCAGGATAATTTGGATAGTTTGGAGGACTGGGCTAAGGAGAATGGATCTCAATTTAATGTGGCAAAATGCAAGGTTATGCATTTTGGGGATGAAAAGATTAGCAGCAGTATACCACATTGGTGGAACTGTACTCCAGAAGATTGACGAGGACAGGGATTTGGGAGTGTTGGTGGATAGGCAGTTGAAGTTTAGGGGGGGCACATTGAAAAAGTGGCTAAATCAGCACATCAAATCACTTGGTTACTGAAGAATACTTTGACGAGCAGAGACAAGCAAGTTATTGTTCCTCTGTATAGAGCCTTGATAAGAACCCCATCTAGACTATTGTGCCTAGATTTGGGCGTTAGGGTTTCTTCTTGATGGAGAGGATCAAGAGACGAGTGACAAGTCTATGGAATGAACCTTATGAGAACAGGTTGAAGATTTGTAGTTTGCAGAAATTGGTTGATAGGCAAAAGAAGGGTGATATGATTGAGACATTCAAATTACTGAAGGGTTTCCATAAGATTAATTCAGAAGATATTTTTGAGAACAGGACTGGTGGTGGGAGGACTAGGGGCCATCCATGGAAACTGAGCAAGATTGTGGTTAGCAAGGGTGTTAGAGCTAGGTTTTTTACTTGGAGAGTGGTGAATGAGTGGAATAAGCTGCCAGAGTCTGTTGTGGGGTACCATGACTGTGAATGAGTTCAAGGCAAAGTATGATAGATACTGTGTGAATGTTGAATAGTTGTTCTTGACATGATGACCCTAAAGGGAGTGCAAGTTATTGCACTCCCTTTAGGGTCAGTTGCTGCAGTATCCAGGTATTTGCTTACGCTTGGAATCGCCGAACTTTATATAGTTTCTACTATATTCAGCATGAAACTCTTTGAGTTTCTTATTCAGCTATGAAATGATATGGGATGTAATATCCCTTAACTTAAACAAGTCATATGTCGCCGAATTGAAGCCTTTGGCTCTTCATATATCTAATAATTTATTAGGACACCTCTTGGCAATACTCATAGAAGGGTTGTAAGTTCTGTTCGCTACAAACATGATATTAACTAGGTCTACCTACTCACTTATGAGACTTCAATAAAAGTTGAAACCGGTCTGGGTAGTGACATTCTCTCATAATGTTGAACAGAAATACAGCTCCTAGGAGCTAGGTTCACATTATGGGTAAATATCAAGAATAGTCATCTGAGCTTGCTCCACCTTAGACATGAGTTGCCTCAGCTTGCACTACCTATAAGGTCAGTTGATGCAGTATCCAGGTATTTGCTTACGCTTGGAATCGCCGAACTTTATACAGTTTCTACTATATTCGGCTTGAAACTCTGAGTTTCTTATTCGGCTAAGAAACGATATGGGATGTAATATCCCTTAACTTAAACAAGTCATATGTCGCTGAATTGAAGCCTTTGGCTCTTCATATATCTAATGATCTTTGTTATATTCCATTGCTTTCTTGACTATTTGTCGTAAAGTGAAGATCTGATTCTGACAGCCTCTATTTGGTCTGAATCCAGCTCGTTCTTCACCAAGCTTTTCATCCACAATTCTTCTCAACCGTTTCTCAAGTATACTTGCATAGATCTTGCCAGGAACACTCAGTAGGGAAATACTTCTGTAATTCTCACATTCAGTTTTATATCCCTTTTCATATATGGGCACTATTAGAGCTCTACTCCAATCATCAGGAATTCGTCCCTCCGTCCAGGCTTTCTGAACTATGCAGTGCCGCCACTGTAAGACTTTTATACCACCATACTTCAGCATTTCTGGTTGAATATCATCTACTCCAGCTGCCTTTCCACATTTCAAGTCTCTGATGGCTTTTTCTACTTCAAGTATGGATATGTATTCCTGCCTGCATTCCTGGTCAGTGTTTTTTTACCACTGTGCTGTCATCACTGCTTGCTTGCTTCATTTAGCAGTTTTTCAAAGTAATTACTCCATACTTCAAGGATATCTTTTTCTCCTGTTTTCATGTCACCTTTATCATCTCTAACTCCTTTTACAGCACTCTTTCCTCCATTTCTAAGCTTCTTCAACAACCTCCAGAATATCTTTCCACCTTCTTGATATTTATTTTCTATGTTCTTGCCAAAGTGCTCTCATGACTTTTGTTTAGCTAGTTTTACGCAGTGTTTCGCTTTCTTACATTTGTCTCGGTATTCTCTAAGAGCAAAAGCTGACTTATTTGCCAGGAACTTTTGATATGATTTCTTCTTTTCCTTTACTGCCTCTTTAACTACCTGTGTCCACCATGGAGTCCTGATTTTTCTATCCTTGCAGACAACTTCACCACATGCCTCTCTGGCTAAATCAATCAGGGTTTTCTTCAAGGCTTGGCACTGAAACTCCAAGGTTTGCTTCCTGTTCTCAAATTCTTCCATTTTTTCTTCAATAATCTTTGTATATGTTAGTCTACAGTTCATATCTCACAGCTGCTCAACTTTTATTCGCTTTAAAGCTTTCTTACATGTTATTCTTTTCAATACGAAATTCAATTTTATCCTGCTCAAGACTAAATAGTGATCACTTCCAATTTCAAATCCTCTGCACACTCTGGTGTCCTGCGCCAGGGATAAAACTTCACTATCAACAATAACATAGTCAATGAAACTTTTCTTATTCCTTGCCTCTTCTCTCCATGTGAATTTGCACACATTTTTATGCTGGAACATGGTGTTAGTAATAACCAGTCCATGTCGTGAGCAGAAATCCAACAGGTATTTGCCATTATTATTAGCTTTGCTCTTTTCTCCAAATTTTCCCAAAATATTTTTGTACGTCTGACAATCATTTCCTACTCTGCTATTCAGATTCCCAACAAAGATCAACTTTTCCTTTTTCATTGTGTCAGTTGCTTTTTCTAAAGCATCAAAAAATTCCTCCACTTCTACCTTAGTAGGACCTTCTGTGGGACCATAGGCACAAATAAGTCTCATTGTCCAGTTCCCCATTCTCATATTTGCCCATATCACTCTACTTGAGATTGCCTGCCATTCAAGAAGATTAGCCTCGTATTTTGTTTTGAATACTATGGCTACTCCTTCTTTTCCTTGATTGTCATTGCCTGAATATAACATTTTGTATTTATTTCTCAGAAAGATCTCACCAGTTTTTGTCTTTTTTGTTTCAGTCACCCCTATTATGTCAATCTGGTACTTATCTCATTCCTCAGCTAGCTCCATTTCTTTGCCATTCAGGCTTCTTATGTTGATAGTACCGATCTTTAACTCTGGTGATGTTGAGTTGGGGTGTGTTTTCAGATTTGTTCCAGTAGCTGACTTTTCGCTGTCCGCTCTGGTTCCCTGGCGAAAACAACGGGGGCCTTGTTTAACCGGGCGACGCCCCAGCCGGCATGAAATTTTGTCATGTTGTACCATCATTTTTTTTTTTATTTTGGTTTAACCAATAAGAATACAATTTGGTCGGCTAAAATCCCAAATTGCCAGCCCATCCTCGTTCGTTCAGTATCAAAGTAGATATCCAACAGGGTGCACCACGAGAAGGTGAGGATTGGACATTAGGTCAGAAGCCCTGGTCGGTTCTCCACATTCCTTTAAAGGCTATGTGTGGAGGTCTTCTCTCAGTTATACAGCTTTGACCCTTAAGCACCCTCATCTTTTGTAATTGAATCAATAATTCCTGTTCTGATAGGAAACATCTGCCATGACACTACATGTCATGGCAGATGTTTCCTCTCTTCCAACTTCATAATGTAAGAACCTTAGGGCTCTGCATAAATCCATTTTTCTAATGACAGTAAACTACACTCATCATCTTCATTTGACAAATGTTATAATACTCAAACAATGCAAATTCCAAGTTCTTTTGTAACCAATGGCCTAACTAATCCATGCATTCTCCAGTTTGTGAGGACAACTTTGAGAACTGCAATGCATGGTAAGAAAATGCAGTCCTATCTTATTTCTCAAAAGAAAGATATAATTTTGCTTCCCTCCCAAGCAAGCCTTTCTCCCTGTGATAAGATTTCTCTTTTTTAATACTTGGGTGTGTGTTTGAGGGGGGGGGGGATCTCCGTCAATCAAGTAGTTACTTCTCGCTGTATAACTTGTAATACCATATAAATTCCACATCTGTCCAACTTAGAATACACAGTTACATCTGAAGTGGCATACCAAAAAACTTTCCCAGAAATGACTGATGCTAACTAGAAATGCAGTCTGCTTAACAGATGATCTATTTCTAAAAGACTCACTAATTACTTTCTCATATAATTTTCTGCCTTTTCTATAAACATGAATTTACAGTTATTATTTCTCCTCTTTCTTGTAGGCCTGTAAGAATACACAACTTCTGGTCAACATGCATAATCATTCCAGCTTCAAATTTATTAAACCTACTTTTCATCCACCTGTTTCATTCCACTTACCTCTTCTATTACTTCCATTTACTTTTTTGGAATGGCATTCCTGGTAAGATATGAAAAAGTGAAAACAGGAATACATACAAACCAAATGAAACAAACAACAAAAAAAAAAAAATAAGTTCTCCATACTTCGTCAAAATCATAATAAAAGTATGATACAAGAATAAAATAATTATGTCTGTGAAAGCCATTTAGTGCTAATAGCATACCATTCATTTCATATCAACCCTACATATAGGACGTGAGGTGCAAAACTGTGTCACATCAGTGGCATGCATGGACAGTGGTTAAGAAAGAAAGAAAGAACATACTGGCATTTTTTTGGTAACTGGAGGCTGTGATCCTTAAGGAAGTATGTGTTTGGGGGGGGAGGGGGGACAAGATTGTTCCAATGTACAGAGGCAGATAGAATTAAACAGGATGATGGGAGTTTGGAGTTGGGCAATGAACATCCATTCACTGTCGAACTCCAAACATACTGAACAAACTAATATTGTGAGTTTACAAGTTTGAGGGAATGTGGAGGAAGGGTGGTGGCCAGTTCTGTAGTTCAGTTCCCCATGAAAATTCTGACAGAAAGGATAAAGCACAAACAGAATCAATGAAAAAGTAATAGCTGGGATGAATCTATGAGAGAGAGAGATGCATGCAGAAAATGGGGGGGGGGCAGTTACCAATTAACTGCCGTCTTACTGAGAGCATTTTAAGTGAAGTATTTAGTACAACACCCCAAATGTGAGTACAGATTATATAACCAAATGATTAATTTTAATGTTTCCTGATAAAAATTTCTACTGACTTAAAATAAGTGGTTAAAATAATTTGATTTCTCTTTCTTTTATAGAATCAACAAAACTCTAACCTACAAAAGAAATAAATTATGAAATGTGGATTAAAAACTGTCTTCTGTCTTGATATTAATTGATAATAAATGTCGTTGAAGAGTAATAATTAATATACTGCGCTAATATTGTGAGTTTACAAGTATATATATATTTACTTACACCATATATTTATATGTCTTAAACAATGCATATATATTATATAGACAACATATCCAACACATAAATAAGTGTTAAAAATACATAAATAAATAAACTCTAAGCTGTTACAATAATAATCCATTAAGACAAACACCCCAGAGCAACGTTTTCAAAAAGTAAAACCGTATATTCGTGTGTATATACTGAATAACAAGATGTGGAGTAAATTGTACTTTTCAAACCATATTTATTATAATGTTTAATAATGTCAATCTGATTGCATACAGATCAATATAACAGCCATCATTTTATTTTAAGTAAACCTAAGTAATTTAGAAACACGGTTCAGAAAAATAAATAGAATGAAATATTAGTACTCACCCTGGCAGGCCACGGTGAAAATCCTTTCATTTTGGCCCTGAAAGAAGAAAATTCTGAAGTTTAATATAACTAAACTCAGACAATATGCTTATTTGTGGCTAACGTGAAACCATAACAAAAATAAACATTCCTAATATTAACATCATATCATACCAAACCAAATTCCCCATTTCGAACTTCGTCCCTGCCGCCATCTTTCAACAACGCTAGGATTTTAAACTCAAGCGGGCAGTTAAGTTTTCATTTCCTAGATGGCGATAGTCTTATATTCATGCCACACTGTCAGCCTCTGAAAAATGTTATTATATTCTGATAGTATCAGCTTTAAAAGATAATGTTTATTGTGCATTGAGGAATTAGATCACAGGTTATAAAGTGTTCTGTAAAAAAAACGAATCGCTACAACATGTAACCGTGATTGAAAAAACTTAACCTATAATTACTTAAATATAAAGAGCTCATAAGCTTCACCATTTAACATATAATGATTTCGCTAAATGCTGTACTTTTATCAAGAAGATAACTGTTTTCTAAATAGATCTTTGAAAAGTTGGTAATGCCATTGTGTTTATGCATCATTTTAGACCCAAGCGCACAAAACCTGCTCCGTGTACTCGATAACGGATTATAGTTCTCCAGTGTACATATGCAGAATTGGAAGTCCAGGCGGGACTCTTAAAGAAGGCTTTATGCTCTAGATATTAGGCTTTTATTGTTGTTGTTATCGCGGGCGACCCACTGTATCCATTAACACAATATATATCATACATCTGTGAACACCTGTATCATACATATCTAAAAACCTGTTCACTATTGGGGCGCTAGCAACCACATCGGGCAATTCAGCCACTCATACACTACTCTCCTAGTAAAGAACTTAGTCCACACCCTTACTAACGGGACGCTTAGATAACTTCCAGGTGTGACCGATTGTTTTCCTCCTACTCCCCATTGTATTGAAAATTTTATTTTGTGTCAAACTTATAGAATACGTTTAGTAACTTATACGTTTCTATGGTATCCCCAAACTACAGCCTATCAGCTAAACTCTGCAACCCGCATATTCAATCTATCCTCATCGGGAACATTCCACTGCCACCTGTCACCAGCTTAGTCACTCGTCTGTGATTCCTCTTCACCATCTCCCAATCCCCAAGAAACCCAGGTGACCAAATCTGTGCAACATTCACTTGACAAACATTATCCATTGTCCACACTGCCAACTTATTTAAATCATCCTGTAAGAGATATCTACATCACCTTTGTCAACTATTGCCCTCCCTAGTTTTGCGTCATTGGAAAATAACTGAATATCTCCCTTTAAATCTCCCGTTATATCACTAATGTGCAATTTAAAGAATAGTCCAAATGGAGAGTAATAGGCACTTTATTGGTCACCTTTATTCGCCTTTATTACATCCCACCATACAGTGCCCTATGAATTCTGTAAACCAACCCTCCTCAATCCATGCTGCCAGCCTCATATCCATTCCCATTTGCTCCAACTTATGTGGTAGTTTTCAATGCCGTATTCTGTCAAATGCCTTTGCAAAATCCATCAGTATTATGGCCATTTCCTTTATCCACTTCTGCTCCAACTTATTATAAAACGTAAATAAATTACTCAGGCAGGACCTACCTTTTACAAAGTAATGTGACCCTATAGAGTATCATAATCATATCCACCCATTCCTGAATTTTACTTTTAAACAGCTTTTCCAATAGTTTAACCCTCCAGATATACTAATTAGTCTTTTAGTAGATTAGATTAGATTATACTAATTTGCTACTTCTGTCATGGAGCCACATTAATGTAATGGAACTATCTTACCATCTTTCCACTTCCTTGGAACCTTGCCAGAGCAGAGACTTAGATTAGCGTGCTAATACAGGAAAGGGCCTATTCCAAACTTTTGCCACAGTGTGGGAAGAACGGAATTCTCCAAAATATGATTGTAGACATCAGCATTTAAAGATCAGGACCCAGAAACCAATAGGCCCAGTCCAAATCAGGAAAACCAGTCTCAGACCATTATGCTACCGCTAGGGCCGTACTTATGCACAGGTGCTCTGGCTGCGGTCCCCGAAAAATTACGGCCAAGTTTGAAAAAACAGCGTTATCATACATTTCATTAATTATATTTTGTGGAGATTTTTATTTATTTTTTATTGATTGATTGATTGATTGATTGTTCTTGACAATATCTACAAATATACAATAGCCTTGTGTAACATTCCAAGGTGCTCTTTTTCAAAGTTCTGCCGAAAATTTTGCATGTATATTCCATTTTGCACAATAATGAGGTTTTATTTATTATTATTTTATTATCTACTGTTTTTATGAGTCTCATATGTGATTTATTTTATTTTATTAATAATCAATGAAGATAATTGAAGAGATCTTAATAAAAAAAAAAAAAATCAGCTAACGCAGTTTTATTCCCGTATATACAGGAAATAGGCAAGGCCGTTTTTAGCCCTGTTTAACTTTTTGGAGACTGAGTGGGCAGTTCAATCTCCACTGGTACCCAATCAGAGATAGCTGGCCCAAGGCTATCAGTAATTAAGTGGCACGCAGTGAAGAAAGACGGCTCTACAGGTGCCGCCATATCGTGGTCCCTAACCCTAACACTCATATTTAATGTCTGAAATAATGTGGGTTCTACAGTCGATTTTCTTGAGTTTTATGGGACGAAACACCGGAGTTTCCGGGGGAAAAAATCGCTTCCCAGTGAAAGAGATCGACTAACTCGGGAACCGGTCGAAAAAAGGCTTAGAAAAATTTCCTCTAGTCGCCGATTAGACTCAAAACAAAGTCTTCCTTTGTGCGGCCAAGCACCGTGGTATGCAAACGCCACATCCACTGAGCTACACAGGCAACTTGAGATCTTAATATATATCGTTCAAAGATTATTACAAATATTGATTTTTGTACTATGAAAAAGCTTTTGTTCTAATCCATATCAGCAGTTAAAATATCTATTTTTGTTCGTAATTATTATTATTATTATTACGGCATCTCCATGAAGTCCGGAGATCATCGTTGGAGACCGACATCAACCATCATATATACAAATCCTATCATATCTCTCCTTGAATCCAGTCACAACCAGGGAACTCAAAACCAATTCTGGCAATCCATTCCACTCATTCTCCAAGCAAAATATCTGGTCACTACACCCTTTTTAACCACACATAGTTCTCTGAATATTTGTCATATATTGAAATTTTTCACTTGCATCAATTTTATAAAACCCCTTTAATACCTTAAAAGATCTGATCTATCTTAATATCTTAAAACTTAATACCATACTTATATAATATATAGGAAGATTTGTTGATAACGACTTTGTCAATATTGATGTGTGGTTTTGAGAAGTTCCTATTATTTTGTATTCTTTTTAATGTTTCAAATTTACTTATAAGATTTTCTTTATTATTATATTGAATTGTCGCTGCATGAGATTCACAGTATGTATTAATGGTATGCCAACTTTCATTATCTAGAGATTCTTTCAGTTTCTCCGCTATAGTTCTTTTTTTATTGAAAAGAAAAGCGAGAGTTCGTTTAGTATCTGAGATTCTTTCAGACAGTAGGTCTAATTTAGCTTTATAATAGAGTCTCCTCGCACGTTCAGTTGTTATGTTTATGTTAAAGCACATAAATTTAGGAAAGACAGCGTGAAATTTGCTACGTTTCAAGAAGACCAACCTGTTGACGCTTAGTCCAATCCTCTTCAGTGTCTTGTTGAAGTTTCTTTTATTATTAATAATCGAAGCCTCGTCATGAAGGTTATAGATGAAAGAATGATTATCAACTCGGTTAACATACATATTTTTATAAAGAATTGAATGACTAGAACTGAGATTTAAATAAAAAGATTTTAATATAAAAACAAGTCTAGTTTCGGCTTAACAGCAATCATCAGAAAAAAAAAAAAAAAAAAAAATCAGCTAACGCCTTTTTATTCCCGTATATACGGGAGTAGGCGAGGCCATTTAGCCCTATCTAACTTTTGGAGACTGAGTGGGCAGTTCAATCTCCACTGGTACCCAATCAGAGACAGATGGCCCAAGGCTATCACTAATTAAGCGGTACGCAGTGAAGAGAGACGGCTCAAATGTGCCGCCATCTCGTGGTCTCTAACCCTAACACAATATATTTAATGTCTGAAATAATGTGGGTTCTACGGTCGATTTTCTTGGGTTTACAGGGAGGAAAAACCTGCTTGCCCGTGCCAGAGATCGACTAACTCGGGAACCGGTCGAAAAAAGGATTAGAAAAATTTCCTCTAGTCGCCGACTAGACTCGAAACCAAGACTTTCTTCGTGCGGCCAAGCGCGGTGGTGTGCAAACGCCACATCCACTGAGCTACACAGTTAAACCTTTTTACTTAAATCTCGGTTCTAGTCATAGATATACTAGGGGGAGTCTATATATCTATTTATCTATCTATCTATATATATCTATATCAATATCTATCTATATATATCTATATTTATATCTATCTATCTATCTATCTATCTATCTATATATATATATATATATAGATATATATATATATATATATATATATATATATATATATATATATATATATATATATATATATATATATATATATATATATATATATATATATATATATATGTAATAGATTTTTTAACTCGGGGATATTGTATATTAGGATAACCAAATTATTTTATAAACTTGGTTATTTCAACTCCTAATCCCAAGTATGCAAACAATTAAGTTTGCACCTGAAACAAAGTTCAAGTCTAAAGATGTTACAACACCAGGGCAACTCATTGTAAAGGTGGGTAAAGCTCTGATCACTATTCTTAGTATTTTCCAATAATGTAAAGCATATTTCACTAGAAGAGGTATACTGCAATGCATTATGGGTGGGGTCACTACCCAGACCGGCTTCAACCTTTTTTGAGGTCTCCTCAGTGAGTAGCTAGACCCAAAATACCAAGGTTACCAATACCAATAACATTACTGACAGGATGGGTGAAGCACTACTGCTTTTCATATTCCCCTTTATCTGTAATGAGAGTTGTTTGGGAGTGAGAGATTTGTGAGCAATTAAGCTTGCCCTCTGAGGGCAGTTGTGTTAGCTATGATCAGTTGAGAGAAGAATAGCCTTCGGTCTTTTGTGCTTGTAGTAATCAGTCTCGTTGTAAATGACAGCTTGTACTATTAGTGGGTTTGAATGTGAACTTGACTTCACGAAGAATTTTTCTGCAAGATCACGAAGAAGGGAGGAGTATGGAGTGCCGGTTTCTCGGTGAATCTGTGAATTTCTGACGAACGACGGTGCATCCAGAATCATCCTAAGGCATTTATTTTGGATTCTCTGTAATTTTGAAATGTTTGATCTTGAAGTGTAACTCCAGCTGGTGAGGCGTAGGTAATGACTGGACGTATTACCATCCGGTAAAGAAGCAAATTATTATGTAGGTTCAATTTGCTCTTACGGTTGATCAATGGGTAGAGCTGAGCTATGACTTTGGAAGATTTGGAGCAAATGAGATTGATGTGTTTGTTGAAAAGGAGTTTCTTATCCAATAATATCCCAAGATATTTGGTCTCTGATTGCCATGAGATCTTTTGACCAGAGAGCAGGATGTCTTCTTTGTTGCAGATTTTTCTTCTTGAAAACATTATGGCTGAGCTTTTGAGGGGGTTCACTTGAATCCTCCAGTTGGTGAACCAGTTTGCAAGCTCATTGATACTTCCTTGGAGTCTAGTGATTGCTAGGCGAGGGCTCAGTGATCTAGCTAGAATAGCGGTGTCGTCGGCATAAAGGGCTGTAGTAGTTGTTCTTGGATTGAGAGGAATATCTGCCATGTAAGTTGTGAAAAGTATTGGGGCCAGAAGAGAACCTTGAGGTACTCCCGCCAGAATTTTGCGCCTTGAAGAAACAATTCCGTTGAGTTTTACTTGCATGTATATCTCATTGATATATGAATATACGAGTTTCACTAGTTTAATTGGGATATTGTTTTCAATTAGTTTGAAGATAAGGCCTTGATGCCAGACCTTATCAAAGGCCTTGGCAACATCCAAAAACACAGCAGCAGTGTGAAGGTGCCAGTTAAAACCATGAGTGATATGTTCTGTTAGTCGGTGAATTTGTTGCACCGTGTTGTGAGCTTTGCGAAGCCCAAATTGCTCATTTGGGATTATTTTCTGTTGGTCCACTGCTGATTGTAGTCTTGACGGAGCCTTATCAACTTTACCTATAGAAATTGCAACAAGGTGTTTTTATTTTTAATAAAAATCTCTGGAGGAGATATAGATGTAATAGATTTTTTAACTTGGGGATATTGTATATTAGGATAACCAAGTTATTTTATAAACTTGGTTATTTTAACTCCTAATCCCAAGTATGCAAACAATTAAGTTTGCTCCTGAAACAAAGTTCAAGTCTAAAGATGTTACAACACCAGGGCAACTCATTGTAAAGGTGGGTAAAGCTCTGATCACTATTCTTAGTATTTTCCATAATGTAAAGCACATCTCACTAGAAGATGTATACTGCAATGCATTATGGGTGAGGTCACTACCCAGACCGGTTTCAACCTTTTTTTGAGGTCTCCTCAGTGATATAATGCATTGCAGTATACATCTTCTAGTGAGATGTGCTTTACATTATGGGAAAATACTAAGAATAGTGATCAGAACTTTACCCACCTTTACAATGAGTTGTTCTGGTGTTGTAACATCTTTAGACTTAGATTTTGTTTCGGGCGCAAACTTAATTGTTTGCATACTTGGGATTAGGAGTTAAAATAATCAAGTTTATATAAAATAACTTGGTTATCCTAATATATATATATATATATATATATATATATATATATATATATATATATATATATATATATATATATATATATATATATATATATATATATATATTTGAAAGAGATTTATTTGAAAACGCAACATGTTTCGTCGAGATTGACTTCATCAAGCGTTAAGAACATAGAAAGATATTAAAAGACACTGAAAATAACATTGAGAAACTCTAAAGCTATACAATTATAAAGTTATGATATTCGACTGTAAATTACAGTTATTATGAACTTGTGCTACAGTGCATGTTAAAGTTCTATTGTTGTACACTTGTGCGTGTGTGGAACCACGCGATCTCCAGTATCTGATAATAGAGCTGAAAGAATCAGGCAAATTATAGCTGAGATTATTGTTCATATGAAGAGGATCCAAGGTGATTGCTTTCCTCTACAATGCGGAAGGAAACGTTCTACCTCATCATGGAGATCGCGTGGTTCCACACACGCACAAGTGTACAACAATAGAACTTTAACACGGACTATAGCACAAGTTCATAATAACTGTAATTTACAGTCGAATATCATAACTTTATAACTGTATAGCTTTAGAGTGTCTCGATGTTATTTTCAGTGTCTTTTAATATCTTTCTATGTTCTTACGCCTAATGAAGTCAATCTCGACGAAACATGTTGCGTTTTCAAATAAATCTCAATTTGTTATAATTCTCGGGTTTTTAGTCAGTTTATATATATATATATATATATTGATATATATATATATTACATTTAAATCCGGTATTGCAGTACTTAAATACATTAAATGAAATTTATATATATATAACTGATTGTTAAATGTATAAATGCTTTAAAAAAAGCAACGTTATTCAACCGCAGAAACAATAAATTACCAACTACAGTAACGATTATTAATACATTATACAGAAAAAAAAAATCTGTACGAATTTCGTTGCTAAAAAAAAAAAAAAAAAAAAAAAAAAAAAAAAAAAAAAAACAGAACTAAACCTGTTGTAAATATGTAATCATATTTTTAATAATAAAATAAAGGATTGAATTTCAACAAATACTTAATCAATGTATGTATTAGTGGCGGCTTATACATTGCCCGCCTGGTTGGCCGAGTGGTTAGCGTATCCGCTCTCCAACCAAAAGGCTGCGGGTTCGATTCCCGCCGTGGGCATGGATATTGGTGTTGTCTGTGTAAAAACTAATGGTCGTGATCGGCGGTGGAGACAGACCTGTAGAGCAACCCTAGATGAGTCTTTGGACTCCCTGCAGGTGTCAAATAATAATAATAAACACTGTGACACCGCAGCATTCACAAGTAAAAAAAAAAAAAACGAAAAGATTAAATTTTATTTGTGTTTATAAATAATAACAATGCTTACAACATTATATAAATGCAATACCACATGTTAAAGGGTACAGCTTATGTTTCGACATTGATTGAATAGTTAATAATTGGAATTGTTCGATTAACGCTTTAGATTACAAAACAAATGAACTGCGATCTTACGCAGTGTCGGAATTATCATGTTCGGTCACTTGCGGCTAGACTCGCCGATATTCGTTTGCACTTGTCACTGCACGTAACAAGTGAAGCCGCCACTGCTCGTTGAGCAGTGTCACTACAGATAAATTATATGCTTGCCCGCAAAAATATTACTAAAAATTTTATTAATATTAAATTTAATATAAAAACATTAAAAATATTATTTTCAAATAATATTTTCAAGAAAGTAAAATTTTTAATATGTAAATTTACTTATTAATAAATTGGTTACTGATTAGGATAAAAATGAATTATTTTTCTAATTTTGTATATGCAGAACAGCCACTTAACATTTTCACTGGCCACCACTGGTATGTATCATATGTAATCAAATATACGTAAAGTATGTATCATATAGGGTGTTCGGGATAAATTTGACATATTTATAATTAATTATATTTTTCCGTAAGTTACATGTATTAACACACACTTCTCTTCATTTAAAAGTTTGGACCCTTCTTCATTCATATACAAGATGTCAGAAAGGATGGATAGCTGGAACCCACCTGAATCATGGAAGAGAATAACTTGTATCATGATGATTCGTGCCCGCCATCAAAATAAGGATATTACGACTGCTGCCCAATGCTCCCTGAATACAGTAAAAACAATCAGGCATGAACTAGAGACTTGCAATGGTGACTACGAGGATGTAGCAAGAAGAAAGATCCCTAGCAGACGATCTGATTGCGTTCGTACAGCAGAATTCCTCGCAAATCTGCAGGAATAGGTGTTGAAGAACCCTGGCATTGGAATTCGGGCTTTGTTCGTGGAGTTGCTAACTGTAGTCAAGCCCTGGATAACAAGGGTAGCCAATGGTAGGCCGTATGTATGGCAGCAGGATTCGGCCCCTTGCCACACCTCTGGGAAAAGTCAAAAATGGTTGTCTGAAAATTTCTACGACTTCACCAGTCCAAATGTTTGGCCTCCAAACTCCCCAGACCTTAACCCCATGGATTATTTTGTATGGGGCGCAGTTGAAAAAGACACCAATCGCACTTCCAGTAATACAAAAGCCCAGTTAATGGATAAAATTAAAACAGTTTTTGCGGCCCTTCCCAGGGAGACTGTAGCATCAGCTTGTTCGAGGTTCCGAAGCAGAATTGAAGCTGTGATCGATGCTAATGGTGGTTATTTTGAGTAAATCTTGTTGATAGTATTGTAATTAACTGTGCCTGTAATGTTTTTTTGTCAATTCATTAAATTTAATAGATACAAAGAAGATTTTCTTTTTCCTTACGAAACTGTCAAATTTATCCCGAACACCCTGTATGTAATGAAATGTATGTACAAATCACATGTAAGTATCACATGTAATTTAAATATGTAATCACAATATGTAATCATGATTTTGATGAAAAAAAAATATTGTATGTTTATATGTAATTTATCTGAGAAATAATAAAATGTTTAAAAATATATATATTATTGTTATTCTGAAAGACCTCCAGAAATTCAGGTATTCATTGAGGGAGAAATTCAGAAATTCATTGAGAGAGGCCACATATCAACTCTCCTGGCTGATACCATTTCTTGATTTCATTCACACTATTTACACTCACAACCTCCAAAGTCAGTTCAAAACAATCACAGCACTCTATGAGGGAAAAATATAAATAAATCTAGCTCTGAACTTTCTTCTTCGTTCCTTTTTCTCAACATTCATTGATGCTCTCTCTTCCTCTTTCCATCTTCCATAAAATGAAAATTTCCAAAACCAGTTATCCTGTATGACTCTTTCAGAAGTTTATAAATCTCAATCATATAACCTCTATTTTCCCTGTTTATTGAGTTTGCAGCACATAAATTCTCATTCTCTATTTATAATCTTTATTCCACAATCCTGATATCTTCTTTAATGCTCTCCTTTTTCCAGAGTAATAATATTAAGGGGGTACTCCTCACAGGCCTAGTACACTGTTCCCAGCCTTTTTTTTTTTTTTTTGACTCGGGAACACCTTCAACATAATATATCTATCATGAACTATTAAGCCTCTCTGAAATCTCTCTGAAATCGAATAATGGTATTTAATTTTGTTATAAAATATTTCCATTACTAAGTATTTATAAGCGATTTTACATAATAATATGCAGTTATTATTAAAATAATAACAAGCCTGGTTGGATCAGTGGTTAGCATATTTGCTCTGCGAGCTGCGGCTCAAATCCTTCGTTGAGCATGGTGATACAGTATATGCACTTTCTCAAAACAGACTGGATCACCACGAGATAAGTAGACCCAATCCCCTCCAATTAGGGAGGGTAGACCTGCCTCAGCAGAGACAGCTCATATATAAATAACAATGTTCTTTAAAATGAAAAAAAAAATTATGTAAAATATATTTATCGCACAATATATGTAACATAGAAAAGTAAACATAAGCATTATTATAATTATAATAAACTACCAAAATGAGTTGGCTGATAACCTACACACTTTCGTGGCTTTCGCGCAACCTGCAGCCGATGGTCTGTTTCGGCAGGACAATGCGTTGCCCACCAGGACGCAACTACTTTGGCATGGCTCGAAAAGCAATCATCTGAATTTTGGACCATCAAATGGCCCCAAGATCCCCACATTTAAAGGGGACCTGGTAAATCCGATTGGATCTCTCTGGGATGACGTAGAGCAAGACACCAGATCCATATATCAGACCGAAGTCTAAGGTGCAGTTGTGAACAATTGAAACAAGCATGGCTGGAATTACCTCTGACATCTGCTGGAGTCAATGCCTTAGAATGTATTGGCTGTTATTCGCGCTAGAAGAGGATCAACACGCTACTAGAAAAGTTAACAATTTTTCGCAGCATCATCAAGTAAACTTTTAAGTTATTGAGATATTAGTTTCGAGGCTAGAACTTATCTATGAATACTGTAGTATATCCGTGTGATATTAGTACGCAACTTTTTTGAGGCAAGTAAGAAGGTCGACAAATTAACCTGTCATTCATTCTGCACCTCTGCACAAATACCACAACACAATAACAATCAATGTGTTTTTTTTTTGTTTTTTTTAAAAATACAAATACGAGATAATTAAACTAAATATATCCTAACAAGGACGAGAAAGGTTTGGGGACATGAGGACATTTAAAATATTCTTGAGGAGGGCAAAAGACACTTTTGATACCCTGCAAACATAGCAAACATAGCAACTTCTTTCCATGACTCACCAAATATACAGAAGATTTACTGCTCCTCTGAAAATTTGTTTCTCGTGTTCATCTAGTTGTTGGGAGTTGAAATAGAATGCTGTTGACCATTGTTGTGTTATGGCAATTCTTTAGTAGGAGGGAACTGAGGAAATCGAGGTCCTGATTTCTTTTATCTATACACTACTGGAGATTGTATATGCTTCATCTGTTCTGGTAGTTTTTGCATCATATTATTATTATTATTCGTGACACCTTCAAGGAGTCCGAAGACTCATTGCGGGAGGACACCTACAGCTGTCTCAACCACTACACCGAACCTCCACCACAAATCATCTCCATGAACGCCATGTACCGCCCACCTCCACCACTACCACAACTAGTATTTTTTGTCTGTAATTTGCGTGTATTCTGAAGGGCCGATTTGTCTGTATGCGGGATGAAAAACCCGAGTTTCCGGGAGAAAAAACCCTGCTACCTCCGTATGAGATCGGCGAACTCACCTTCGAGTGAAATCGTCCGGATAAAGATTCCTCCCGTCGCGACGAGAATCGAACTTAGGCCTATTCCAATAGAAAGGGCACAATATACCGTTGTTCTTCCAATTGCGCTACGGAGGCGCTTATTTGTCATTGAATTATATTTGTCATTGAATTTGGCGTGCAAGTGTAATCACTTATGAGTTGGATTCCTGTAAACTCAATATTTGAGATTGCTTTCCTCGGATACCTCTGCGAGCGTCATGATCTAAAATGGTAATTATCTATTGGTTTCTAATTCAAAAGTGAATTTAATCCTAGAGTAAGTATTGTTTAGGCGAAAGACAAATCCTTGTACTTGGTCAGATATTATTATTATTATTATTATTATTATTATTATTATTATTATTATTATTATTATTATTATTATTATTATTATTATTATTATTTTACGGTGTAGCCGGAGATTCATCGTGTGAGACCTAATCAAGCAGTATATACACAAATCCTATCATACCTATCTTTGAATCCATTCATCATCAGAGAACTTTCACAACTAATTCTGACAATCCAGTTCACTCACTGAATACTCTCCACGCAAAAAAATGTGGTCCGCACACACACCCCTACTAATCACACTCTTATACAACTTCCACGGATGGCCCCCAGTTCTCTGACTATTTGTCATATATTAAAAAATTTAACTGGCATAAAATTTATAAAGCCCCTTTAATATCTTAAAAGTTTCAATTATGTCCCCTCTTTTCCTCCTATCAGCTAAACTTTATAACCCACAAACATTCAACCTATCCTTGTGGGGAGTATTCCACAGGCCTGTCACTATCTTGATCAGTCATTTCTGAATCCTCTCTATCACCTCCTGGTCACTAAAAACTCAGGTGACCCAATCTGTGCACAATAGTCAAGATGTGGCCGTATCAAAGCCTTATAAAGAGGGATAATAATTTCCTTATCTTTATTTGTTAGCGTGTTTTTCAATATCTAAATAATATCCTTTTAATTATTTTATAAACTTTTGCAACATGCCTTCCGAATTTCAACTGTTTGTTGACTATTATCACCATGTCCCTAGCGTCATCAATTTTATGCAATTCAATGCCATCAAGACGATACACTATATGCAACCTTTTCAACCAGAAGTGAATAAACTTACATTTTTCAACACAATCATTACCCTTTGCTCACAGTCCCTCATATTTAAACCATTCTGCAGGATATCTACATCGCCTTTATCAACTATAGATCTTTGCAGTTTTGCATCATCATCAAACAACTGAATTTCCCCTAGTGAATCGTTCCCTATGACATTGATTTACAAATTAACGAATAGTGGCCCTATTACTGAACCCTGTGTACCCCAATAGTCACCATCATTATTTTAGATTCCACTCTACCATATACTACTCTCTGGTTGCATTGAACTTAGATTTGAACATAAAAAAAAATCAGCGAACGCCTTTTTATTCCCGTATATGGGGAGTAGGCGAGGCCATTTAGCCCTATCTCACTTTTGGAGACTGAGTGGGCAGTTCAATCTCCACTGATACCAATCAGAGATAGATGGCCCAAGGCTATCACTAATTAAGCGGCACACAGTGAAGAGAGACGGCTCAAATGTGCCGCCATCTCGTGGTCCCTAACCCTAACACAATATATTTAATGTCTGAAATAATGTGGGTTCTACGGTCGATTTTCTTGAGTTTACAGGACGAAAAACCCGAGTTTCCGGGAGGAAAAACCTGCTTGCCCGTGCCAGAGATCGACTAACTCGGGAACCGGTCGAAAAAAGGCTTAGAAAAATTTCCTTTAGTCTCGACTAGACTCGAAACCAAGTCTTCCTTCGTGCGGCTAAGCGCCGTTGTGTGCAAACGTCACATCCACTGAGCTACACAGGCTCTAGATTTGAACATAAACCCTTATAATCTAAAATGATATAAACCATAATAAACTTGTCAGAAAATTCCACATGTTTGGCAGCTTCCCAGAACAAAACCGCAAGGTCACTCTCCTCAATTTGAGGGAGAGCGTCTACCTTGTTTTTGAATACAACTTCTGATGTTACTATCAGATTCAACACTCCCAATCCCCCTTGTCCCCTCTATAACATGTTGTTTTATGTTATAGAGGGGGGCACCTAAAATCCTCTTTAAGTTCTAATTTTGTTGGTTGTAATTCTTTACCTTTCATCAGCAATATCCCACCTTCTGTCCTGTACCTGCTATCCTCACTGAAAATACAATACCCATTGCATTCTATCCTCATAACTATATTATTTTCAGTGAACTAGGTCTTACTAATGCCTATAATTTTTGGTTAATGAAGTGAATGACGTTAGTTAAGTTAATGGAATGCCTCCTTTAGGTGAAAGTGATCATGTTAGTCGCTTGGTATTAACAAAGCATGTATACCAGTGTCCAAGATCGAAGGATAAACACTATTTCTGAAGATCACACCCGCAAATTCAGACGAATCAACTTGAGGAAATTTCTATAACTGACGATTTCGAGTAGAAAACTGGCACACATTCAGATTTTCTAATCACGCTCCAAAGAGTTACGTGGTAGCACTCAACAGGATAAAACAAAAGGCTGCACTAAGCGCACTATGTTTGAAGGAAGCCTTTTCTTGTAAATATATAGTTGCAAAGTTGGATGCCTTGTAATGCCTCAAAGACATCATCTAGATGATTTCTCGCGATGATCACCTATACACTTTCATGGCTTTCGACAATCCTGCAGCCGATGGTTTGTTTCAGCAGGACAATGCTCCGCCCTACCAGGACGCAACTACTCGGCATGGCTTGAAAAACACTCATCTGAGTTTTGAACCATGAAGTGACTCCAAGATCCCCGGATTTAAAAGGTCCTGATGAATCCGCATGGGAGAAGTATTGAAAAGCTTGAAGAAAGCCGCAGAATTTCTGATATTGCCAGAGACTTTGAAATCTCGCTTATCGTGCTATCCAGGGTTTGGACAGCATTTCAAACCAATGGAATGTGTTCCACACGTTTGCTACCCTCGCTTTGCAACAAATCGTGAAAACGGATTTTGGTTATAACAAAACATAATCGTAGAACCATGACAGGTTAGTTTGCAAGTCGGCTCTATTCCAACACAGGTATGCAGATATCTTGACATCTGCAACAAGTCTGCTCCCACCTGCTTGTTGTAGAGCACATTTTCAATATTGTTGTAGCCCCAAAAATTGGACAAGACACCAATGGCTAATGTTCTCTTTACAGATGAGAGTCGTTTTAGTCTTTCTTCCTATTCTAGACGACCCTTGATCTGACGTGAAAGAGGTATTGCTAGCCTTCGCGAGAATATTCTTGAAAACGATAGATACGGAGATGCCAATGTCATGGTGTGGGGCGGCATTATACTTAATGGATGCATCGAGCTACAACGGGTAGAAAAAGGGACTTTGACTGGTGAGTGGTGTTGCGACGAAGTTCTTTAAAGCCATGTTTGAATGTTCCATGGTGCTGTAAACAAAGAATTAATTTTTATGGAACACAGTACCACATTACATCGTGCATGAGTAGTGGGGATACTTCTGGAGAATGATAATAGTAATCAAATAGATTGGGCAGCATGCTCCCCACATCTCAAATCCATAGATCACGTTTGAGACGCAACAGAGAGATTCATTGCCCTCGAAAGTCCCCTTCAGAAAACAAACAAGACCTTATCCATGCTCTGAAGGGGGGGAGTTAGCCAATTTGCCTGAAGAACTCCTGAATCACTTGGTGCTAAGCATGGTACGACGTTGTGAAAACTGCATCGCAGTTCGGGGTAGACATATTCCATACTGAAATATCTCTCCGCATAGTTTTATGTAATAACTGCACATTAATTCCTTAATTACGTCCTTAGGAAATTTATATCATTTGCCAAACACATATTGCAATTTAATTTGCACGAAATTTATAATGTATTCGTTGCGTAATATAATTTATTATGATGCTGGCAATAAATTTATGTTAACATTTGGCTGTAGTCATGAAACTGTTTTCATATATATGTAAAATGGTGTCCAATAGTTAAGGACACCAGTATATAAATTTTGTTTGAAAGGGATAAAGTAGGTGATTATAATGAACTGTGGTTGCTGCATTAAACTGTGTCATAGTTTTAGAAACTGCATGCCAAATGGATGAGTAAGAACAAACTTTAAATCAGAGCTAAAAAAAAAAAAAAAAAAAAAAGCTTTGTAACCGAGCTATGGAGAAACGTGTTGAGAAAATGCACGATCGTTATAAAAAAAATTCCGAGAGAATGAAAACCATAGTGAGGATCGTGAAATCAGACTTGAAAAAGAAATTATCTGAACAGTCAAAATGAGGAATTCCAAATCGCTGTATAGAAGTCGAAGGAAAAATGGGCATGAAAGTATAACATTATTGAATACAGAAAGTATGCAAGTGACAAATGCTCAGACACAACTGAATTATTAATAATAATCACTTTACTAAAGGGTGCATTCCTAAAATTATCATTACTTTTCTGAAGTCTGATACAGAAGTAGACGAAAATATACAAGTAGGAAGATTAGACGTATTGAAAAGGTTGCAAAAACTTAATGCAATCACAGAAGTAGGATTGGATAGGAAATCAGAACTAATGCTGAAGGAATCTGTAAGATAATTAGTAAAGACAATCTGATTGTTCAATCTGTCTCATAATAACAAAATAATGATTAATTGGATGTCATGGGGGGGGGAATTTACAATTAGTGTGCAACCAGTTATAGACCAATTCCTTTGGAATAGTGCTAAAGTATTGGAGAGTTTGTTCAGAAACCGCATCTAGATCACTTTAATCCTTTACAGGAGACAGCATAGGTTTCTCAAAAGTAGGCCTTGCTTTAGCAATCTACTCAATTTACAATAGTGACTTCAGAGTTTGATAAGGGAATGGATACCTCATTACTCCTGGATATTGACAGGCCATTTCACAGGGTTTCAAATAGAACATTATTATGCAAACTCAAAGGATTGTTTGTGCAGAAAAGGCACTATCAGGTTTCACAGATGCGCAAGGAACTGAGTCTAAGAAAATGAGTGACCAGTTATATGATGATTCCAAATTGGTAGTAATAAGGGACAATTCTGGTAAAGAATTTTTTACAGATTACTTGAATAAACATTCTATTGTCAAATGTCGATGAAAGTCAGTTTAATGTTCGTATAAGCAAAGTTATGCATATTGGACTGAAGACATTGCAGGCTGAGTATTACATTAATGGAAATTTTTGTCAATCACTCGACGAAGCCAGACATCTAAGGATGATAGCAGACAATGAGTTACAGTTCGGAGACTATATTAATGATGAGATTTATAATATAACATCTTACAACTGCAGTGTTAACGGGAACACTAAAATATAGAAGTTAAGGAAGCATAAGGGTCTTTCCATGGCGTGTGTCGAATAAATTGAATCTGCTTCCACTGAACATTGTAGATGCTTCTTGAGTGATGTTCTCAAGGAGGGGTTATGATCGCTAGCAGGTATTGCATGACCTATGAGGACCGTTCCTCGATGAGAGATGTTGACTCCCTGGAGGTGCCTGGTTTATAATAATATTGAGTACAGAGAATAAACAGGTTTTATTCATTAGTAACATATCCGCTAGAGATCGCCCGTTTTGTATTTGTAATAAGCCAAGCCGGTGTTTGTATTAACTGTACATGTGTTTTGTTATGTGCTGGGGTTGTTTTAAATGTTGGTGAATTTAAGTGTTGAGACAAACGGCTGCGTTGCGTCGAAGTGGTTTCAGAAATTTGTTATTTGGACATTTAGATTTTTCTTTGCATACTGAAATATACACATAGGACAGCTCCAGAAATGCCATTTGATTCCACGAAGTCATCCTCTTCCTCCGATAAGGAACTTGAGGAATTTTTTTTAGTGGAACAGCAAAAAGCGCAGTTTCAAGCACAGGTAAGTCTTGTAAGGCAGCAGCGATCAAGTACAGTAATTATGAATGTTGCTTGGATAATGAAGAGTTCAGGTATTTACTTTCTCCATTCGATATATGTAAATACACACAAATATATACATACAGCGTACCGGTGGTTACCGTTATCTCTGTATGCTTTTTTACATTAAAAAAAAAAAAAAAAACTCTTGACCCCACATTGACCCTGATCTTCTAAAGCATATCCCCTCCTTTTTTTTTCCACTTTAAAAGAGTAAAATTTTAAACCTTTTCGTAGTATTCTTAGGAGTAAAGTGAGACAAAATGAATAAAAAAAAAAAAAATTACGAGGTGAGAAAAACACTAATGTGTTTTTCTCACCTCCTCATTTTAACCCACCTTTTGCATATTTATGTATTGTATTAAATATTTATTCCCAATTAGTGTTGAAGAACAAGTCTTCAGGTTTTCTTTGGATTTTAAATTATTTTATGATAAAGTGACAGCTGAGTTGGATGAAGGTACTGTAATGATTACACAGTGATACTACTGGACTTCGTAAAAGCATTTGACAGGATACTGCATGGAATCCTGAATGGCTCCATAAATTACATCAAGTGAGTATGGATATAAAGCTGGTGATGTGGATGAGAGAGTGTTAGTGAGATATCAGATGGTAGTTTATACAGGAGCAGAGTCCTGTAGAAGGCTTGAGGCTAGGGCTCTCTACTTGGACACTACTATTTAATTTATTCATTAATGATATAGGAAATGATCTGAGGGGAAATATTCAGGTTTTTGCAGATGATGCAAAAATATGTAGAGCAATAGCCAATAAAGATTATGCTGAAATTTTACAGGGTGATTTAAATAGACTGGCAGTATAAAGGAGAATGGATATCACTTTAATGTGGTAAAGCATATGGTTATGCATTTTGGAGTGAAATGATTACCAGCTGTATTCCATATTGATGGAACCGTACCCCAGGAATGTGGGATTATTGGTGGGTAGGGAGTTGAAGTTCAGAGGCATATTGCAAAAAGTGGCTAAAATGGCTCATAGGATTACCTGGCTATTGAAGAACACTCCGACATGCAGAGATAAGTAGGTTATTATTCCTCTTTATATAGCTTTGATAAGGCCTCATCCAGATTATTGCACATGGATCTGATTGCCTGGGTTTCTTGAAGATGTGGATGAAGTGGAATAGATTCAGAGGCTAGTGACCAAGATGGTGATCTGATCTGTCACCAAAGATGGTGACAGATCTGTCACCATCTTAGGTGACAGATCAGAAGCCAGCCTAAAGCCCAAAGTCTGGCTCAGATATGTCAGTGACATTTTTGCCATTTGTCCCCATGGCTGCGAAACATTAAATCCATTCCTTAGCCACCTGAACAAACAACACAAACGCATCCAATTCACCATTGAAATCGAAAACAACAACTCTTCCTGTTTTTTTTAGACACACTCGTCAGACATCTTTCCTCAGGCTCTGTCTCTCCTTCTCAGTCTACTGCAAACCTACACACACATGGGCCAGTACACACACAAAAATTCATACCACCACGAAACAAAAACTAGGAGTCATAAGTACCCCTCTAAACACAGAGCACTAACTATTTGCTTGAATGAACAAGCTCTAAACCAAGAATTCGAAATCATTACCCATGCATTTGTAAAAAAAATGGCTATAATAAAAAACACAGTTCACAAGATCCTCCATAAAAATACCACTAAAAACAAAAAGATTATAAGAATGCCATAGCCATACCCTATGTTAGAGGCATTTCAGAAAAAATAGACAGAACACTATATAAATACAACATCAAGACTACTTTCAAACCCCCAACAAAATTAAGAAATATACTCAGTTCTTCCAAAGATCCTCTTCCACACCTGGCCCACCGAGGGGTTTACAAAATTCAATGTACATGTAACCTGTCCTACACAGGGGAAACAGGATGCACTATCCTAATCAGAAAAGACGAACACAAACGACACATTAAATACCTCCATTATGGTTTTCCATATTTTCCATATTATTTTCCATAATTTTCATTATGGAAAAACAGGCTTATCGGACCACGCACTCCAAACATACCATAGAATTGACTGGAAAGGCACCAAAAACCTGGTTTGAGAGAAAATTCAAAGAAGCCTGTGAAATGCTAAAACATAATCCAAACCTGAATAAAAAAATAATGGACTAATCATTCCAAGAATGTGCAGGACCCATCTGCAACCCTTTAGCAACCTGAAGAAGCCCAGAAGAAAATCTCAGTACGAGAGGACTTGAGAAATATTTAATGTAGTTCTGTTTTTAATTTATTTTTATATTTATCATTTTTTTTAAATTCAATTTTATTTTTATTTATTTATTTATTTAATATTATTAATTTAATTTTTTTCTCCACTAGAGATCAGGCTAGATAAAAGATTAATAAGCAGCTTAGAGTCATTTTACCTTTGTAAAGTGCAGTGGTATAATAACTTGTATCTTATACATATGTATTTTCCTGATGATGATAACCTCAATACAGAGGTCAAAACATCTAATATTACTTTCCTAATATTAAGTAAAGTAATTATTTTAACACATATGTTCATAAAGTTTTAACTATGAATGCTGAGCACCGTGTAACCTTAAAAGAAAGAATTTTCAGTATATGAATAATGTGAAGAAAACTATTCATGGAGTATGGTTAGCAAGGGAGTGAGGACCAGATTTTTGCTTGGAGAGTGATGAATGAGTGGAATAGATTGCCAGAGTCAGTTATATGTATGTTCTTTGTCAGTGAATGATTTCAAGGCAAAATGTGATAGGTATTATACAGGTACTGATAACTGATGATTAATGTTTTTGAAATAGACCTCCTACAATCAGTCTATGGACTCCATGAAGGTGCCCACGTGTATTATTAATAATAATAACTTGCTAGTACCACCTAAATGAGGGGAAAAGAGAAAAAAAAAGTACCTTGAAACATTCTATGGTTGTTGTACACGAGAGTACAAATATGTGTACATAATTTTCTGTGTTGAGATTTCAAAACATTCTTATTTTTTTTTAAATTAAAAGCAAATTTTAGTGATTCAACATGATTTTTCATACATGTGTTGAACCAGGGCTTGGAAAATGGACAAGAATTTTGGGTAGAATGAGGTTGATAGCCTTCATGCCAGTGAGGATAATATCTATTACTTGCTGTGCAAGTGTCTGGGTCAAAAGACAGAAGCAGTAGCCACATGGAAAAAAAGAATAGTAGTTGTGGAGGTCATCCAAACTAGTACTTTTATATTCATCATAAAAATTTCTATGATGAATTCTGATCACCGTGTAACCATGAAGGAAAGTACTTGTGTATTCTTTGGTACTACAGGATGAAATGCAAGCGGGACATGTTCAGAGGAAGGGCATTCTTTGAAACTGGAAACTTGCAAAAGATTGTGATCTGAGATGCCAAGAGGAGAGATGAATTCTATGGTATATCTGGAAGGAGAACTGATTAAAAAAAAAAAAAAAAAAAAAAAAAAAATCAAGGGGTATTAGGAAAGTGGAGGAGATTATCGGGAATTTGAGTAGGTAGATGTATGATTTCATAAGATAATTGCTTATAGTTTATGGTGTAAATGTTACTAAGTGGGGCAAGGAAATCTTGAATCAGAAGGTTCAAAGCAGGGGATTCTAAATTGGACATTCTCTGCCAGGCAGTCTCAGATTGCTCAAAGGCACAGATGCCACCCTTGTGGTGAAATTAATCCTGAAAAGTATAATTTGGTTATTGAAGGTGAACCGTGGTTGGTGTTGCTGCAATTTGGATTTTGTTATGAGCAGGAGGGCTGGTCTGGTAAGTGGTGATGAACATTATGTTGAAATTTATGTCATGAATGTTTGAAGTGAATGTGAAAGTGTTTTTTGTAAGGATTCTGGTAAGTTTGGAATATTATGCTTGGTTTGATTTTTTTTTGAATGAATTGCCTGATCACACCCTACTTTGTGCCAATGGACACGCGGTAGGGTGTGATCAGGGAAGGGGGCTTTCTGGAAATAATCTGTTTATTAACATATGTTAATAAACAGATTATTATTCCAGGTAAACGGGACTAGACAAATTATATTCTTGTTTTAATCCTTTAGCAAACTGTTTTCTTATGCATGGTTACCTAAATGTAAGTTTACATGTAAAGTATATTCTCACTGCTTAGCTACTCGTATATAGAGGTTAACCTCAATTACTTCACCATCCCATAATCCATGGTATACTTTCTTTCATACATGTATATTGCTATGCATTATGGGAAGGATCACTATGTAAGATGGGTTCAACCTTTGAGGTCTCATCAGCAGGAGCAAGATCCATGGAGGTACTGAAGGCTAAATCACTGCATACATAATATTTTTTATTTATAAAAAGCAAAATGGTGTATCACCATATTATTAAAAAATTGGGATCAGAGATACTTGAAGAAATTTTTTTTTTTTTTTAGCTTGGTTAGGGAGTAAATTATACTATGACTTATTCTTGATTTAGCATTAATCATCTCCATAGATCTAGTTCCCATTTATGAGATCTCAGTAAAAGATGAAACCGACATTTGTAATGGTGTGTACTATGGCTGTACTGAAGCAGTTGATGTGAAGTTAACAGCCTCTATATACAAATAGCCTGTGTGAAGATACTTTGTGCACAAACTTTTTTTTTTTTTTGGTAGCATTTGGGTAAAGCATTAAACGAAGTATATGATTCTTGTCTAGTGTAAATTAGGCAAGCAGTGTGGTAAAAATATTATGGAGAGGGTATCAAGACAGTAGTGATGAGATATATGAAGAATATAAAGTGTAAGCTAGAAAGGTGACAAGTGGTAAAGAAAAGTGCAGAGTAAGAGAGGATTGGTCAGTCAGTCAGTCTTCTCTCAAGATGAAGAATAATTATCAGAGTGACACTGGTGAATAGTAGCAGATTAACCATGCATGGAATCTAGGATTAGTAGAGTTATTTAATGAGCACTTTATCAGTGTATAACATACTGGTGTACATGATGCTATGCATAATATAGAAGGGAGGCAAATAACATTTTTAAAAAAATTGAGAATTAGAAGTAAAAGAATCAGAGACACATCAAATGTTGATTGGGTTAGATATAATAATAAAGCTGTGAGAATGGATGACAGATCATCACACATTGTTTAGGAATATGCAAAAAAAAAAAAAAAAAGAAGTTAGCTGTGTCCTTGACCAGGCAGTGGAAATGACTCCTAAGGAATAGAAGAAGACAAAATAGTACCTGTTCACAAGCATGGTTCTTGGACAGACGTTTCCAATTATAGACCGATTTGTATATCTGCAGTTTCAGTTATGGTGTTGGAGAGGTTGCTAGGATATAGGATTGAGTTGATGGATATTGAATTCTTTGGTGGTCAGCATGGTTTGTAAAGTATAGGTTTTGTTTTAGCAATCTACTAGCATTTTATGATAGTATGTGTTGGATAAAAGAAATTCATATATTGATGTTCTTGGACTTTGGAAAGACATTTAATAAATTACCACATGATAAGTTTGTACAAGCTGCAGAAGGTGGGAATGGATAATAGATTGGTTAGTTAGATTGTAGATTTTCTCCCCAATGCCAGCAAGGTGTTCTTGGACCTCTGCTGTTTTAACTTACTTTTAAATGATATTTCATGTGAATCTTTAGTTGTTTACTCATGATGTAAAGTTTGGGAGAATTATAAGAAGGGTTGATGATTTTAATTTCCTTCAGGAAGATTTTAATAGACTTCTAGCTTGGACTAGTGAGTGGGATGTTAATATTAATAAGTGTGTAAGATGTTGCACTTCCTCACACTGTATTGTTGGAACTACTCTTCAGAAAGCAGATGAGATTCAAGATCTAGGGTACAATGGTTGATAGTGGACTGAAGTTTAGTGGCTATAGTGTTGCAAAGACTGTTCATCACACTGTTGTCATGATAAGGAAGATATATTATCTATAAGAGTGACAAAATTTCTTTTGTGTCACTCTTATAGAACTTTTTTAATAACTTAGAAGTTTCTATCATACCTCTCATTTCTGCCTAGCAACCAAGCTTTGCTAGGCAGACTCGCACACCTTCAAACTGTTCTCCTCATAGAGAGCATTTCAGACCTATCACCAGCTTGGCTACTCATCTTTCATTCCTTTTCACCACTTCATGATCCAAATGAAACCCAAGTAAATTCTGTCCGCTATTAACCCTAAGTTCCTAGTCTCATCAGTTTCCTGCAATTCAATAATGTGAGACACAGTATATAATCTTTTCAGCCTAAAGGGCATAACCTTAAGTTATGCTACATGAATTTGATGGCCATTATCCTTTACCCACAGCACCAATTTATTTAAATCTTCCTGCAGGATATCCATATCACTTTTATCAACTAATGACCTCATTAGTTTTACATTATCAGCGAATAACCAAATATACCCCCCCCCCCCTTAAATCATTCCCTATGTTATTAATATATAAATGAAAGAGTAATATAAATGGCTCTAGTACAGAGCCTACTAGTCACCCTCATTCTCCTAGATTCCACTCACAAATACTACTCTCTGGTGTTGTCTGTAAACCACCCTTCTAATACATGCCACCTGTTTTATCATTCCCATTTGTTTCAACATTTGTAATGGCTTTCCATGCAGTATTCTGTCAAATGCCTTTTCCACTAGCAGTATGATGGTGTTGCCATTTCCTTTATCTAATTCTGCTATCACTCTATTATAAAATGTGAGTAAATTACCAATAGGACCTACCTTTTACAAAGCCATGTTCCCCACCATAGAGCATTATATTCCTATCCATTCGTTGCTGGATTTTATCTTTAACCAACACTTCTGAGATATTAATTGCTCCGTAATTTGCTACTTCTGCCTTGGAACCATTTTTATGTAATTGAACTGTCTTAGCCTCTTTCCACTTCCTTGGAACCTTGCCTGAGCTGAGATTTAGATTCAACAATTTCGTCAGAGGCACTGCCAATTCTCTTGAACATTTGCATAACACACAAGGCCACATACCATCTAGTCCCACTGCCATATTTTTCAATGTGCTGAGTCTACAATTCTCACATCAGCCTTTCATATGAGCAACTGCAAAATCTGTCTGGATGATACACCTTTGCAAAGTGATCACTCAGCAACTCAACTATTTCTTCTGCTTCTGTCACCTTCCTACCATAAATGTTGATTAAAGTCATTGTCTGCATTTTGTACTACTGCTTGTGATCACTGATTTCTTTATATTCCATTCCCTCCATGATTTTTTTTTTTTTTTTGCAGATCCTGTCTTATATCTCTACTTATTCACTTAACCTCTTGTTTTATCCTACTGACTGTGGGTATTCAATCTGATACTGCTTCTCTCAAACAATCCTTGACCATTCCCTCAATAAGCACTACTGACATTTTTTCCTTGTAGCTTCTTAAAACATGACACTGCTCTAAGGTAACTCCTAAGTATGTCATAACTAACAGCTTTATACCAATATAAACCTTATCTAGAAAATTCCACATGCTTGGCAACCTCCCCCAATGTCTGGAGGCAGAATGTCTACCTTGGTTATGGATACATCTTCTGATGCTACTACCAGATTTAACACACTCAAACAAATCCCTGGTCCTCTCCATCACATGTTGTTTCAAATAATTATTCCTTAGCAACTGAATTTTAAAATAATAAACTAGTGAAAAATTTAAAACTTCACCTGGAAAACCTTAATATGACATCTAAAATGTTGTTATACTTTGATTTCTTGATTGGAGTGTAAGCTATCTTTAGATGTTAATATATACCACTCTAAAAGAAAAAATGTACTTCAAAAAGCGACATTAACCATGTACTGCATAAAGTTCAGTCATGCTATGTTCAATAAACTTAGGACAAAAAATAAGTGGTATATAAAAAGCATTCAGAATTTAGAAAAAATTTTGGTAATGGAACTTTTTACTAGTAATTTTGATGAGCATTTATTATTGGTGTTCTGGTGCATCCTGGCTGTGATCTGGCAAACAGTTATTTGTTGCATTTACAATCTGCTTGTATATAGCTCAGATTGCTGCTAATCTGAATTTAAAAAAAATAAGATAAAAAAAAAAAAAGAAAGAAACTTTGTACTACTACTACTGTAATTTGATTTAGTGATATATATTGACTACATTCAGTTATACTCTTTGATAATAGTTTTTAAAACTTTTGTTTAATTTTTTAGGTACACCATCTTAATGATATATGTTGGGATAAATGTATAGACAAGCCTGGATCAAAATTAGACAGTCGGACTCAAACATGCATAACTAACTGTGTGGAAAGGTTCATAGATTCTTCTTTAGCCATTACTAATAGATTTGCCCAGCTGTTACAACACTCATCAAATAAGATGTAATTTCATTTAAAGTTAATAATCAGATACGCTTAATTTTATAAAATATCATGCTTTTTAGATTAGCTTGATTTTCAGCTTAATTTTATAAAATATCATGCTTTTTAAATTAGCTTGAATTTCGGGAACATCAAGCATCCCATGAATATGCATCTCAAAAATAGCTTTGTTCTTAATCTTTAGAAACTGACCTTTCTTAAAATTGTCTGTTGTTACAGTCTTTATCAGAAAGTTTAATGTATGAATTTTTGTATAGAGTGACATTAACTGTAGGCAAAAATATTATATTATGCAATTTCATTTCATTTTGACACCTCTTGCTTGTATTTTTACATAATCCCATCCTTAATCATTTTTAGATGGTCTCCTCATCCATTTATTTTTACTTGACATTTTCAATACCAATATTTATTTAAATTGCCACAGAATAATTTTCAGTTTGCTTCAAAAAAATCTTAAGATGAGTTTTCTAAATGTTGAACTAAAACTTCATATTGATGTTCTACTTACACGTACTTCAAAATTGAGATATGAATACAGAAAGACTAAGCAAAAAAAGTTATACAGACTGATATACAGTAGTTTTTTTTTTCTATTAGTAAATCCTTACTATTCTACTTCTAAACAAAACTGAATTTTTCAAAATTACATAAGCAAAGTGGATATTAGATCCAGCTTTTAGTAATTAAATTTTTCAAAGCTTATTTTGAGTGTTTCCATGGAGCAGAACTCATTTTGTTTTACTTTTAAACTATACATATATATATATATACTCTATAATATAAAATGATAAGCCTGTTTTTGTAACGTTTTTGTGTCACATTTTGAAACTCAGCGCTACCCTGAGTGTCAAGTCTTCAAAATTCGAGTCATCATCATCAGAATTCAAGGAGAAGGCCTACCGGTCCGGAACTAGGGGGATTGGGCTCGGGGGGGGGGGGGGGGAGAGAGAACCCCTTTCGAGTCTTCAAAATTTGAGTCATCAGAATTCAAGGAGAACCGGCCTACCAGTCCGGAACAGGGGGGGGGGGAGGGGTTGGGTGCCGGGGGAGCGGGGAACTCCTTTTCCAGTCTTCAAAATTAGAGTCATCAGAATTCAAGGAGAACTGGCCTACCAGTCCGGGACAAGGGGGAGGACCCCTCTATCGAGTCTTCAAAATTAGAGTCATCAGAATTCAAGGAGAACTGGCCTACCGGTCTGGAACTTGGGGGGGGGGGGCATAGGTGTCATGGGGGGCGGATCCCCCCTTGTATATATATATATAATCTCCCCAGGTCTGGAACTTGGGGGGGGGCATAGGTGTCATGGGGGGGGCGGATCCCCCCTTGTATATATATATATATAATCTCCCACACAAGAAGCTACATGACTTTAAGTCAGTGCTGTGTCGTATGATTGATAAAATTTAAAAAAAAAATTTGTCAATCTTTCATACTTTGTATACTGGAATTCATTAATATAAAAAAAGTAATGTTCAGTTGTTTTTTTTTTTGGTCTTGCTATATTGTATTTTAATATGGGAATAAAACAAAATACTTGATTCAGTTGCCAGCATCTTGGCAGCAGCAAAGTGACATGCATTAAAAAAATAAGGAAAGTTATCTGCTTATATGGCTACCTTAGCATTTTATAATAGTAACTGTTTTAACTCATTGTCCTTTTATAAGGAATTTGATTGGTGTTGAATTTTTCCTTTCATAAAGCTTTAAAACTGAGAATGAAGATTGAATTCTATTCCTGGAGAGAAAAAAAGAGGGTGGGAAGACTTATATGATAGAAATGTTTTGTAATAGATTTTGATTATCTTGGATAGTAGAATACTATCGGATCATATATAATGCATGTTTATCTATTGTGTTTTTGATATAACAGTTTTGCTTTAGTTGCTAATTTTATTTCACAGGCCTAGTAATTTTGATATTGTATGCCACATTGAGCTAGACCACCAGAAGTACTATAACTGTTTTTTAAAGTATCTTACCTTTGTGTTATTTATTGCATGCTTCCCAACTTTCCTTTTCCCTTCTTGTTATTATCTTTTATTATGTCACCCAAGAGAAGTAGTAGTCCTAGAGAAAGCAAGAAATGGGAAAATGATTCTAGTATCCACTCAACAGTTTTTCCCTGAGTGGACTGATAAATGGCAATGGTAATAACTTGTTTTCTCAGTTTGCAGACTGACTGAGAACAAGTTATTACAAACCATCCAGCAAGTTTTAAATATTTCTAAAACAGATTTGCTTGGGAAATATGAGCATTTATTAGCAGTGTTTTTAGGCTGCACAAAATCACTTCACTTTGTTATTATCTTTTATTATGTCACCCAAGAGAAGTAGTAGTCCTAGAGAAAGCAAGAAATGGGAAAATGATTCTAGTATCCACTCAACAGTTTTTCCCTGAGTGGACTGATAAATGGCAATGGTAATAACTTGTTTTCTCAGTTTGCAGACTGACTGAGAACAAGTTATTACAAACCATCCAGCAAGTTTTAAATATTTCTAAAACAGATTTGCTTGGGAAATATGAGCATTTATTAGCAGTGTTTTTAGGCTGCACAAAATCACTTCACTTTGGTCAGTCAATCTCTGGATGATTGTGATTTGATAGGTAAGTAGAAATCTCTTGGATTTTATTGGTGATTCAAGAAAACTCTTAAATAATATGTAAACTGTTTACATATTACACACAGACACACTTAAGAGTTACAAGCAGCATCATAGTTCACCACAGTATACTACAGAATTAATTTGGCTAGCTGTTGCCTCTAGCCTGTTTCTGATTTGGGGGGGGGGGAGATTATATATAAAGTTACATCAATAGCTATCTGTTGGAGTTTACCTGTTTTCTCTGATTTTAAGTTCAGTGGCCTGTCATAGTCACTGAACCTAAAATCAATTTCTAAGAAGCCAAAGTAAACTTGGCTTCTTAGAAATGCAATTAGTGCTTAGGGTGGTTATTAGTTGCATGTGTTCTTGTAGCCAGTTTGTCTGTTTTGCAGGATGAAAAATCCAAGTTTCTTATAGGGGGAACCCTGCCACCTCTGTATGAGATCAGCTAACTTACCTTCAGTTGAAAAGTCCTGATAAAGGTTCTTCACATCCTAGGCAAAATTGGAACCTAAGTCTATCCATCTAAAGAGCATCATTCAACTGAGTTGTGGAAGCTCCCTGAAGTTTTAGTCTTGCTATTTTTATGTAGCTGGAGAACATTTAATTCCCATTCTCTTGCCATCTCCAATTTCAAGGATACTGGTTTAATGTTGGGAATTTTCTAGAATAATGATATATTCTTGCTAAGCAGTCTAAATGGATTATATATAAAATCATCAGTACTCTAGGCAGATAGTATCTAACACCTTAAAGTTCTCACTGATTTTTTTTCACTTGGTTGACTTCTAGTCCTAGCACTTAAATTATGCACAATGACTGCCATTGAGCTAATCTGACTTGCTGCTAGTGCAAAAATATTGTTAGTTTTTATCTTTAAATATATATAATTGCTGTTATATTTTCACTTTGTCACTGTAGCTACTAAATTTTTTTTTTTTTTTGGTAAAGGAACCAGAAGCAAATTATCTCATGGTTGGCATGTGGATTATTATTATTATCTAGGCCTCCATGGAGTCAAAAGACTCATCGTGGGAGGTCATTTATAGGAAACACAAAGTTTATCATACCACTCCTTGAACCCATTGACCGTCTCTGCCCCAACCACTCTCTCAGGCAATGCATTCCAAGGTTCAACCACCCTCAACGCAAAGAAACCACTCCTCACCCTCTTGCGCACAGCCTCCTTTCGTAACTTCCAGGGATGGTCCCTTGTCATTCCTTCCTGCTGCTCCACCAATTGAAAGAACTCCCCACTGTCCACCCTGTAACTGCCTCTCAACAGTTTAAAAGTCTTGATCATATCACCTCTCCTTCTTCTATCCATCAAACTCTGCAGTCCACATTCCCTCAGTCGATCCTCATAACTCATATTGTACAGTGCTGAAACCATCTTTGTTATCTGCCTCTGCACCCTTTCCACAGTCAATTTATCCTCCTTAAAATCCTGGAGGCCAAATCTGAGAACAATAGTCTAAGTGTGGTCTGATCAGGGCCTTATACAACGGAATGATAACTCTTTTATCTCTGCAGGTCAGCGTCCTTCTCAGTATTGCAGCAATCCTCTGAGTTACCCTCACCACCTTTGCAATATGCTCCCTGAATTTCAGTTTTCTATCAATCATCACCCTCAGATCTCCAGTACTTCCTCCAGTACAGATCCTCCCATCGATGGATCCCAAACCTCAAGACTTTACATTTTGTTGCATTAAACTGATACCCTCATTCATTTGCCCATCTGTCTAGTTTATTCAAATCCTCTTGCAGGGCTGCCACATCTGCACTATTACTGATAACCCTTCCCAGCTTCACATCATCTGCAAACAACTGAATTTTTCCTTGCAATCCATTTACAATATCATTGATATAAAGGTTGAACAATACAGGTCCCAGTACTGATCCCTGTGGAACCCCACTTGTAACCTTCTGCTTCCTTGATATTGCCCCACCATACACAACTCTCTGATACCTATCAGTCCATCAATCCTGAATCCATTTGACTAACCCGACATTTAAACCCATGCGCTGCAACTGAAATATCAGCTTATCATGTGGCACCCTGTCAAACGCCCTTTACAAAATCTAAAAAAAAGGCAGTATATGCCTTTCCCTCATCAACTGCTCTTGTCACTTTATTATAAAAGGCAATCATATTACTCAAGCAAGAGCGCCCCTTAACAAATCCATGTTGATTCTCACAGATAACATTACCCTCATCTGCCCAACGCTGTGTATAGTCCCTCACTAATTTCTCCAAGACCTTAACTACTGATTGCTACCAGGTCAATGGAGCTGTCAGTTCTTTAGCACATTCTCTCAACACTCGTGGTGAAATACCATCCAGTCCATCAGCTTTACTGGTATCCAGAGTACTCAGTATTTGGAACACACTCTCCTCTTGTACCTCTAAACCCTGAGCCTGCCCTATTCCTATAGTATTAAAACCTCCTCCATGTTGAAATACTCCAATAAAGGGCTCATTGAACAACTCCACTATGTCCTCTGCATCAGTCACTCTATTCCCATTTTTATCCTGCAATGTCATTCTTCCACAATCGTTTCTCTGCCTACTTGCCACATAGCTAAAAAATTCCCTAGGATTTTCCTTGGATCTTAGTGCCAATCTCTTCTCATATTCCAGTTTTGCCTTTCTCATCATTCTGGTCACTCTCCTGGCCTGCATCAGATATATAATTCTTTTAATATATGCTATCTAAGAGATATCTTGTCATTGTATGCAACTTGGTGCCACTTGCTTCTAGTGAGCTCAACAACCTTCCCACATGGGTCTAGAAATATTGAACCAGCAATATTGCAATGGTCCTAAGTAATGCCAATAAGTAAATGCCGTAAGTAAATAACAGTAATGGCCCTAAAACTTTGTTTTAGGGCCATTACTGTTTAATCTATATGTTAATCGTATTGAGGAAGATTTGAATGGGAATATACGGTTGTTTGCTGATGATGAAAAGTTTGGGACAAACTATGAGCAGTTCTCAAGACTGAATAGACTGAATTAATGGGCACAGGAGTTGGAATAGCAGTTCAATATTGTGAAATGTAATGGTTTTCTTTTGAAAGTAACAATTTATTGAAGTTATGGTGGGAGAAAAAAAGTCTCAAAATATGAGCCATACTTCAGAGGATGTCATTAGACTAATGCAGTGTTTCTCAAAGTGTGGTATGCTTTTTTGTTGCAGATAACTTCAGGTCTATTCTGTAATTAATTTTTCAATAAATAAAAAATCTAAAGGAATTTTTTAACAAAATGTGTCGACTGACCTCTGTTAGGGCTATGTCTGGTGGCTGGCACAATCTTGTTGAGCCACGTAGTTAAAACTGTTTGCATTAAAAGTTTAAATTCAAAATGTATGTTCGTGCATACATCTATATGAGGTGCTACTCAACAGTTTGGGGAATTTGAATAGTGTGTATGAACCAGTTGTAGTATGACCTTTTGTCGCTATAAGGGTGATCAGTACCTGGTGTGAATCAGTATGCCAGCAAGCCGAGAGGCTGCATTCTTGGATTAATGTTTTTTTTTTTTTTTTTTGTAACTTTGTGTTTTTTTCAGTGATCGTTTTCTCCAACTAAAATGGTGGATTTTAAGGAGAAAAGAATCTGCATCAAATTTTGCTTCAACCTCAAAAAAACTGCTACATAAACCCACTGAATACTTAAGGAAGTATTTAGTAATAATGTTATAAGCTGAAGCAAATTTTTATAATTTTTTGTAATATAAATGCTTCAAGAATGGACAGATGTTCTGTCGGTGATGATAAGTGTTCTGGATGACTGTCAACAAGCACAACATCAGAAAAAAATCTCAAAAGTGTATGAGGCTATATCCTTTCAGACTGTAGACTTGTCATGTGGGGCTATTCAATACATTTTGAACATGAGATGCATCACTTCAAAAGTTGTGCTGAGACTGCTGAATGATAATAGCATTGCTGCTTTTGCAGGGAGCTCGGAGATCAAACCAGAGATGGCCCTCAGCTTCATCTCCAAGGTCATAACTAGTTATGAATCATGGGTTTATGGTTATGACTTTGAGACAAAGCAGAAATTCATCAGTGGAAGTCATCAAATTCACTGTGGCCAAAAAAAAAAGTGCTCAAGTTTGCATCAGTGCCAAGTCAATGTTGGTAGTTTTTTGACATTCAAGGCATTGTCCACAAGGAATTCTTCCTCCTGGTCAAACTGGTAATAGCAAGTTTTACTGTGAAGTTTTGAAGCAGCTAAGGGAGAGCATTTGGCATGAACATTCAGGTAAGTGGAAGAACAATGACTGGGTTCTTCACCATGACAGTACACCTGCTTACATATCATTCATTGTTTGGTAGTTCCTGTCTTCCTTAAATACAAGTTATTTCCAACCCCTCCCATTTGCCTGAACCTTGCAACTTTTTCCTGTTCCCCAAGATGAATTTCTGGCTGAAAGGGGTGTCATTTGGACACAACTGAGGAGATCTAGGATTGCAGGAGGTGCTCAACATAGTCACACTTGAAGACTTCCAATGATGCATGAAATCATGAAAAAACTGCTAGGATCACGTATATACCCAAGAGAACTACTTTAAAGGGGATAGTGGAAACTAGGAGTTAGGGCCGCTAATTTTTTGTTTATGATCAAATTCCCCAAACTTTTGGGTAGCACCTCATACATGTTTAATCATTTGCATCACAAGTTGTCTTCTTGACATTGTGCCCCATCTATTCCTAAAAATAACATATACAGAACGGGATTTTGCTAAACTAACAACAGAAACAAGTTTCGTCTCATTAAACTTTTTTTTTTTTCGTACTGAAAATTAAATTTCATAATTTTTGTTTCTACTATATGCATATTGGATTCGTATAATGTAAATATTAAAAAATAAATATTTTTCTCTCGTAGAGTAGTGCATGATTGGAATGGATTGCCGTTGGGCGTGCAAGTAGTGTGAATGAATTCAAGTACAGGTGTGACAGCTGGTGCAAACAGAATGGCTCCCCTCCATGAGTTCCTGATTCTCTGGAGGTTTCTCTTCATAACTAATAATAATATATTGGCCAGTATATATAGGCTTTAAGTAGAGAGTGCAGGGCACTTAGCCAGAAGGAAGATATAGGTATCAAGATATGAGACATGTTCAGGTTGGCAGTTTCAGTCATCTAAATGCATCATTTGTGTTTTGTTCAGATAGAGGAAGATGTTTGAACATTGGCAGCTATGGGACCATAACTAATGTCCTCTGAAAGTGTCTCTGGCTTTGGGTCAAATAAAATTAATTCAGAGAAATTAAGCTAAATATGGATCTCAAAATGATCATCTCTCAGATCTTAGGCAAGTTAAAGTAATCAAGCTTATTTAGTGTAGGACCTAGACATATTACATTCATTTTTACTGCATTTAAATGGCCACTATCCACCAATCCATTTCTCTACAGAAAAAGAAACAGCTGTCTTACCTTCTTAAACACTAGTTACTTGACTACTAAACGGTTCATTATTCTTTTCTGTTTATATTCAGTAAGAATGTGAGAAAACTCTCTCTCTCTCTCTCTCTCACTCACTCACACACACACACACACACACACACACACACACACACACACACACACACACACACACACACACACACACACACACACACCGGAAGGAACTTATATAAGCAGTTGTACCACCATTGACCCCATTGCCAGGGCTGTTTGTTCTAATGACTATCAGCCTTGGCATAGTTATCTCTGTGATATTGTTTTAGCCAATGACTCTAACCCTTTTAAAATAGACAACATGCTACATGACTTGCAAGATCAAGACAACTATTCCCATTCCCTCTATCCAGGGTACATTGAAAGATAGCTCAAGTGATTCATAAATATAATTTTCATGCTACTTTCAAACCACACATCCAGCTAGCATTCTTCATCCTTTCTTCAGAGAAAAGGATTGGTCTCATTCTCTTGCATATCCTTGAGTATATAAGATTCCTTGTGACTACAACTTGGCATACTTTGGACAGCATGGTAGTAGATCTGTTGACACCATCTACCTTGAAAAACATAAAAACTATATGTGCAGTCATTTTTATTGTAATTCAGGACTTACAATTAATTTTCATCCAGTATTAAATGGAAGAATACAGTTTGTTTCATGGACATTTCTATAGCTCTGAAAAACTATTTTAGAATTAGTTTTAGCTATGAAACAGTCTGTAACTTCAATACTTATGGCTGCATAATTTGCCTAAGATCTGATGGAGTCATTCCAAGACCACATTTAGCTTGCCTTCTCTGAATTCTTTTTTTTTTATATGGCTCCTAGAGAGCATCTTCATAGGACATTAATTCCTTTTCAGTTTCAGTTCGAATCATTTCTGCAATAATTTGAGTGCCGTGTACCACAGTCAGTTGTAATTTATGCTTCTGAAGATGCTAGTTTTTGAAATCTAGTGAACTATTTATTTTTTATTTATATTTTTATTCTGGTGTTGTTTATATCATAAAGCACTATTATTAATAATAACCATCAGCACCAAAGCATCATTACATTTACAGGCTGGCAAAATAGGAATATGGAGAAAATATCTTTTTCCACCAGAAGAGTAAGTAATGGAGTCTCTCTCTATCTCTCTCTACTGATGAATGTTATCATTTTCTCTCCTCAAAGACACATTGCTGTTTAAATAAAAAAAAATATACTGCAATTTCAAGAGAAACTCCAACTTAAATATAACAGTGTCACTGTGTTTACTAAACTCTAATTTTTCAGCACATCCATTGAAGTAATTAAAACTCATAGTACCATCTGGCATCCACATGTTTTTGTTTCTTAGTCTTGCAATGTCTTATAAACCATTACAGTTGCCAGATTTATGAAAGATTATCATGGTATGCTTTGCAGTTTTATTTTTTATCTTCTGACTTAGGACTATCAGCCTTATATACTGTATATCATTCATTATAAACCAGACAGTTTTGCAAGTTGGTTAAAAACATTGATATTCCTTCTACATCATCAAATTCCTGACTTCCTCCCTCAGGGGACATACAGTTGTATCACTGTTCCTTCTACATGACTCCAGAGACCTGCAAGGAATAATGATATCACATAACATGATGATGTCACCATCCTATGTTATCAGAACATAAGGTGAATTTATTATTATTATTATTAAACAAGACCTCATGGAGTCAAAGACTCATCTAGGAGGTCCTTTTATCTCACATACATCTCATCATACCGGGTCTTAAACACATTCAAACTCCTTGCAGACACCACACTCTCAGGCAAGGCATTCCAATCATTCACAACTTTGCACGAAAAAAAACCTGCCTCTCACTCCCCTACTCACACCCTCTTTATACAGTTTCCAGGGATGACCTCTGGTTCTCCCCTGATCTCCCACTATTCTCTGTAGAACTTCTCCACCATTGATCCTATAACAACCCCTTACCAACTTGTAGGTCTCTATCATATCTCCCCTCTTCCTTCTCTCCACTAGACTCTGCAAATTACATCTTTTCAATCTTTCCTCATACTCGACCCTAGTGAATAGTGAATAGGTGAATTTATCTTATTAAAAGAAAAAAAAAATTAACACTTCAGATTTGTAAACATATACTTGAAATAAAAATAAATAAAAGTGAAAAAAAATTTGTATGATATAAGACTAATTTTGACATGTGTTGACTTAACATCTTTCAGATGACATCTTACTATTTTATAGTTAAGGGGGAAGTTAGGAAGTTACAGTGCACTCATCATTTGTAAATGTGATCTTGTCATTGAGGCATATGGTATTTTGATCTTAAACTTTGTTAATTTCAGTTATTTTATTTATTTTTTTTGTTTATTTTATGACATACCATGAAAGCGCATTGCTATGCTTTGTTTCTATCAGCTGATACATTACAGCAGAAATACTTAGTTTGGTGTATTTGGCATACTTGAATGAATGCATTTTGTGCTATTTAGATGCAATTCAAATATCAATTAGAACTGAATACAAAAAACTTAACTTCAATAAATGTTACTAACAAGGAGTGGAAACAACATGCCAAAATTGGAGACAGTTAAGAGGCATTAGCAGTATCTGTCAAAGAAGCTGAATAAACTGACTTGACTGTATCATCTGTTGGATCAGGAAATAGATAAATGATGCCACTTGCCAAATAAGTCACAATACATTATATATTTGCACACAACTTTGGCTGGTAAATAATAAGCTTAGATCATGGAGAAATGAGTATAAAGTGAATTTCAGTCTTTGTGTGTTTAAAGTTTTTGTATGTTTAGTTTTTTTAGTGACTTAATTTTTTTTTAGATTGCTGGTTTTACTTGCTGAAGATTTTTTTTTTTAAGTTTTGCAGTCAGGGCAGCTTCAGTGACTACAATACTTAGTTGAAGAGGGACTAAACTGGAAATAAGCTAACCTGTTGTTGCTTAGAAAAAGCAATATCAACTGGGCTAATATTTTTCTTTGTTTGCAGCACAAGCTGCTTAGCAGTTTTTTATGATAGTCATGAAGACCTCAATAGCATTCTACATTGATTAGAGAAAATCATAACCAAATTAGAAGACAACTACAAGATAAATGCATCAGTCCACAAAGCATGTGTTGAGAAGGAACTGGTAACTCCTACTCTGCATGAATTTGATAAGTTGTATTTATTAAAGATACTACATTCCTATATACTGCTCCACTATACTCCACCTTCTAGGCACAACCTGGCTAAGTAAGTGGCAGCTGGATTTTTCACCATCTTGTCAGGATGAAATTGAAACCTGTCCTGTCCTTCCTAATATCATTAGTGAATAGATTGAATAACAATGGTCCTAGGACTGATCCCTGGATACACAACTTGTCACATTAAATCTGCAGATTCATACCCACTTTATACCACTTCTGCTTAACCAAGCTAGAGTTTATATTCCAGCCAATATTTTCCAGTTTTATGTAACAGTATTGTTATTTTTAGTGTAAGTTTATATTCCAGCCAATATTTTATGTAACAATATTGTAGTGTATCCAATTCTCTTTATGCATCTTGGCCCTAACATTATTATAAAATATGAGCAAATGACTGACTCCCTTAAGTAAACCCATGTAGTATTTTGCAAAGTATAGCTTGCATGTCAACTCATTATTGTATGCAAGTTCCTACCAACTTCTCTAAAATCTTCACCACCACTTCACAAATACTGATAAGTCATTAGTTAGATCAATTTTTTCACCACCCTTATACAACAGTCTGATTTATTTGAATTTTTGTAAAATCAGTGAAGTGTTTTACGTGGGTTTTCTATGAGGCAGCTGGTTTAGGAGTGGGACCTCCTAAACCATCTTCCAAAAATTTAGTGTTAGGATCCTATTCCTTAATGCATTTGTAAATTGTTTATGTTCATATAATTAAGAGCAAAATTTCTCTGCTGACATTGAAGTTATCATCAACTAGAATTGTCAAATGTTTGTGACTGCCATTTATTACAGAATGATCTTAATGTGAACAGGGAAGTGGGATGTAAAATTTAAGCTATATAAATGCAAGCTTGTGCTGTTTAGAAAGAAGTAATTATTAGATTGTTGTAAGCTGTGAATGGGCAAGCTTCAGAAAGGGTTAGTGAATATAAGGATTATTATTATTGTATGGACACCTCAAAGTCTGAAGAGTCATCATTGGAGACTCAAACTATCCACACAACCTATCTGAACCTATTAACAGAAAAATCAGTAACAGCCGGCTCTGGTAACCCATTTCATTCATTCACAACACTCTTCAAGTGAAAAATCTAGTCCTCATATTTCTACTAACCACACTTTTACTCAATTTCCAGGGATAATTATTTCTAGCCAAGTGCTGAAACATTTCACCTACATCAATCCTATAAAAACCCTTTAAGTGTCTTAAATGTTTCTATCGTTCCTCTCTTTTTTTTTGCCTATCAACCAACCTCTGCAGTCCACACATCCTCAATTTGTCCTCATAGAGAACATTCCACAGGTCACTCACCATCTTGGTCACTCACCTCTAAATCTTCTCCACTGTTTCCTCATTCCCACAAAACCTAGAAGACCAGACCTGAGCAGAGTAATCCAGGTGTGGGCATATCTAGGTCTTATAAAGAGGAATAGCAAATTCCTTATCTCTGTTTATTAGTATGTTCTTCAATAGCCAAGTAATCTTATGGGCGACCTTTGCAGTATGTCCTGTTAACTGTAACTCTCTATTTACCACCATACCTAAATCTCCAGCTTTATCTATTTCCTGGAGTAGAGTTCCATCAGTGTGGTAAACAGCTTGTAATATATTTATAATATATTTTTATATTTATAATATAATATATTTATATTTATAAATATCCCAAAATGCATGACTTTGCATCACATTTCTCCACATTAAAATACACCCATTATCTTTATAACTAAGATGAAAAGCCAAACGGCTATTTTTTTCTGGCGAAGTTGATAAATTAAGGGGTAAAAATCCCTTATTGTTTTTCAGCCAGTATGCGAAACTCTAAGATCGAAAACTACGATCTAAACGTTTCATGCTGATGAACTATCGGCAAATCCAAGCTTAAGTGACCACTTGGTAGTACCACACCAAGGCAACTTGATGCAAAGGTGGAGCAAACTCCCTCACTATGCTTTATATTTTCTCATAATGTAAAAACACACAGTTCCTAGGAGGATCTTAGAGTTTCGCATACTGGCTGAAAAACAATAAGGGATTTTTACCCCCTTAATTTACCACCCATTATCTTTTGCCTGTGCTGAACAGCATATTTAAATCATCCTTCAAGCTCTCCTTGGATTTTGCATCTTCAGCAAACAACTGAATATTTCCTTTCAGATTATTTCCTGTATCATTTATGTACAAATTAAACAATAGTGGTCTTAGCACTGAACCTTGCAGCATACCACTGATCACCTGCTTTTGCTCGATTCTGATTGTGATATCAAAAAGTGATTCAAACCATTTTTTTGATATCTGTCCAGCAGCCACCCTCTATCCAAATAACCAGTGTCATATCCATCCCCATTGTTTTAAATTTTATAAAAGCGTTCCATGTGGTATTCTGTCAAATGCCTTTGCAAAATCCATCAGAATCATAATATAGCTGCTTCCTTTGTTGATTAATTTTAATGGTATTAGATGAGAACACAGACTGATAAGAAAATAACTACTCATTAGCTTATTGCTGATAATTCGCTGTTGTCCTATCCAGCATCTTCAGAGCACAAAAACAGTTTGTTACAGTATGCAAAACAACAACAATCCGGTATAACAATGTCTAGTTTGAACAATTGTAACGTACAACACAAAGACTAAAGTCCTAATTAGGTGCCATCTGTGTTGGGGGAAAAAAACAGAGAAAGCAGGTAATAATTAGGTCTTAAGAAGACTATCAGATAAATGTCTAAATAAGATCTGATAATGTGAGTCTTGACAGATAACAGATTGATTTAGAGGAAAATTGTAGATAGAAAGTTAGTGTGATAAAAATTTTTCATGCAGTACTATCATATCCTGTACACCCCCTCAAGGGGGTGTACAGGATATGATATATGATACAGGATATGACATGTCAGGAATTTGATGATGACTGTCTCCCAAATCTTCGGCAAATTTATACAGCCAGACTTGTTGAGGTTTGGACAAGTATGGCTGTATAAATTTGCCAAAGATTTGGGAGACAGTCATCTTAAGACCTAATTAATACCTGCTTTCTTTCTGTTTTTTTTTTTCCCAACATAGATAAGCACCTAATTAGGACTTTAGTCTTTGTGTTGTATGTTACGATTGTTCAAACTAGTCCCATTGTTATACTGGATTGTTTATTGTTTCACATACTGTAACAAACTGTTTTTGTGCTCTCGATAGAATATCAGTAATAAGTTAATAAATAGCTATTTTCTTATCAGTCTGTGTACTCATCTATACTTAAAATTAATCAGCATGTATGACAAACACATAAGCCTTTCTATGAGCTGCTTCCTTTATTCAACTCGGCTGTCACTCTATTATAAAACATTAGTAAATTATTAAGGCATGACCAGCCCTTCACAGAGCCATGTTGCTCCCTCATGGAGTATCATATTCTTATCCACCCATTCTTGAATTCTCTTTTTAGACCAATTTTTCCTATACTTTTTACCACTACTCCTGATATACCGATTCATCTATAATTTGTTACTGCAGTCTTAGAACCTCCCTTATACAAGGGAATTATTTTGTCCTCTTTCCACTCCCTTGAAACTCTACCAGAGCTGAGACTTAAATTAGAGAGCGTAGTCAGAGGTACTGCCAGTTCCCTTCACACATTCCCGCAAATTGTGAGCTGATATCCCATCTAATCCCAGAGATGTATTTATTGAGATTCTGCAATATCCTATGAACCTACAATTCGTCCACCTCTTTTCCCACATCAGTGTCCATCACATACGTTACAGCAGTAACCTTACATGGATGATATACCCTTGTAAAGTGGTCACTCAGTAACTCAACTATTTTATCTGCTTCCTCTTACTGCAATGTAACGAAAGAACTCTTTGGGATTTCGTTTGTCCTGCTCAGCTAGATTCTTCTCATAATCTGATTTTGCCTTCCTTACCATACTGGTTACCTTTCTTGCCTGACTATTATTATTACTCATCCATCTGACTGCTACCTGATTAATCCTCCTTTCCTTACCTTACTTTAGGTATACAATTTTATATTGCTTCCTCTATATGCCCATTAACTATCTCCCATGCACTACTAACATCCTTCCCTTGCAGAGTTTTATGCAGTGGCACAGCTTCAAGCTTCCTCCTAAGCTTGTCATAATCACATGCTTTGTAGTTCCACATATGTCCCTTCTTGACAAAATGTTCCTAATTTTTTACAATCTCCCAAGTCAAGACTGCATGGTCACTTTTCCGGATTGGAGGCAATGTGGTGACCTTGGATTACTCTTCTGATTCTATGACCAGGTCTAATACTCATGTACCCCAAGTGCCCTTCATCACATCCTGCCTCAAGTAAATATCTCTCTGTAGGCTATAAATTCCATTTCCTTCCTGCCATGTGTCTCTCTTCCTTTTAATTTCTCCTTAGTTAAAGTGTCCCATAATAATCACTCAACTTGCATTATACTGATTTGTTGATGTATATCTTCCAGATCATCGCTGCACACCCCCTGACCTATGGCATCAACCAACTATATATTTTGTCTTATTGGCCTTGATCTCACACCAGACAGCTTCAATTGAACAGCCACCCTCTCCCACCTATCTCCTATTATTTTTGGTTGCAATTCATCTGCTTTCAATCAGTAATATCCCCTCCCCTTCCATCCTATCTACTGTATCTTCCATGAAAATACTAAATCTTTCACATTCTATTCTTGCAATTCATTCTATTCTATCCTATCACTAATGCTTATAACTTTTGGTGAAGTTGCGTTAACCAGTGCCAAAAACTCCTCCCTCTTGTTTCTGAAAAAACTGCACCATTCCTTTAAGCTCCAAATCATCTTTACTTCCTGAGTTGACTACCCTATTCAGTATATTTGCTGGAGAGACTGGATTTGCACTTGTTGGTCTTTCTCACGCTCACTCGCCTCAGGTGCCTTCACAAACATTTGCCTGCATCTGCCTTAATTGCTTAAGTTTTCTTGAGTTTGCACTTCAGCATGCTCTGTGAACAAACTCTCTTTCTCTAGACACCTAATGCCAAAACCATTTAGATGCAGTCTATCAGATTGTACAAATCCTTTTTTCCATCAAACTCAGGCCATAGGTCCACAAACTCTACATCATTCCTTCTGCATAACATGTGTATTGATTCGTTTGCTATCAACGTCTTTCCCTCCTCAATTCGCCTCTATCATAGCATGGCAGTAGACTTGAAGTATTCAACTGAGATTTGAGGATTTCAGTTATTATTATTATATAGGTATCTCCATGGAGTCAAAAGACTCATCACAAGAATCCCACACTTACCATTATTTACATGTCATACCTTAAACTCTACATCATTCCTTCTGGACAACCTGTGTATTAATTTGTTTGCTATTAATGCCTTCCTCCTCAGTTCACTTCTATCATAGCATGGCAGTAGACTTACAATTTTCATTTCCAATTTGAGGATTTTAGTTATTATTATTATAATACGGATATCTCCATGTAGTCAAAAGACTCATTGCAGGAGATTCACACTAACCATTATTTACATGATACCTGTCATACCCCCCTTCTTAAACTTATTCACTGTTGGGATACTCTCAACTACCTCTGGCAATCCATTCCACTCATTCCCCACTCCCCCAAGCAAAGAACATGGTCTGCACACTCTTATAGGGATGGCCCTTAGTTTTCTCTCTATTCATCTATTCATCGTGTATTGAAAAATTTCTTTTTGTGTCAATCTTATAGACCCCCTTTAGTAACTTATAAGTTTCTGTCATGTCCCGCTCTCCTCCATCTGTCAACCAAATTCTGCATGTCACACACCACACCCTGTGTTTATCCTCATAAAATTATAGGAGAATTAAGTTCAGGAATCATTGGTATATAACATGATTAAACTTAAGGAGATTCTAACTTAATTAAAAAAAGCTTAATATGTTGGAGAAAAATGCATTATAAATCTGATTAGGTCAATATTGGATTAGAACTTTAGTGAGAAAGATTTTTAATAAATATTAAGAAAATCAGATATTCAGAGAGGAGTCACTAACTTGGAGAGACTATTATAATAATTACAAGAATTGGTTAGTTTATTATTATTATTTAGTAACTTCCATGGAATCAATTTTTTTCTATCATATTGAACTGTGAAGTTATTTACACTACCTGCACTCACAACACACTGAGACAATGCATTCTACTCACTAATAACTTTCCACATAAAAAATCTGCTCCTCCACATCCTTCATCACATTTTTATACACTTCCAGGGATGTCCTCCCATTCTTCCCATCTTAATATCCACTCTTTACAATTTCTTCTGTATTAATTTGCACCAAACTCTGCTATAGTTGTTGAATTTATCTTAACAGGAGATACAGAGGACATTTATTTATTTTTTTAATGTGAATTCTACTCACAAATTGCACATTTAATACCTTGTGTGGGTTAAGGATTAAATAATCAGTGAATCGTGCTCCAGGAACAAAAATTTTTTCCAAGCTACTTCCAGTCCCTAAAGCAAAAATGGCATTTTCACCTTAAACAAAAATTGTCTACTACCTGAAGACTTGCAAAAATCCATGCTGTAGCCTTTTGATTAGAGTAGAGTTATCCATTTGATCAGTGAGGGTTAGAATTTGAAGATTATAAGTTAGCTGGAGAATATGCAGGTCAGAAAGCAGAAGACTGTATTTGTTGTTCTCTATGACAATGAAAATATATATTGAAGAAAAGCATTTAGGAAAAATGTATGATGTTTGTTATTAAATTGAAAATGTGGCAGTGGCTTGCCAAAGCAGTGAATTTTATGCAGCTTTAAGAAAAGATGACTGGCAGAAAGGTTAATTAAAAGTTTATGCACATTGATTATCTAATAAAAGGTTTGGTAATATGTATTTATGTATGTATGTGAAAAGGGAGTCTCTGAATTGTGTAGAGTGTGTATGTATTTTTTTTTTTGAAATGGTATTTGCTTCCATAGCACTTGACCACCAGCCAGAAGAATGTTATATGATTCATTCGATTCTAGTTGCTAACTAGTGAAACTTGTTTCAAATCTTTTTTTCAACCATTTCCTGAGTTAGTTTATTTTTGGTACAGGCAAGTAAGATTCTCCCTCCTGAGAAAAATGATTATATAACTTGCACTATTTGAGACAGTAATAGATAGCGATAGGGATTCCTGGATGCTTCCCTGGATCCATATGATGAAAATGATTGTGATAGCCTTGGACCAGCTGTCAGTGGAGAATGACTACCCATCAGTCTTCAGAAAATGACCTCACCTAAATCCTTTAGGAAATAAAAGGCATTAGCAGAGGTGATATAAATTATATATAAATGCCATCCTGTATGTAAGGTGATAAATCTCTTTTTATGCATATTAATTTGGCTGCAATGGTGCTCAATCAACTGTATGCTGGCCTGTTGACTGAATGATTAGCATATTGTGTCCTCATCCAACAGGTTGCAAGTTCAAATCTTGGCATGGGCATGTTTGCTGAATATCTTTAGGTTAGAGACAAATTTCACTTCCTAGTGGGAGACACCTTTTCCAAGTATTAGAAGTCTGAAATAGCTTGGAAAAGTTCCATGTTTTGTCTCTAAAACAGGGCTTCCCCATTATATGAAAAAAAATAAAAATAAGAATATGCACAAAATGATAAAATCCTTTGCCTGTCCCACAGTATCAATGCTGTTGATTTCCAACATCAAAACAACAACAACAAAAAAAAAAAACATGCAACTGACCTTGAATATATTTGTTAGTAATAGTGCTATACCAAGCAAGAAGTATAAATGAGATTTGAGTAATTTATGAAGTTAATAATGTTAGACTGGGAGGCATTTGTCTGGTATATAAATAATAATAAAGTTTGGCTAAAAGAGTGTCTGTTCCTTTTAGAAAGAAGTTAAAAATGCCTGGATTTAATTTAATTATTTCATATCATCAAAATACATTGATGTACAAACAAAATCGGAATGCGTATAAGCCTTCCGATTTTGTTTGTATATTTGGATTTGACAGAGTAGAGGTATTATTTATGCTAATTCCGATGAGTAGTGGCTGTAGAAGTATTTGTAGAAGATGCAAGGAGTAGAAACAGCATCTGTGTGTGAAAGTGAGTGAGGGGTCATTAATCCGTCTGACTTTCTTTTTCTGTACAGAGTATCTGCAGGGAGGGTATCACACAGATGTGAGAGCAATATTCAATGGTCGGATTGATTTGTATTGAGCAAAAGTGCTAGGTTCGATTCCAGCCGGTAAACGTGAGGAGCTTAAGGATCTTCCTCAGCCATAGCCAAGTTAGCCGGCCTTGGGCATGGACAGCAGGTTTTTTCCCCAGTTTATCCTGGGTTTTTCCTCCCACAAAGCAGGCAAACTGGCCCCGTGAACACAAGCTTCGACAAACATGGGATGGGATACCATCGGGAAAAAGGAGCAACCAACCTATTCCGCGGGATTATCGGTTACCGAAGCTTATGCGGTAAAATGTGTAGGCCTGCGTGAAAGCGTAACATACGATGAGGACAATGAGGATTGAGCAAAAAATAAAATTAAAGAAAACTTGTTTGTGCCAAGAGAGACTTCAGGTTTGTGTTATCCCAAAAAAAAGATAATCTCCTCATGCATGGGGATTTGGATATTGTCAGAAGTAAGGCTGGAGGAGAAATGTTCTCTTATGGGGAATAAAACAGCTGTGTTTTGCTAGCACTGAAATTGACAAAGGTATTCAAACGACACTGATGAATGTTTTGGAGATCTGTATTTAAGGTGGTGCTGGTTAAGGCTCTTGAGATTGTAGTGATTTGTGCATTGCTAGGTTTGTCAAATGAAAAGAAGAATACAGTGTGCTGTCATCAGCAAAACTATGTATCAGGTTGATAATCTACTGGAATACATTTATATAGAGAAGGAATAGGGTGGGTGAGAGAACAGATCCTTGTGATATCCCTGCATTGGTTGTATATTTAGATGCTAAGAAACTGCTCACTATCACCTGAAGTGAGAACCCAGTCAGAAAATTGGCAGCAGTCCAACTGCAGAAGTCAGGGGCAGACCAAATTATGAGAGCTTACTTAACTGACCTTTGTGCAACTAACCAAAAGCCTTAGCAATATCAAGGGTAACCACTTATGTTACCAAAGTTTTCTAAGCTTACCAAACTTTTCCATGGTACAGGTATCCCTTGATTAACGTGATTAATTAATCCCTCGATTACTGTGTTAATCAAATGTAATAATCAATGGTAAAAATTACAATTCGTCCATGATTGATTACTGTATTAATAATTTGTTTTATATGATACTCTTTTAGGAAAGAAAAAAAAATGAATAAATGTTTATTAAATGCTTGTATCTACATTAGTTACTGCAATTTTTTATTTAAAAAAAAAGTTATCAAGAGTCGTTGTAACAGTTTTATTTTTTTTCTTATCAGCATAAATTCTAAGATAACAAGCAAAATGACTCTCTAGACCTCAGCAAACAAGCCTTCTTCGATTAACATCTGGATCTATATCCATTACTTGCTGCTTAAGTGATTCTAAACTGTGAAATATTCCATCCAGTTCTTTGATTGTAATCTGATCTCCTTTGGAACCTCATCTTCACATTCCATGTGTTCATTGTCTTCATATGCACGTGGTTGTTCAATTTCAAGAAGATCATTGTCACTGAAATCTTTTGAATTTGAATCCAATAATTTTTTAGCATCTTCTGCATCAACACCATCACAACAAAAGTCTTCACCAATTGCAACGATTTCTTCAACCACGTTGTTCACAGGATTTCGAAAACCACCTAAGTCATTAGTGCATTCTGGCAAAAAGTTTTTCCAAACAGCTCTCATGCAGCTAGAAGACACCTGCTCCCACTAGTCATGAATGTTTCAATTGCGTGTTTAATGTTAAACACGCAATTGAAATTTCGTTCAATTTTTCCAAAAATTGAAAGAAATTTGGAGCCTAATTGCATTTTCTCCTGTTGTTGTTTCTATTGCCTTTGAGAATGCCTTTTTAAGAAAATAGGCTTTGAAAGTTATCATGATGCCATGTCCATGGGTTATAGCAATGATGTCATATTTGGTGGAAGTTTGGTAAATTTAAAGGCATGTTAATTAAAACTCTTGCTGTGTATATAAAGGGATTGTTGCAATTGATTTTGCTGTGTTAATCAAATCCCGCATTAAGTAAGGGATACCTGTATCAGTCCAGATACGGATGACAGTGAGTAGATCATGTTAACTGAGAGTAACAGAATCCATACTGGCAGTCATTTATTAGCTGAGAGTCTTCACACTAGCATGGCAGTTGTGTTAATAGCTCTTTGCATTACTTTGGAAAGAACTGGAATAAAAGAAATTGGACAGTAGTTTGAGGGTATAGATTTATCAGACGTTTTAGGAATAGGTTGAATATGGGCTAATTTTCAGACTGCAAGGCAGATACCAGTGGAATAAGAGAGTGTAAAAAAAAAAATAAAAAAAAACAGAGAATGGGATGTACTCTGGAGCACAGACCTTTAGGACAATTAGAGTATTGCCAATCAGGGCCAAGAAACTTTGGTATCCAATTTGAGCAAAATTTTCCTTATCAGAAGGATTCCTTAGCAAAAGTACACACTAGGCATTGAATGTAGATTCAGTTGGAACTTCAAAATAGGAATAGGATGGGTGGGGAACATTTACCAAAATAAGTAGTACAAGAATTGGAGGAGAAGTCGGGAGCTTTTCAGTGGATGATGCAACAGAGCCATCAGGCCTCAGCAGTGATGGAAGTGGGGTTGGAGAGAAATTGTGATCAATGGCTTTCTCTTTGGCTAGAGACTAGAATGCATAGCTGCCATTTGGACACAATGCAAGTTTCCTGCTTTTAGCGCCGCTCTTAAAATACAGTTTTTGATAGTTTTCTTGCAGTTGTTTCAGGCTTTGGTCTAAGCAGTATAGGTGGATGGAGTTTTGGATGCAAGCCAGTTATGTTATGCTCAGTTCTTCTCTTGTACAGCTTTGGCACAGCTGTGGAAGAACCAAGACTTAGATGGGGGGGGGGGAACAGGAACTTGGAGTGAAATGGGAAATGTTTCCATGCTATCTATATGTTCACTGAGCATCCACAGATGCCATATGGTCACTCCGATGCTCGATGATGTGCCACACCTGGCCTCACCATGTAGTCCTGTTGTTTGCTTTTCTGGAGATCAGTCACTCCACACACACCATCCATCCATCTCATTGATGGTCTATCCCTTCCTCTTTTTCCAGGAACTTTACCTTCTATTACTGTTCTGAGAAGTCCCCATTCCATCCTTTCAATGTGTCCAAAATATTTTAACTTTCTTCTGTCAATATTCTTAAGGAGTCTTAAAGTTCTACCAATCTTTTCTGATACCCATTCATTTGTATACCTTTCAATATATGATATCCTCACAAGCCTTGTGTAACACCACATCTTAAAAGCAGATATCCATTTCTTATCCAAGTTTAGGTTCCAAGTCTCGCATCCATAAGTCGCTGTTGGAAAAACAGCTGCATCCAAATTTCTCAACTTTGTTCCCATGGAGATAAATCCATCCTTCCAGATTTTAGACAAGTCTCTGATTGTTGTTTTCACCATTCCTAACCTTCTTCTGACATTTTTTATACAGCAATTCTTCACATTAATAATGGATCCCAGGTACTCAAGCTTGCTGACTTCCTCAATTCTTTCTCTATTACTGATCTTGTTAACTTTGTCAAGAATTAGTTATAGTTCTTCCATGTCATTACAAAGGAGTACTGTATCATCAGCGTACATCAGGTTACTGATCAATCTACCTCCTATCCTAATTTCTGTCCTGAGCTCATCCAATGCTTCATGCATTATGTCCTCCACATATATACTAAACATTCTTGCCTAACTCCTTTACCAACCTGAAGCCAGTCAGTCAATCCAACACCTGTTCTTAATGTGGCTTCTTGCTCTCTGTACAAGTTGACTATCAACCTGATAGTGTGTTGAGGAAATCCCATTCTTTTCATTACTTCCCACAGTTTCACATGCTTAACACAGTCAAAATCTTAGAGTAGTCTAAGAAACACATTACCAGAGGGAGTCTGAATTCTTTATATTTTTCTGTGATCTGTCTAAGGCAAAGGATCTCATCTCTTAGTGCCCTTACCTTTCCTGCTTGTTCCTCGGGCATCTCTGCCTCAACTGTGGTCTCAATCCTATTTAGCATGATCTTCAATAAAATTTTGCTTGCATGAGATATTAAACTAATAGTTCTTGCATGCCTTTCTTATGTAGTAGGTCTACCCCTTTTTTTTTCCCAGGAACTTTACCTTCTATTACTGTTCTGAGAAGTCCCCCTTCCATCCTTTCAATGTGTTCAAAATATATTTTTTATTTCGGTGATACATTCAGCACAGGAGTTTGGGTCAGATGGCTGGAAGCAATAATCCATCCAAGGAAATGTGGCATAGTAGCATAGATCGTCTCACTTTACTTTTTTTTTTTTGTGATACCATATGATATGTGGATGTGAGTGATGGTATTTGTGTTCTTTCATGTGGGAAGCGATTGGCATATGATTGTGGTGAACCACCTACAGGACAGACTTCATTCACTGAGTACTTGGATGGGCACTAGTGAGGAAGTGATACAAGATATTTCAAGAGTGGTTGGAAGTTGTCTGGTATTTTGGTAGGCATGTGTTCTGTTTGTGTAAGGTCATTGATGATGGCAAATGGCTCAGCCTCTCCACCTATATCTACCATCTATGTATGCATAGCAAAATATTTTAATGAGTGATTTTTCTTTAATAAAAAATGTAAAATATTTATTTTAAAATTCATAAATTTATTAATATAAGCTGTATTATTTTTTCCTGTAATATAAATGTTCTGATATAGTTAAAAGTTAAGGCTTGGTGTATTTACAACATGGAGACTTGGAAATTTTAAAAAAGCTTTAATTTTTTCTGCTTTTGTACATTACATAGTACACTTATTCATGAGATGGGGGGGGGGGAATTGCCCCAGTGATTTGATTGTTGCAACAAGCAAGCTAATGGTATCAGTAATACAGAATTATATCAAAAATAGTATGTGCACGCGTGCTCTTCATGTTGTATTACAGTTGCTAGCATTGTGATGAATAGAATATCAAATGTACACCAAGTTTTTAATGACAGACATCCAAACCTAGTGTAGGATTACCTTGTTTCTTGTTATATTTATTAGGGTTTTTAACATTTCCAATAATTCTTTTGAATGCTCTGAAGAAGAAATTGTAATCAATATTGTAATCATTTTTGTATCCCTTTAATACTTGTTTCTACGCTGTTATTCCTAATTTTTTTCATGTCTTTGGTGATGCTCTGTCAGGCACACCAAATACCACATAAACAATTGATCTCATACTTTTGGTTTTTTTGAGTAGTGATTGGGGAGGATGAAGTGATACAAGATGGAGGATGAAGGAGATCTAAGCTCCTGTTAACTAGTGAGAAAGCCACTCTTATTCTAAGATAATGTTGACACAATATCTTTGGGAAAATTGACAGATAAGACTTCAATATCATTATTAACATCAGACTTCATTGGGAGGTCCTTTTTGTGCTCTAAAAGATCATCTTTTAGATTTTTTGATGAACTTTTTGCAAAAAGTATGTAAGCATAAAATTACTAATACATGACCTTAACAAACCTATGGTTGACCATCATAGAGAATCCTACCGTTATCAACAAATTGTGACCTTAGTCCTCACCAACCTCTAACCCCTTAACCATGATCCCAATCACACAGATAAGCTTATAATTCATAGCTTCAGTCTTGCATGCCTTTGGGACTTGCTCTGTTGCCAGACTCATGTTAAGCAGGTGTGCCAAGGGTGCCATTAATTCGCTGAAACATTCTTTCAAGACATAGTGATATATACAGGGTGTTCGGGATAAATTTGACATATTTATAATTAATTATATTTTTCCGTAAGTTACATGTATTAACACACACTTCTCTTCATTTAAAAGTTTGGACCCTTCTTCATTCATATACAAGATGTCAGAAAGGATGGATAGCTGGAACCCACCTGAATCATGGAAGAGAATAACTTGTATCATGATGATTCGTGCCCGCCATCAAAATAAGGATATTACGACTGCTGCCCAATGCTCCCTGAATACAGTAAAAACAATCAGGCATGAACTAGAGACTTGCAATGGTGACTACGAGGATGTAGCAAGAAGAAAGATCCCTAGCAGACGATCTGATTGCGTTCGTACAGCAGAATTCCTCGCAAATCTGCAGGAATAGGTGTTGAAGAACCCTGGCATTGGAATTCGGGCTTTGTTCGTGGAGTTGCTAACTGTAGTCAAGCCCTGGATAACAAGGGTAGCCAATGGTAGGCCGTATGTATGGCAGCAGGATTCGGCCCCTTGCCACACCTCTGGGAAAAGTCAAAAATGGTTGTCTGAAAATTTCTACGACTTCACCAGTCCAAATGTTTGGCCTCCAAACTCCCCAGACCTTAACCCCATGGATTATTTTGTATGGGGCGCAGTTGAAAAAGACACCAATCGCACTTCCAGTAATACAAAAGCCCAGTTAATGGATAAAATTAAAA